>NC_089252.1:101957458-102257458 GCF_963930625.1 Muntiacus reevesi
ATAATATATTAATTAAAAATATTTTAATCAACAAGATAAGAGAAAATGTCAAAAATAAATCTGTGTATTTCTAACAGGAAAAAAAAATCCCGTGTTCAGAGGAGTTCTCACTGAGTAAGACCTTGGGTGATCCAGTAAAAATCAGAGCCTGGAATATTGCTGGATTGCCTACAGATACTTTCTCCGTAGACAATGGAGTGATTGTTAACAACTCCAGGCGCTGGTAAGGAAGATTAAGTGTTTATTTTTCAATTATTTTATTTGCAACTTTTTGAACGTAGAGAAAAGTTGAAGGGATTTCAGAGTAAGCACCCATATAGCTACTACCTCCTAGATCCTGCAGTTAGCATTTCATTATTCTTGTCCATCCCTCTATCCATCCATCAACTCATCCTTTTTTATGTATTTCTACATATGTTGCAGACATGGATGTACTTCCTCCCAAATACTTCAGCATGCATATCTTTAAGTTCAATTTTTTTTTTCTTTTGAGATAAAATTTACATACAATGAAATATATAAAATTTAATACAAATATACAAAAATACACAAACTTGTGAGTCCTAACAAAAGTATGCACTTGTGCAAGGGTTTGAGTCAGGGTATAACACAGTCTTTTTTGTCCCATCCCAGTAAATTCCCTCCTTCACCCCGTAGGAAATTATTATTCTGATTATTTTCCATCACAGGTTAGTTTTGCCTATTCTAGAACTTCATATAAATGGAATCATACTGTATGCCTTCTTTTGTGTAAGGGTTTTTCCACACAGCATAATCTTACTAATTTTTGTTGCTGAGTATTATTCAGTTACATGACTCTATAATTGTTTATGTATTTTCCTGTTGATGGACACTTGGGCTGTTTCCAGTTCTTAGCTATTCAATGTCTTGATTTTAGCTAGGTATTTCTACTCATTTTCATGATACTGTAACAATAATTTATGCAATTTCATGTAAATCTTTTATAGCTGCTATCATAGTGGGATAACTGTATGAGCTTTGCAGATGGTTTTTATTATCTTTTTATTTATATCACTTTTGGAAACTTGGGAAATTATTCTCATCTGAGAGATATTTTCCTGTAAATAGTTATCTAGTCATATTGCCATCTAATATAAAAGTCTTTTCTTGACCTTATGCCAAACAAACTATGATGGATAATATTGAGTTCTTATATTCATGAGATACTATTTTAAATACCTTATATCCTCACAAATTCCTATGAGTTAGTTCTTATTATTATTATTCCATTTTATAAATGAGACAGCTGAGGCCCAGAACCAATTAGTAATTTGAAATTTAGTGAGATAACTGAGCTAATAAATGGTGTAATCTGAATTTGAACCCAGGCAACTTAACTTCCAAATCCTAATTCTTACTTACTATGCTAAGTGAAATGTGGAATGGGATATCACATTTACTACCTTTAAAACTGTATTGGAAGTTTCAGTCTTCTTTTGGGATATAAGATATGGTAAAGATACAAAGAAATCTTATATTCTGAAAGTTTGAGGTATTGTTTGTTTATATTCTTTGGAAACCTTACTTTGGAAACTTTTCATGCCATGAATCCCATAACACATTGTTACTATTTTTACTTTAGACAGTAATTATAGTAGAGTGATTAAATATAAGAAAATGTCTTTTATGTTTATTTGCTTTTTTTTTCCCATTTTAGTTTGAGTTGTTTTTCTTTTTTTTTCGGTTGCACTGCATGGCTTGCAGTCACTCAGTTCCCCCAACCATGAATTGAACCTAGGTCACAGCAGTGAAACTCCCCAAGTCCTAACTACTGAACCTCCAGGAAATACCCTTAGACTTATTTATTTCTTTATGTTTCTATCTGATTTCATTTTTTTTCTGCCTGACAAATATCTTTCAACATTTTCAGTGTATAGATCCATTGCAATTAATTCAGTCAGCTTTTTTATTTCTTTATTTCATCTTCATTTTGAAAGATATTTTTTGCTGGGTTTAGAATTCTGAGTTGTCAGTTTTTAGATTCTTCTGGTTTTGCTTTTTTTCCTTTGAAGGTGTCACTCCATTGTTTTTAGACTGCGTAGTTTCTGATAAGCCTGCTCTAATTTTAGTTCCTTTTTCTGTAACTTTTTTCCTCTGACAGCCTTCAGTTTTTTTTCTTTCTGTTTTTAGTTGCCTGCAGTGTGATTGTGATGTATGAGTATATTGGAATGTGTGTGTGTTCATCTTTGTAGTTCTCCTGACTGAGGTTCTTTGAGCTTCTGAGATCTACTTCATTTTATCCCTTTTCTCTTTCTGGGAAGAAAACTTACATTTGTGAGTCTTTTTGGTATGACCCAAAACTTTCAGATGCCCTTTTCTGCTTTTAACTACTCTTTTTTTTCTTTTTGAGTTTCAGATTGGATAATCTCTATAAAACTATCTTCAAGGTCATAACTGTGTTAACTGACTGTCTCCTTAGTTGTATTAGGTCTATGCAGCCCATGAAATAAATTCTATAGAGTTTACGTATTTTTTATTTCTAGTATTTCCATTTAACTCTTCCTTGTAGTTCATCTCTGCTGATGGTTGTCTCTTGAGGCATGTCGTCCAGTTTTTTCACTGGCTCTTTTACATTTTAAACACAGTTATTTAAAAAAACTACATATCTAATATTTCCAATGATTGTGTCATCTTTGAGGCTGTTTCTGTTAGTTTCTTTTGTCTCTTGAGAATGGTTTGAGGTTTTTTCCCATGCTTATCTAAATATCTCATAATATTTGATTGAATGCAAGGTATTTTCAGTCTAGCAGTAGGAAATGAGCATTATATTAACTCCTGGAAATGGGCATGCCTCTTCTTCTGTCACTCCATTGGTACAGAGGTTTGAGTCAGTCTAACCATCAGCTGAACTAGGTTTGAACTGAGTTACACAATTTGTTGTTACTGTGGTAAAGTTCAGGGGACCAGTGGTGTCAACTTAATCTAACCATGGGTCTATGCTGAGAATGAGGGATAGCTTTCTGGAGTGTTTTTCTCAGTGTTAAGAGTTTTACCTTCAACTTTCAACTGTTCCTGAATGCTCACGACACAGACAGGGTCTCTGTCTATTTTTGTGGTTCCCCTAGGGGTAGATCGCTTTTGCTCATGTTAGGCTGTTTTGGGGGCAAAGTGAGAGTTGTCTGTTACTCTGATTTCCTATTCTTAGGAAGGCCCTGTGCATATTGGGCCTTCGGTGTAGGATATTTTCAGCCTGCTGGCCCTCTTCCCTGTGACAGCTAAGTTTGCATTCTGCCTTGGCTGATCTTGAACAGGAGTTTCACACCCCCTCCTAGAGTTAAGGGATTTCTGCTTAGTGAAGGTTGGTAAAGGTATGTTTTAGCCAAAGACATTTTTCTACCTCTCCTCCAAGGGTTGAGTTTTTCTTTTGCTCTTGCCCCAGCTACAATGTATATTTTGTCCTTACTTCTTTCAGGATTCATACCAGTGTTATTGGCTCAATATATGTACATTTCCCAGCTGGAATTTCCTGTATCATGTACATAGTATAAACTTGCCCCTTGAACCTGCATAAACTATTGACTCATGGTTATCGGTTCTCAGAGAACTTTTTCCAAGCTGAAGATGAGACAAGAATCAGAACACTTCTTTCTTGTCTCCTTATGAATAGAGTTTGATTTTTTTCCTATGATTCACAAAGACTTCTATGGGTTTAAGCTTAATACAGGGATTTCAGTTTTACTTTCCTGCTACCTATGGGTTCAAGGAGCCCTTGTTATTAGTACTTACACTCTCCCCAGGGCTAGCTGTCATTTCAGCTCACACATACAAAGATATTTTCCTGGCACCTGTGTTTTTCTTCCTTAAGTATGTATAGGTCAAATGTATGTCACCAATGTATTTTTGAAATGTCATATTTTATCCACCAGTAATTGGTAGCAGAAGGAATTCTATTGGTTACTTAGCTACTCATGCTGCTGGAACTATAGTTGATTATTAATTCTTCTTGTGCTTGCTCATAATTTCTAAAGGTTTGTCTGTTTATAATATTACACAGTGTTTGAGGGTAGTGTAGACTCTGCTATCAGGATATTTGGAGTCAAATATTTCTCTCTCATTTTCTCTCTTGAAATGAGAGTAAATAGTGCCCCATCTGTAAATGGGGATAAATAGTAGCTCCAAACTCATTGTAAATTGTAAGAAAGTGCTTGAGAAAGAAAGAAAGTGAAGTTGTTCCTACGTGTCTGACTCTTTGTGACCCCATGGGCTGTAGGTCCATGGAATTTTCCAGGCAAGAGTACTTGAGTAGGTTGCCATTTCCTTCTCCAAGGGATCTTCCTGACCCAGGGATCGAACCCAGGTCTTCCACGTTGCAGGCAGACACTTTACCATCTGAGCCACCAGGGAAGCCCAAGAAAGTGCTTAGCACGTGCTAAGTGCTCAGTAACTGTTAGTTTTTAAAAATAATTATTTTCTTCAAATACCTCATTTTAGTATCTATATCTCAGATTCTGATTTTGCTTACTTTTTAACCACAATGAAAATGCTTACTGTTTCTTCTTTATTATTGTTTACTAGTACAACACTGGCTACTTAACAGCAAAGCTATGTTTTCCCCAAAATTACTACTGCTGTTAGAAGCATAAATCAGTAATGATTTTTTCTTTAGATTGCCCTGCTTTTGGATCTCAAACATAATTGAGTATTACTCTCATACCTACAGTCAGGTACACATGGGATACAAAACCCTGCATGGCCTTGTTTTTCAGATAGAAACACAACTCAGTTTTCCAATTGTATTTGTAATACTCACATAAAATTGTATTAAGTAGGAGTTGGATTTCTTTTAGAAAACCAAGATCTCCAATTATTGCATTACTGAGAACACTGATTGATTTAGGTATTACCAAGATAAGCATTCAGTCAGGTCAGTTCAGTCACTCAGTCACGTCCGACTCTTTGCGGCCCCATGGGCTGCAGCACACCAGGCCTCGCTGTCCATCACCAACTCCCAGAGTCCACTCAAACTCATGTCCATTGAGTTGAACATAAGCATTAGAAAAACTTAATTTACAGAAATTATTACTTTTTGTAGGGGAATGAACAAATACCATATTTTTTCCAATAATAAAGTTATGTCAATGTATGGCAAAAATCACTACAATATTGTAAAGTAGTTAGCCTAATTTTAAAAAAATAAATAAATAAAATAAAAAATTTTTTTAAAAAAAAGGAGGGGAAAAAAATGTCCCTTTAAACAGGACTTTGAAAGGTACTAAAAGCATCTAGTCTAACTATTAGCAACTTTTAAACAATTGTGTGCAAAATAACTTTCTCATTTCCAGAACACTTTTCATCTGTTTGCTGTGATAGCAAAGTAACTTTTAACTGGTATCTGGACTTCTTGTGTTTTCGGTAGGATTTCAGCACAATTTGAGTGGAGAAAGAAATCAACCATACAGCTGTTGTTGAATTGTTTTGTCTTTTGGAAAGGAAAATAAAAGAAAAGAGTTATCTGGGATTAGTTGATTAAAGAACTTATTTTTAGGCTAAGGGAAAGGGGATTTTTATCCCTAGAAACTGTTGAAATAGAAGGAGAATGTCTGGGAAAGCCAAAGTAATATGAAGTAATTGAAAGCCAAAGTAATATGAAAATTCCCCTTTCTGTGTTAATATTTTTAAAAATATTTTAATGCATTGTACTGAATACAAAAGGAACCCCGGACAGTCAGTATCATCACTGAGGAAGAGGAAAGCACCTAATATATTGATTCTCTGAAACTATGAATTGTGTGTTCTTTTTTTTTTTTTTTGAATTGTATCTTCTTGAACACAAAGTCTTTTACCATACTTACATAGAAAAAATTTCCTAAATAGATCTCAAATATATACTAGACTAACCTTGGAAACTTAGTTTATGGTTCTCCTCATAACCTAAGGAAATCCGTTATAGCCCAGTAGATCTTTTATTCTAAATTCTTATCAGATACATAGGATTATTTTTCATACTATGTTAACAGATGATATGTGTTATAATTACTATGAAGACTGTGTGTTAAATTGGAAAGAGCACAGCTTATACATTCATAAGATCCTACTTCTGACATTAAACTAGTTTCTTAACCTTAAAACCTTGGGCAAAATACTTAAATTCTTCATTTCAAAAATAAATGAGAATGAAACTCCTTTTTCCATTCCCTCACAGAACTTTTGTGAAGATTTATCCTGATAATGTATGTGAAACACTTTGTATAGATTGATGGTGATGTTTATTATTTAAAATATATAATTTTAGATAAATCTCAACATCTATTTAGTCCCTTCATATTTTTTCTTATTATATTTTAGGCCTTTAATGATTGATCCCCAGGGTCAAGCCAATAAGTGGATCAAAAACTCTGAGAAAGAAAATCAGCTTAGTGTTATTAAGCTATCAGATGCAGACTATATGAGAACACTGGAAAACTGTATTCAATTTGGAACTCCACTTCTATTAGAAAATGTTGGTGAAGAACTGGATCCATCATTGGAACCTTTACTACTTAGACAAACTTTTAAACAAGGTAGAAGTCAATTGATATTAGTTGCTAGAACTGAAAGATGATTGGATTATCTTTGAGGGAAGAAAACTACTACATAATTTTAATAATTTAATAGTGCAGAAATTCTGTGTCATTGTTATGCATGAAAAGAAATTTGAACAAGTATCAGATATTCTAAAATAAATACCTTGCCTTCCTTTGATTGCCTTAGTCACTGTTATTTAGATTGTTGTTCGGTAGAGAACACACAGAAGTTGAATCCAACCTGAAATTCCTTTATCTTATGACCAAGGACCACACAAAGTCCATTACTATGAATAGTAATGGTTAATGTGGACCAGAGTTAACCTTAGGTAAACATTGTCCACCTTGTTTATCTTTCTGCTTATAAAATTTATTCTCTGTCAAACTCTAGTTTTTTAAGAGCTTTCAGTTCAGTTCGGTTCAGTTGATCAGTCGTGTCCGACTCTTTGCGACCCGGTGAATCGCAGCATGCCAGGCCTCCCTGTCCATCACCAACTCCCAGAGTTTACTCAAACCCATGTCCATCGAGTTGGTGATGCCATCCAACCATCTCATCCTTTGTTGTCCCCTTCTCCTCCTGCCCCCAATCCGTCCCAGCATCAGGGTCTTTTCCAATGAGTCAGCTCTTCACATGAGGTGGCCAAAGTATTGGAGTTTCAGCTTCTACATCAGTCCTTCCAGTGAACACCCAGGACTGATCTCCTTTAGGATGGACTGGTTGGATCTCCTAACAGTCCTAGGGACTCTCAAGAGTCTTCTCCAACAAAGAGCTTTAGTCATATATAAATAATTTTGGAACCATTATTGAAAATTAATAGAGAAAGTAAGATCAAAAGGAATCTCCATGACAACCGGAAAAAATATATTACCCCAGAATTAATGATTCATGCTGTATAATTGCTTACTTGCCTCTGTGTCTGTAACTTTTGCAACACTTGTATTCTATTTGAAATTACTTTATGATGTTTTACTTGTAACCTAGGATGGGTTTTAACAGATGGGGAAGGACTGTGTAACTTTGGCTTATTTATTATGCATTTTTCTCTGAAATACAGGTGGCATTGATTGCATCAGACTTGGTGAGGTCATTATTGAATATTCCTTTGATTTCAAGTTTTATATCACCACAAAGTTGAGAAATCCACATTATATGCCAGAGCTGGCTACAAAGGTATCTTTGCTCAATTTCATGATAACTCCAGAAGGACTTGAAGATCAATTACTTGGTATTGTTGTTGCAAAGGAGAGGTATGTATTTTCTTAGATACTTTCAGATACTCTAGAAAAGAATATTTGTAGTCCATAAAGTTGGCTTGAGGCTCAATATTCAGAAAACTAAGATCATGGCATCTGGTCTCGTCACTTCATGGCAAATAGATGGGGAGACAGTGGAAACAGTGACAGACTTTATTTTTGGGGGTTCCAAAATCACTGCGGATGTTAACTGCAGTCATGAAATTAAAAGATGCTTGCTTCTTGGAAGAAAAGTTATGACCAACCTAGACAGCATATTAAAAAGCAGAGACATTACTTTGCCAACAAAGGTCCGTCTGGTCACAGCTATGGTTTTTCCAGTAGTCATGTATGGATGTGAGAGTTGGACTATAAAGAAAGCTGAGCACCCAGGAATTGATGCTTTTGAACTATTGTGTTGGAGAAGACTCTTGAGAGTCCCTTGGACAGCAAGGAGATCCAACCAGTCCATCCTAAAGGAAATCAGTCCTGAATATTCACTAGAAGGACATGCTGAAGCTGAAACCCCAATACTTTGGCCACCTGATGTGAAGAACTGACTTCTTGGGAAAACCCTGATGCTGGGAAAGATTGAAGGCGGGAGGAGAAGGGACAACAGAGGATGAGATGGCTAGATGGCATCTCTGACTCAATGGACATGAGTTTTAGTAAACTCCAGGAGTTGGCGATGGACAGGGAGGCCTGGAGTGCTGCAGTCCATGGGGTCGCAAAGAGTTGGACATGACTGAGCGACTGAACTGAACTGAATACTTTTGTTATGTGATTATTCCGAAACCTTGTCTAAATTTTATTGTTATTGTTCATTCACTAAGTTGTGTCCCACTCTTTGTGATCCTGTGAACTGCAGCATGCCAGGCTTGCCTGTCCTTCACTGTCTCCTGAAGTTTGCTCAAGTTCATTTCCACTGAGTCAGTGATGCTATCTAATTAACTCATTCTCTGCTGTCCTCTTCTCCCTTGCCTTCAGTCTTTCCCAGCACCAGGGTCTTTTCTAATGAGTTGACTCTTCACATCTGGTGGCCAAAGTACTGGCACGTTAGCTTCAGCATCAGTCCTTCCAGTGAATATTCAGGACTGATTTCCTTTAGGATGGACTGGTTTGATCTCCTTTGTCATTATAAATTAAACAAATATAGAATTCTTTAAAACAATCGTTCTATAACAAATAAGTTATAAGCCAACCATGTTATATTGGGCTTTTAGTATGGGCAATAGGATTTAGGTGATGTGCCATGCCTTTTGACTTGTATCTGATTGTTTGAAATGAAAAATTTTGTTTCTTGAAATGTATGTTTTGGACAAAATCAGAAATGTGTTCAAAGACATATACAGAATATTAATGAAATGAGAAAATACTTAGGACAAGAATGAAAAAGCAGTATACAAAACTATATATGATAGGGATAATTTGTTTTTCAAAAGTTAATACATGAATGGATATCCATATATATGAAAAAAAGATTGAGAAATAATACACCAGAATATTAATAGTGATAATCCTTAGGAATGGTAAGGTTATGGATAACTCATTATTTTCTTTATGTATTTTTCCCATTACTAGCATGTGTTATTTTTTTTAAAATGAGAAAAAATATTATGATCCCTGGAAGGGCTACTAGTAGAGAATTGCTTCCTGGGATTTCCCTTCAAGTGGCTAAGACTATAAGCTCCCAATGCAGGCCCATCTTTTATCCTTGGTCGGGGAACTAGATCCCACATGTTGCAACTAAGATCTAGCACAGCCAAATAAATAACTATTTTTAAAAAAAGAATTGCTTCCTGAAGGAAATCTTTGACTCAACTTGAAGCTTAATATAACACTATCAAGTAGTCAATTAAATGAAATCAAATTATAAGTGAAAATAAGTACCATGAGGTACTTTAGTTATTTTCAGTATTTATCCCTCTTGCATAATATCTAAGACAGAGCCATGTCATAACATATTCTATAACATGAAATATGTTATTTGAAGTTTCTTACCGTCTTTGTTAAGGTATTAAGTGCCAGTTCTGTCTTTTACTTTGAGCCATTATGATGAGTCATCTTTTGGATGATGAGTCATCTTTTGGATGATGAGTCATCTTTTGGATGATCTTTTGGATGATGAGTCATCTTTTCTGTGTCTGCTATTATAGAAGAGATGATGAAAATGAGACTGAATATGATTAAGCCAAGGAATAGAAAGTTTCATATTCTTAGTGTCTTTTCCAGCTCTTGTTCTCACACAATGAGCTAAGCCATAAGGATAAACCTAACATGTTTTTAGACTTAACATAGTATATATTATTGCTGCATTTTACATATTTATAATTAATGCTTTTTTTGGCTTGAATTTCTCAAATTATCATTTTCATGGAAATATTTTTTCCTTAAGATAAAGAGGTTAATCACCTTAATTTGTATTATGTGTCTGCAAAATTGTTATATTTAAATGCCTACAAAATTGTGATGTCTAATATTTATATAAAATACTACAAATTTAGGTAAAATGTTTTCATCTTTTTAGACCGGAATTAGAAGAGGAACGAAATGCTTTGATTCTGCAGTCTGCAGCTAATAAGAAACAGCTGAAAGATATAGAGAAAAAAATTTTAGAAACATTATCATCTTCAGAAGGAAACATTTTAGAGGATGAAAGTGCAATTAAAATCTTAGACTCTGCTAAATTGATGTCCAATGAGATAACCAAGAAACAGCAGGTAAAAAAAGAATCCTAGAAATTTTCTTGATTCTTTGGAGTCCGGCTTGCTCCCACTTTCTGTGTAAAGTGCTGTAGTAGGCTTATGGGAAGAGGAAAATAATTCATAAAACACCACAGCACATAAACTAGTTTTAAACTCATAAGAGAATATCTCTTAGTGTTGAATCATTCAAAACCTGTTTTTTCATCTATGTGGTACCTATAAATAGAAGAAATAAATTTGGAGTGAAAAAAAGTTTTAGTATAATTTTTGTTGTTCCATAGGTAGGGTAAGCGAGTCAGGTTCATTCAAGTTTTGATTGACTCCTCACCTAAAACTTCAGTTTGAGAACTTGGCTTGCCTCTGTTCCTGGTTGGAACTTAAGATGTATGAGGTCATTGCCGGTTAATTGGACAGTAAGTGGTTCTAGGAGCTGATGAGGATGTTCTTCCAGTGTTGCCTCCTCATGTGTCTGAGAGGGAGGAGGTGTGAGAGTTGGGAGTGGCAGGGAGAGGAAGGAAGACTCACACAATAGCTTGTTGTTGCAAGTTGTTGCAATAGTTGTTGTTGCAAGTTAATCTAAGGCAGCCAAATGGTATTTTTATTTAAAAAAAATTTTTTAATGGTATTTTTACATTGTCTTAAAAAAAAAAAAATCCTAGTGTTACAGGTTAAAGGGGCCTTAGCTGTTAGTCATTTTAGCATTTCGTAGTTGAGAAAAGTAGGGCCCAGAAAAAGTATTTAAGCCCCAAGTTTACACAATGAAATGATAATACAGACTGACTTCAGTAGGCTTACTTTAATGATTTTCAGACGCTTCTATCCTCTTTGGCCCATCCAATGAACTAAACATATTTTTAGTATTGGGATAATTAAAAAATAAAAAGAATCCTAAGTAGAAATTTCACTAATTGCTCGGCGTCCTTCGGTTTGCACCCTAGTTTTGGGTAGAGGACTTCCCTTTGGGATGGGTTTAGTTTTATGTGAATGTGATGGAAATGACTCTCTTTGGGTGTACTGTTTTGCTTTGTGCTTGTGTTTTTCATTTCAAGAGAGTCAAAAAGAGTAGTGTCTTAGAGTAGCCTCTCATCTAGGGACTGTGGCTGAGATATTTGATAATGTCTGCCTTCCCAATTACCATCTATTAGAACAGAACCCATTCCTCACTTTGCTCTCACCACATGTTTTTTCAAACGGAAAGAAAAGACAGGAAGCATTTATCAGCTTATTTTCTATTAGGCTCAAAGAGGAAAGTAGATATCAATATTTATTTGTTCAAATACTTTATCTTACAAAGAGAGAGAAATTTAATCATGTCTTTTTGACTAGGTCTCGTTGTTCTTTACAAACATAATTTAGAAATCACTATATATTTTGATTCAAAACTTGCTCTGTTTCTGGCCATGACTTCTATTCCACCCACTCAATGTCAGAAAACACATCTTCACAGCAAATCTTTGCACATAGTCTAAAACCCAACTTTCTTTTTTATCCCAAACCATAAGATCAAACAAACACAAGCGAAACTTTAAGGATTTGTTCTATAGGTTTTCAGAGTTTCCCCCCACAAAAGTCATCATGACTGAAATATAGTCTGGTGGATTCTAGGAAAGTATAATATATATATAAATATTACTATATAAATATCAGGAAATTTTTACAGATAATAAATTCTCCTCAGCAAATTTCACACTTCAGTTGTTTAATATCATATGCTCACAATGTTTATTTGTTAGAAAACAACAAATTGTTTGATTTTAGGTTATTAATGATAATAAAAAATCTGTATGTGTTCATACTAAGGGTTCAAGTATATGTAAATATAATGCTATTTATAAATATACTATACAGCAAGCCTTGGAAACCTGAGTTAAATTATTATTTACTCTTTAAAAATAATAACAATATTTGCTAAATGTTTTTGCTTGTTGTTGCCATTAATGGTAAATGGTTCAGTTCAGTTCAGTTCGTTAGCTCAGTCATGTCCGGCTCTTTGCGACCCCATGGACTGCAGCATGCCATGCCTCTCTGTCCGTCGCCAACTCCCGGAGTTTACTCAAACTCATGTCCTTTGAATCGGTGATGCCATCCAGCCATCTCATCCTCTGACGTCTCCTTCTCCTCCCGCCTTCAATCTTTCCCAGCATCAGGGTCTTTTCCATGAGACAGTTCTTCCCATCAGGTGCCCAAAGTATTGGCGTTCTAGCTTCAGCATCAGTCCTTCCAATGAACACCCAGGACTGATCTCCTTTAGGATGGACTGGTTGGATCTCCTTGCAGTCCAAGGGACCCTCAAGAGTCTTCCCCAACACCACAGTTCAAAAGCATCAATTTTTCGGTGGTCAGCTTCATCTATAGTCCAACTCTCACATCCATACATGACTACTGGAAAAACCATAGCTTTGACTAGATGGACCTTTGTTGGCAAAGTAATGTCCCTGCTTTTTAATATGCTATCTAGGTTGGTCATAACTTTCCTTCCAAGGAGTGAGCATCTTTTAATTTCATGGCTGCAATCACCATCTGCAGTGATTTTGGAGCCCCAAAAAATAAAGTCAGCCAGTTTCCACTGTTTCCCCATCTATTTCCCATGAAGTGATGGGACCGGATGCCATGATCTTAGTTTTCTGAATGTTGAGTTTTAAGCCAACTTTTTCACTCTCCTCTTTCATTTTCATCAAGAGGCTCTTTAGTTCTTCTTCGCTTTCTGCCATAAGGGTGGTGTCATCTGCATATCTGAGGTTATGGATATCTCTCCCCAAAATCTTGATCCCAGCTTGTGCTTCATCCAGCCCAGCATTTCTCATGATGTACTCTGCATATAAGTTAAACAAGCAGGGTGACAGTATACAGCCTTGATGTACTCCCTTTCCTATTTGGAACTAGTCTGTTGTTCCACGTCCAGTTCTAACTGTTGCTTCCTGACCTGCATACAGATTCCTTAGGAGGCAGATCAGTCAGTCTGGTATTCCCATCTCTTTAGGAATTCTCCGCATTTTGATGTGATCCACACAATCAAAGGCTTTGGCATAGTCAATAAAGCAGATGTTTTTCTGGAACATTTTTGCTTTTTTGATGATCCAACGGATGTTTTCATTTTGATCTGTGATTCCTTTCTTTTCTAAATTCAGCTTGAGCATCTGGAAGTTCTCAATTCACATGCTGTTGAAGCCTGGCTTGGAGAATTTTGAGCATTACTTTGCTAGTGTGTGAGATGAGTGCTATTGTGCAGTAGTTTGAACATTCTTTGGCATTGCCTTTCTTTGGGATTGGAATGAAAACTGACCTTTTCCAGTTCTGTGGCCACTGCTGAGTTTTCCAAATTTGCTGGCATATTGAGTGCAGCAGTTTAACAGGACCATCTTTCAGGACTTGAAATAGCTCATCTGGAATTCCATCACCTTCACTAGCTTTGTTTGTAGTGATGCTTTCTAAGGTTCACTAGACTCCAGGATGACTGGCTCTAGGTGAGTGATCACACCATTGTGGTTATCTGGATCATGAAGTTCTTTTTTGTATAGTTCTTGCCACCTCTTCTTAGTATCTTCTGCTTCTGTTAGGTCCATCCCATTTCTGTCCTTTATTATGCCCATCTTGGCATGAAATGTCCCTTTGGTGTCTCTAATTTTCTTTTAGAGATCTCTTGTTGCTCCCATTCTATTGTTTTCCTCTATTTCTTTACACTGATCACTGCAAAGTAATCATTTTTTTGCATTGATCACTGCAAAGTAATCATTTCTTTGCATTGATCATTGCAGTGGTAAGTGTACTTAGCTGAAAAATTAAGGGTTAAATAACAGAAGATTTAAATGAGAATACTAAGATCATGCTTTCTTTTGTAAAGATGTCATTCATTTCCATTGTTGATAACTTTGTTTTACTTATAGTCAAGATGGAGCTTCAAAACTTACTTTTAATTGTAATTATACTGTAATTTGGGGAAAAGTTTACTTGTAAGGAACACAAACCCACTCAAATCAGGGATATTTTATTTTCCAAGGTGTAGGAAGTACATGTAGGCTTCAGGAATGAAGGGAATGTATTAAATTTCTATGCTCTTTGCCTCTCCTTTTCTCTAAGGTTGTGTGGTCCTCATACGTGCTTCTTTCTGCTCCATCTGGAGACTAAGTTCTTTTCCGTAAAATTTCTGTACTGTTACTTTGTAATTTTATCTTGCACATAGAAACCAACTCTGATACCATTACCTTTTAGCTCTAAGGCTGAGCACCACCTGATTTCAGTTTTTGATGCTCCTGAAGATCTAATTCTCTGGAGGGAAAATGTATTAGCTTGTATTGGGTCTGGTTCTGTCCCTACCACCTGATTGACTCAGCTGAAAACAGGATCATTCAGTATAAACATGGCTACATAGGCAACTTATTCAGCAGAGTCTGTGGATAGCATGTTCAAAGAAAGGAGAGTGGGTTGGAAAAGCGCTCTATATGTTTTTCCTATAGAATATCAACCTATCATACTGAGTTGTCATTGGAATGACGATTGACTTGAAGAATTTTTTTTTTCTTTTGGAGGTTGAATATCTATCTATACCCCATTAGAAAAAGTTAAAATTATGAGAAGCTCGCTGATAAAAAAGGTGTTCTTAATGTAACAAGAACAACAAATAAACAGCCAACAAATACTTCCGAATTCCTGCTTTGCTAGACTTTGTGCTGGGTTCTGGCAACATGTTGGTGCCTTACATACTTTCTCTCTCTCCTTCTCCCTCTGTCTCTGACCTATTAAAATAAAAGAGGGTGTTCAGTCACTAAGTCATGTTGGACTCTTTGCAACACATAGACTGTAACACACCATGCTTCCCTGTCCTTCCCTATCTCCCTGAGTTTGCTCAAACTCATGTCCATTAAGTTGGCGATGCCATTCAACCATCTCATCCTCTGTCACCCTCTTCTTCTCCCGTCCTCAATCTTTCACAGCATCAGGGTCTTTCCTAATGAGTCAGCTCTTTGCATCAAATGGCCTAAGCACTGGTGCTTTAGCTTCAGCAACAGTCCTTCCAAAGATTCAGGGTTGATTTCCTTTAGGATTGACAGGTTTTATCTCCTAACTGTCCAAGGGACTCTCAAGAATCTTCTCCAACAATTTGAAAGCATCAGTCCTTCGGCACTCAGCCTTCTTTATGGTCCACCTCTGCCACCCCTATGTGACTACTAGAAAAATCATAGCTTTGACTATACAGAAGTTTGTTGGCAAAGTGATGTCTCTGCTTTATAGTATGCTGTCTAGATTTGAAAGAGGGTGAGTGACAATAGTAGATACATGTCAGATTGAGGCAAAGAATAAGCAAAGATTGACAGCTTTGTCTTCCTCAAATAAGAAAGAGATAATAGATGGGTAGTTACACCTTTGATCTGTAAAGATATTTTTCTATCTTTTACCTTCCTTCTTTCCTCTCTGTCTTTGTTCTCCTCCCTCTCTCCCTAGTTCCTTACTTCTTTTCTTTCCCTTTCTTTATAGATGTTAGCATAATAAAGCCCTTTCATGTGATCCATGCCCCTATAATTTTGTCATTAACTTAGGGGATATTTTTAATATAAATTTCACTGTATGAAAAATACATAATTAAAACACATGTCCTATTTCTTCATCTTGAATTTTCTCTTCTTGCAGATTGCAGAAAAAACAGAACTCAAAATAGCAGAGTCTCGAGAAGGTTATAGACCCATTGCTAAACATTCATCAGTGTTATTCTTTAGCATTGCAGATCTGGCTAATATTGACCCCATGTACCAGTACTCTCTCATCTGGTTTGTGAACCTTTATATCAACTCTATTCATGACAGGTAAATATTCTCTAGCGTCATTCATTCTCCTTAGGTTGTATTTTCACCATCTTTTCCATTTAAAATAAATAACTTTTCTTATTATTTATATAATACATATTCATTGTTGATCATTACAAAATATGGGAAAGTGAAGAAATGAAGGAAGAAGTGATGGAAAGAAAGAAGGAAGGATGGGGAGGAAAGGAGGAAGGGAGGGAGGAAGGAAGGGAGGAAGGAAGGAAAGAAGGAGAAAGCAAGCAAGCAGATCTCTCTTCTAAGTTTTATTTCACTCCTACTCGAGATTTAAGCATAGAGGGATTGGCTTTAGTCCTTTCCTCACCTTTCTTTTAATTATTTTGCTAAGGCAATAACCTATCTTTGCTAGCAACTCCAGTTTATCTTCCTCCAGCCTTGAGGTCCCTAAGAAGTTTCAGCTCCACATTTCTAATCATTTGCTAGATGTTTTCACTTTAACCAATTAATGAATGTACACAGATCTTGGAATTAGACTGGAGTAAGGGATTAAATTTCAGTTCTGCCACATAATAGCTACATGAATACAGGCAAGACAGTTAACTTTTCTCTAATTTCCTCAATTTTCCTTATCTGTAAAATAGGGATAATAATAGTACTTACCTTTAAGAATTGTTTTGAGAATTAAAAGATAATATTTGTGAAGTATTTTTAACAATGTCTGGTATTTTCTGTAATTGCTTCAATTTTCCTTATCTGTAAAATAGGGATAATAGTACCTACCTTTAAGAATTGTTTTGAGAATTAAAAGATAATATTTATAAAGTATTTTTAACAATGTCTGGTATTAAGTAACTTGTTAAGTAGAAGAAAAATATGATTTGAGCCTAGCATATGTGTTCTACATGGGATCTTGGTAGAACAGTCTTTCCTGAGTGATTGAAATCCCTAAGCTTTCCCAGCTGGGATTTGGAATTTGAGTTAACTCACCCTACATGATGGAGGATATTCAAGCTGAAGAATTGACGTAAATGTCAATAGCAAGTTGGTGAGGATGTGAAGTCATCAGAACCCTCATGTAAATAAAGTGCATCCACTTTGGAAACATTTTTAGAAGTGTATATATCTGAATTTACTGTGCTGTACATCAACTATACCTCAGTTAGAAAAACAACAATGCTGCAATATATGTAGGGGCACACATATCTTTTGAGTTTGTGTTTTTTGGAGTTTTTTAGGAGTAAATACTCAGAAGTGGAATTGCTGGATTGTATGGTAGTTTTATTTTTAATTTTTTTGAGAAACCTCTGTACTGTTTTTCATAATGGCTGTACCAATTTACATTTCCACCAATAGTGCATGAGGGTTCCCTTCCAATGATAACACCTTCTATAACTATAGTAGAGTATCACAACCAGAAAATTTACATTGGTACAATCCAGAGAGCTTATTCAGATTTCACCATTTTTTGATATGCACTCATGTGTATGTATGCGTGTGTGTGTAGTTTCATGTTTTTAACAGTGGTTATTTTGATAAAATAAAACTTGTATGTTAATTCATGTGCAACTTATTTTTTCTTAGCTTTACTTGACTCAATGTTTTTCCTTTTTTTTAACCTTTCAGTAACAAATCCAAAATTTTGGAAAAGCGCCTGAGATATTTAAATGACCACTTTACATACAACTTATATTGTAATATATGCCGATCACTATTTGAGAAGGACAAGCTATTGTTTTCGTTTTTATTGTGTGCCAATCTTCTTTTGTAAGTTACTTGCTTTTTCTTTATTTTAAAAACCTACCTGGAAAACCTAATCAGTGGCTTCTCACATAAGGATATCATGTTTTTTTTACTCTGTTTTTCAGTCATGAATTTAGTTGTTCATTTCTCTCTAGCAGTGTTGGTGTTTTTATGTTCGACTTTTAAAATTTGGGTTATACAAAAGAACTCAAAAAATGTTCAACAGTCTAGTAAATTCCTAAAAAGCAAAAATCTGTTTAACTACCATTCATATCAAGAAATAGTTTTTTTCAGGGAATTCCCCAGCGTTCCAGTGGTTAGGACTTGGCACTTTCACTGCTGGTCCCGGTCAGAGAACTAAGATACCACCGTGTGGTGTGTGGCATGGCCAAAAGAAAAAACAATAGGGTTTTTAGATTGACTTCTTTCACTTAATATGCACTTAAGGTTCTCTGTGTCTTTTGATGGCTTGATGATTCATTTCTTTTTAGCACTGAGTAACATTTCATTGCCTGCATATACTACGGTTTATCTGTTCACCTACTGAAGGACATCTTGGTTGCTTACAGGTTTTGAAAAGTATGAATAAAACTGCTGGAACCATTTGTGTGCAGGTGTTTGGATACATGTATGTTTTAGCTTATTTAGTTAAATACTAAGTGTGATTGCTGGATTGTGAATAAGCGTATTAAGGTTTTTAAAATTATTTCATTGAAGGATAGTTGTTTTACAGACTTTTGTTGTTTTCTGTCAAACATCAGTATGAATCAGCCATAAGTACACATATGTCTCCCCCTTCTTGAACCTCCCTCCTCTCTCTCTCCCCATCCCAGCCCTCTAGGACGATACAGAGCCCCTGTTTGAGTTCCGTGAGTGTGGAGAGAGTAACGTGGAAACTTATATTACCATATGTAAAACAGATGGCCGATGGGAATTTGCTGTATTTAGTTTTGTAAGAGACTGTCTTCCAAGATATTCCACGTGGCATCTCAGCTTTTTAGGAATCTTGGCTTTGGATGTTGATACTGACCCACATACTGAAAGAAGCAGGAACTCAGAAGCCAGCACATATTGAGCAGAATAAAGTGCTAGAGGAGTAATTTACTTTCTTACTTATGGGACCATTAAATTATTAAAAGATTTTCCTTCTTGATTCATATTTTCTCTGTGAAAATTACTTTGAAAATGGATCCTAAGTGGAAGTTTAAGCCCATTTTACATAACAGGTCCCAGAAGAGACCCAACAAGCGTATAGTGTACATCTCGTAATCCTTTGCTTTCTATCAGCAGTGAATGAGATTTCCTGTTGCTTCACAACCTTGCTAGCATTTGGTCTTGTCAGTGTTCTGGATTTCACCATTCTAATAGACGTGGAGTGTTGTCTTGTTTTAAATTTCAGTTCACTAATGATATATGATGATGAAGTTTGCTTACTTGCTATCTTTATATCTTTTTGGTGTCTGTACGGGCTTTTGTCCATTTATTAATCAGTTTGACTGTTCATTTTTTATTGTTGAGTTGGATGACAGTCCTTTATCAGATACATCTTTGGGAAGTATTTTCTCCCAGCGTGTGGCTTGCTTTCTCATTCTTTTGACAGTGTCTTTCGCAGAGCAAATGTTGTAAAATTTAATGAAGCCCATCTTATCAATCCTTTCTTTCATGGATCATGCCTTTTGTATTGTATCTAGAAAATTATTGCCATACCTAAAGCCTCCTAGATTTTTTCCTATGTTCTAGGAATTTCATAGGTTTGCATTTTACATTTAGGTCTATGATCCATTTCAAATAAATTTTTGTGAAGCATATGTGTATATCTTTATCTACATAATTTGTATATGTTTTTCTTATTTTCCTTTCTTACACAAAGGGAATACACTGTTAATCACTGTTAATGTTCTTTTGCACCTTTATCTATTAATATAAATGGAAGTTACTCAATAGAGATACCCTTTTGTTTTTTCAGTTTTATTAGATATTATTGACATATCATGCAGTCTCGCCATTGTAAGAATACAGTTAGATGATTTTTTGTACACTTATACAATTGTGCAACCATCACCAAAATCCAGTTTTAGGATACTTCTATCATCCCCAGAAGCTTCCTTGTGGCAGTTTAGTCAATTCTTGCTCCTACTACCAGCCCCAGTAACACTCATCTGCTTTCTGTCTCCATGGTTATGCCTATTCCAGAAATTTTATGAATGAGACATTAGATGGTCCAGAATATGATCTGTCTTTGTAAATGTTCTATGTGCTCTTGAAAAGACTGTGCAATTTTGCTGTTCTTGGGTGGAATGTTCTAAAAAAAGTCAAGAAGGTTAAGGTGGTCCATATATCTTCTATATTCTTATTGCTTTTCTGTTCGTTCAATTATTGAGGGAGATTTGGAATCTCTGCAGAGATTTCTCCTGTCGTTCCATCAATACTACTTTGTGTTTTGATGTTTTGTTAGTAGATGTGTAAATAATTAGGACTGTTAGGTTCATCTGATAAATCGATTTGACCTTTTAAAACCCCTGGTGATACCATTGCTCTGAAATCTACTTTGTATGATATTATTGTAGCCCCTCCAGCTTTCTTTTGAGTACTGTTAGCATCGTATATATTTTTCCATACTTTTACTTTTAACCTATTTGTTTTATATTTAAACTGTATTTGTAGATAGCATGTAGTTGGGGCTTACTTGTTTTTTCCAATCTGATAATCACTACCTTTAATAAAATCGTTTATAGACTATTTATATTCAGTGAGATATTAGAGTTATATTTAAATCTACCATCCTATGATTTTATTTTCTGATTTGCTGATCTGTTCTTTATTCCTTTTCCTCATTTTCTGTTTTTCTTTGAGTATTTTTGTGGTTCCAATTTATCTCCTTTGTTCATTTATTAGCTATAATTTTATGTTTTATTATTTTAGTGATTTGTTAGGGTCACAGTATATCTTTTGATCTGCATATATATATGACAGGTATGAGGTAAAAGGTATAAGGGGAGAGAGAAAAGTATATATATATTTATGTGTGTATACATATATATATTATGTATATATAAAAGACCTTGGAACAATATACTTTCATCTCTCCCTTATAGCTTTTGTTTTATTGTTTTATATTTCACTTGTACATATGTTATAAAGTCTGCAGCACATTGCTCTTTTGATCTAAATAGTCAATTATTTTTTAAAGAGACAAATTATAGGAAAATACCTTTTATCTTTATCTACTAGTTAACCATTCCTGATGCTCTTTATTCTTTTTTGTTGATTCAAATTTGCGTCTCCTTGAAGCTTCCTTTAGCATTTCATATAGTTTAAGTCTTCTCGTAATGGATATTTTCAGTTTTTATAAACCTGAGAAAAATTCAGTGAATTTTTCTTTCAGATTTTAATTCTTTATCTCTGGAAGTTTCATTGATTGTTTTCTTTATATTGCCCACTTCTCTCTTCATCATGTTCATGTTTCACTTTCACTCCTTCAGCGTATTTATAATAGCTCTTTTAACATTCTTGCCTGCTTGTTATATCATCTCTACCACTTCTATGTCTGTATCTACATACTGATTTTTCTCCTGGTTATGGATGCTGTGAGTTTTACTTTGATAAATGCTGTTTTTTGTTTTTTTTTTTAATTTCTTTAAGAGCTCTAGACTTTGCTCTAGACTTTACTTTGCATATACTTAAATTATACTGAATCGTTTGACTTTTTCAAGCCCCCCCCCTTTTTTTTACACTTTCTTACAGCAGTTTTAGAATAGACTTTATCCTACAGCTAGGTTAGCTTCACTACTAAAGTATAATCCCGCCAGTGTCACCACTGAATTGTCCTGGTGTTCAATCAAGTTTCAAGTCTAGTTGGCAATAACTCATATCTTAAGTCCTGTGTGAGTTTTGATAGCTACTTACTTTACAGCTCCTTAGATATTCTTTGCCTGGGTTCATGGAGTTTTACCGTCCACATACATAACTTGGCATTTAATGAAAGAATCAAGAGGATATGTATGCAGATTTCCGGAGTTTCTTTTCCATGAATCTCCCTCCCTCTGGTACTCTGCCCACAAATTCCAGTTCACCTCAGCCTTCCTTAACTCTGACCTCTTTCTCTTCAACTCCACAATACTCCTAGTTTCTGACTTTGATTTCCCCCTCCGCTCGCTTTATAGTCTGAAAAGTGCCTCCAGGCAGATAGCTGAGGCAATCATAGGGATCACCTTGTCTCCCTGTTTTTCAGGTTCCACAGTCCTTCATTGGCTATTATAATTTCTAAAAATAATTGATTCTTTGACTTTTTTTTCCTGTTTTTTCTAGTTGTTAACAGCAGTGGTATAATAAGTCAGTTCTGATTATTTTATCCACACTATAGAAGCAGAAATTGACTTCATTTAATGTTAAAACAATTTACAACAGTCCTTATTTTGGGAACACAGGGCAAAGAAAGAGATTGAATACCAGGAACTGATGTTTCTTTTAACTGGAGGAGTAAGTCTTAAGAGTGCTGAGAAAAATCCTGATCCAACTTGGCTACAGGATAAAAGCTGGGAGGAAATTTGTCGTGCAAGTGAATTTCCTGCCTTCAGAGGACTCAGGTACTTGTTTAAACGTGATGACTTAGCACCGAATGGTGATGGGTAAATCTGTAATCTAGTGATCTTTAAAAAACAGTTCTAAAACTGTCTTGATTCATCTCCTCATTCAATGATCTCTTTCAGTGTTTCTCAGTGAAAGGATAATTATTAAGCTTTTCTTTCCATTAGGGATCATTTTTATGACAATCTATCTGAATGGCGGGAGATCTATGACAGTAAGGAGCCACACAATGCTAAATTTCCAGCACCAATGGATACAAGGCTAAATGAGCTACAGAAAATAATCATTCTTCGGTGCTTAAGACCTGATAAGGTAAAAAACAAATGGGCTCTATTTGGAACCTAGATAATCTGCCACGTATAAAACACTAGGCTTAAAGTTACTATTATTTGGTACTTTAACCTTCATTTCAGATGCTCAGATGGGTTCACTGAAGTCCTTGGACCTGTAGGTTTATAGTTTTCTTCAACTTGAGAAAAACTTTGGTTATTATTTCTTTGAATAGTTTCTGCCCATGATTTCAGTTAAATATACATTACACTGCTTGATGAGGAGGGCATGGCAACCCACTCCAGTATTCTTGCCTGGAGAATCCCCATGGACAGAGGAGCCTGGGGCCCTACAGTCCATAGGGTCTACAGAGTCCGACATGAGAAGGAACTTAGCATGCCTACTACTTGATATTATACCACAGGTGTCTGATACTCTGTTAATTACTTAAAATTTTTTTGTATCACTTTGCCTCAGTTGGACAGTTTCTATTGTTGTCTTTAAATGTGGTGATTTCTTCTTTTGTAGTGTCGAATCTGCTATTGTTCATTCGCTAAGTTGTGTCCGACTCTTCGCGATCCTATGAACTGCAGCACACCAGGCTTCCCTGTCCTTCACTGTCTCCCTGAGTTTGCTCAAACTCATGTCCATTGAGTCAGTGATGCCATTCAACCACCTCATCCTTTGTCTGTTGCAAAGTAGACAGGCTCTAAATGGCTAAAAATCTGCTTATTTTAGGCTATGTTTGAAACAATTGAATTTGGTGCCAATGGACTTTTGAGCTAACAGGTTTTAGCCTACTGTGAAAAATAATGGTAAAGAATCTTTCCTGCAATGTGGGAGTGCTGGGTTCAGTCCCTGGGTTAGGAAGATACCCTGGAGAAACGAATGGTTACCCACTCTAGTATTGTTGCCTGAAGAATCCCATGGACAGAGGAACCTGACGGGTTACAATCTGTGGGGTTGCAAAGAGTCAGACACAGCTGAGCAACTAACACTTTCACTGGTAGGTGAAAAATGGTACCTAATATAATTATAATCTGTATTTTTCTTATTTTTAAGTATTATGGTATAGACTAAGCTGCTGTAACAGAGAGACCTAAAATACAGTAGCTTAAATGAAATAGAAATTAATTTCTATCCTTCCTAACAGCCCTAAGCAAATGCTTGAGGGCCGACAGGGTACAGAGGTTCTTAAGATCATCCAGAGACTTAAGTTTCTTTTCTCCTGCTAGAGAAGTCTCCTGAAGTTTGGTCCTTGTCAGCGAGATTGAAGTGAGCTCATAAACACCACGTCTATTGAACAGGAGAAGAGAGTGTTGAAGGCAAACAGTTTCCTTATAAAAATAGGATCTGGAAGTTCCGTATATAATTTCTATTTGTATTTCTCTGACCAAAACTTGGTCACTTGGCCATATCTAGCTGCATGAAAGGCTGGGAGAACTTAGGGTTCTATTACCAAAAGGAGACACAGAATGGGACAGTTTGCAGTCTCTGCTATACTGAAGGAGACTGAGCATCCTTTCACATGTTTAAGATCCATTTCTATTTCATTTTCTATAAACTATTTATCTTTGCCCATTTTCCCTTGGATTGTTAGTCTTGTCCATTACTTTATAGGTACTAAAAAAGTACTTTTTAGTACTTTTGGTACTTTTTATATATTAGGAAAACTAGTACTTTGTCTGTTATATATACTGCATGTTTTTCTTGTCCGTTAGACTCATAGTTTGCTCTTTGTCAGTTTTCAGGAAAAAAGTTGTTTTGTGAAGTAAAAATTACTCTAAAGATTGTATTTTTCCTCTCTTCAACAGATAACTCCAGCTATAACTAATTATGTAACTGACAAACTAGGGAAAAAGTTTGTAGAGCCTCCACCTTTTGATTTGACAAAGAGTTATTTGGATTCAAATTGCACCATTCCCTTAATTTTTGTGTTGTCTCCAGGAGCAGATCCCATGGCCAGTAAGTGCATTTACTATCAACTTTTGTTGTTGTTTAGTCACTAAGTTGTGTTTGATTCTTTTGTGACCCAATGTACCGTAGCCTGCCAGGCTCCTCTGTCCATGGAATTTTTCCAAGAAAGAATACTGGAGTGGATTGCAAGTTCCTTCTCCAGGGGATCTTCTGACCCAGGGATCAAACCTGTGTCTCCTGTGTTGGCAGGCGGACGCTTTACAACTGAGACACCAGGAAAGCCTACTGCCAACTTAAAAAAATTATGAATAAATCATCTTGTTCAGTATCTATTTCCTGGATGATTATAAATCACTTAGTAAATTTGGTATATACAAGGAAAAGTAATAACTAGAGTTTTTCACAGTTAAATACTTGTATATACTGAAACATAAAGCATATTTTATAATTTTAGAATAAGCAGTGAAATCATTTATTTTTATGCCCTCTTAGGCCTGCTAAAATTTGCAAATGATAAAGCTATGTCTGGAAATAAATTTCAAGCTATTTCACTGGGACAGGGGCAAGGACCCATTGCAACAAAAATGATTAAAGCAGCAATAGAGGAAGGAACTTGGGTTTGCCTACAGAATTGTCACCTCGCTGTCTCCTGGATGCCCATGTTAGAAAAAATATGTGAAGATTTTTCTCCTGAAGTCTGTAACTCATCCTTTAGGCTTTGGCTCACAAGTTACCCATCTCCAAAAGTATGTTTACTTCTTATGGATTTTAGTACATTTATTTGGTTAACTATTACATTGCATATCTTAAACGCTTAACATTAAGAGGTTTTAAAAATATTCCTGGAGTCCTCTCTTATACCTACTTTTAATCCACTACTGTATGCATTTTTAAGACTTGAGTTGGTTATCTAGAGTAATGCTCTTTGTTTTGTCTCAGTTCCCAGTAACAATTCTACAGAATGGAGTCAAAATGACTAATGAACCTCCTACTGGTCTTCGGCTAAATCTCCTCCAATCTTACCTCACTGATCCAGTTTCTGATCCTGAGTTTTTCAGTGGATGCGAAGGAAAGGAACTGGTAATATTCAGCCTCTGGAACTTTTAAAATGTGCTTTACAGTGAAAAATATGAGAACATAAATATTTTATTTAATATTGAACTTTACGCATTTCCTAAGAAGACAGAAATTGTACCTATCTTGTTCATCATTTTATTCCCAATTGTTTGTGCTCTTCTTTGTGTGTAGTAGATATTCAAATAAATATTTGTTGAGTAAATTAACTGTGGAAAATTCTGAAGGAGACAGGAATACCAGACCAGCTGACCTGCCTCTTGAGAAACCTGTATGCAGGTCAGGAAGCAACAGTTAGAACTGGACATGGAACAACAGTTTGGCACAACAACTGGTTCCAAATAGGAAAAGGAGTACATCAAGGCTGTATATTGTCACCCTGCTTATTTAACTTACTTGCAGAGTACATCATGAGAAACCCTGGGCTGGAGGAAGCACAAGCTGGAATCAAGATTTCTGGGAGAAATATCAATAACCTCAGATATGCAGATGACACCACCCTTATGGCAGAAAGCAAAGAGAAACTGAAGAGCCTCTTGATGAAAGTGAAAAAGTTGACTTAAAGCTCAACATTCAGAAAACAAAGATCATGGGATCCGGTCCCATCACTTCATGGCAAATAGATGGGGAAACAGTGACTGACTTTATTTTTGGGGGCTCCAAAATCACTGCAGTTGGTGATTGCAGCGATAAAATTAAAAGACACATACTCCTTGGAAGGAAAGTTATGACCAACCTAGACAGCATATTAAAAAGCAGAGACATTACTTTGTCAACAAAGGTCCATCTAGTCAAAGCTATGGTTTTTCCAGTAGTCATGTATGGATGTGAGAGTTGGACTATAAAGAAAGCCGAGTGCTGAAGAATTGATGCTTTTGAACTGTGGTGTTGGGGAAGACTCTTGAGAGTCCCTTGGACTGCAAGGAGATCCAGCCAGTCCATCCTAAAGGAGATGAGTCCTGGGTGTTCATTGGAAGGACTGATGCTGAAGCTGAAACTCCAATACTTTGGCCACCTGATTCAGAGAGCTGACTCATTGGAAAAGACCCTGATGCTGGGAAAGATTGAGGGCAGGAGGAGAAGGGGACAACAGAGGATGAGATGGTTGGATGGCATCACCAACTCAATGGACATGGGTTTAGGTAGACTCCGGCAGTTGGTGATGGACAGGGAGGCCTGGTGTGCTGCAGTTCATGGGGTTGCAGAGTCAGACACGACTGAGCTGCTGAACTGAACTGAGTGAATGAATATATCTTAGTTTGTACAAAAGTCCAGCAGTGCCTTTAGCAATCTATTTTCACATTGTTTCAACAATATGTGTGTTAGGTACTAAATATAAGGCAGTGAGAATAAAATAGACACCCTCACCACCAAAAAAAATCTGTCTTCATGGAAATTCTAATGATAATGTTTTGACATATTAATAACACTCTTCAGTGTTGTTGTTCAGTCACTAAGTTATGTCTGACTGTTTGTGACCCCATAAACTGCAGCATGCCAAACTTCCCTGTCCTTCACTATCTCCCTAAGTTTGCTCAAACTCATGACTGTTGAGACAGTGATGCCATCTAACCATCTTATTCTCTCTCACCCCCTTATCCTCCTGCCCTCAATCTTTCTCAGCATCAGGATCTTTTCCAACAAGTACGTTCTTTGCATCAGGTGGCCAAAGAATTGCAGCTTTAGCTTCAGTACCAGTTCTTCCCATGAATATTCAGGGTTTATTTCCTTTAGTATTGACTGGTTTGATCTCCTAGCTGTCCAAGGGACTCTCAAGAGTCTTCTCCAACAGCACAGTTCGAAGGCACCAATTCTTTGGCGCTCAGTTCAATTCAGTTGCTCAATTGTGTCCAACTCTTTGTGACCTCATGGACTGCAGGACTCCAGGCTTCCCTGTCCATCAGCAGCTCCTGGAGCTTGCTCAGACTTACATCCATCGAGTTGGTGATGCCATCCAACCATCTCATCCTCTGTCATCCACTTCTCCTCCGCCTTCAATCTTTCCCAGCATTAGGGTTTTTTCCAATGAGTCAGTTCTCCACATCAGGTGGCCAAAGTATTGGAGTTTCAGCTTCAACATCAGTCCTTCCAATGAACACCCAGGACTGATCTCCTTTAGGATGGACTGGTTGGATCTCCTTGCAGTCCAAGGAACCCTCAAGAGTCTTCTCCAACACCACAGTTCAAAAGCATCAATTCTTCAGCGCTCGGCTTTCTTTATAGTCCATCTCTCTCATCCATACATGACTAATGGAAAAACCATAGCCTTGACTAGACAGACCTTTGTTGACAAAGTAATGTCTCTGCTTTTTAATATGCTGTCTAGATTGATCATAACTTTTCTTCTAAGGAGCAAGCATCTTTTAATTTCATGGCTGCAGTCACCATCTGCAGTGATTTGGAAGCCCAAAATAATCAAGTCTGTCACTGTTTCCATTGTTTCCCCATCTACTTGCCATGAAGTGATGGGACCAAATGCCATGATCTTCGTTTTTGAATGTTGAGTTTCAAGCTAGCTTTTTCACTCTCTTTCACTTTTATCAAGAGGCTCTTCAGTTCCTCTTTGCTTTCTGCCATAAAGGTGGTGTCATCTGCATATCTGAGGTTATTGATATTTCTCCCAGAAACCTTGATTCCAGCTTGTGCTTCCTCTAGCCTGGCTTTTTGTGTGATGTACTCTGCAAGTAAGTTAAATAAGCAGGATGACAATATACAGCCTTGATGTACTCCTTTCCCAGTTTGGAACCAGTCTGTTGTTCCATGTCTGGTTCTAACTGTTGCTTCTTGATCTGCATACAGGTTTCTTAGGAGGCACGTCAGGTGGTCTGGTGTTCCCACCTCTTTAAGAATTTTCCACATTTTATTGTGATCCACACAATCACAGGCTTTGGTGTAGTCAATAAAAGCAGAAGTAGATGTTTTTCTGGAACTCTCTTGCTCAGCCTTCTTTTATCTTCTTCAGTGTATCTGTATGTAAAACATACAGCCTAAAAAAAAAAAAATACAGCCTTAGGCGCTCAGCCTTCTTTATCTTCTTCAGTGTATCTGTTTGTGAAACAGTTTTGCACATGGTGTTGAGGACAGTAGCAGTTCCAATAAGTAGCACTCCTCTTCTCTGCCCAAATTCTTACCAGTTAAGAAACAGGAAAAAAGTATAAATATATGGGAACCAAATTATAACCTTAATTACTGATATAGACTAGGTTGGAAGATTTGACTTATATCTGTGAACAAATGAACTGAATATTACAGAACCCAGAATGAAGCAGATTTATCTACCCAGAAAAACAGAGCAAAACTTTCTTCCAGCAGGATGCTCACATCTAAGAAAGAAAAGGGAAAAGCTGAGCAAATATTTTTTGCTTAACTTTTCCCAAATTTACCCATTAGATAGGTACTCCTCTCTCTACCAGTGTTACATTAATTGAGGTTTCCCTACATGGACGGAAGCATCAGTACTAAGAGAAAACCATCCTCTCCTTTTACACACAACGCATACTATGATATTTATCATATTTGCCTATTTGAACTGGAAAAAGAATGATATTGCAGATAAAGGGTCGAATTCTTTGGAAGCCAGCTCATTTCTTTCTGCTTGATGATGCTTTCTGTGTGACCCCAGTTCTGAGCAACAATCTTGTTTGTACCTCCGGGACAAAGGGAGGATATTTGTGGTTTTAGCTGGAAAGAGGACTTAGTAGAGTGGAGAAGGTGGTATGGTGATCCTCCTACCCATCTTCTGATTGCTTCTTTATGTCTTTAGTTGTGGAAAATCTTTTCTGCTCTTCTTCAGGTTCTCATAGAGAGCTGCTCTGTAAGTAGTGGTAATTTTGGTGTGTCCAGGAAGGAGATGAGTTCAGGGTCTTTGTATTCTGCCATCTTGGCATGTCTCTCCAGCACTATTGCATTTTAATAATGTGGAATGTTATTGAAGTTTGTCTAGCTTTGGAGGGTTTTGTTAAGTCATAAGATTTTTGTTTGTTTTAATATCAAGTGCCCACTATTAACACTCTGGCTTCTTCCCCTTGGAATGTTCCCTAAAGGCACTCATTCTTTTCAGGGCCACAGTCCTGATCAGATTCTGTGTGATCCTTGCCCACCTGGCTGGTTTTCCTGCCAGATTACAAGCCCCTGGTAATTTTAGGCCTTGTTCATTCTTTTCTCTGTCCCCTCTGGTGAATGGCTCCAAGCAGACACTCTCTTGCCTTTGGTGACCTTGTACCCAACCAGCTGTGGTCAGATCCATAGTAGGTTCTTAAAACATGGAGTCTGTTTCAGCAGGGTTTGTGTCTGGGGCTGATGTAGGGGGTGCTGAGGCAGTGTGGGAGCCGTTTGCTGTGCGGACACACCAGTGAGGTCTGCTTAGGCCTCTATCCGCAGCCTTCCAAACTGTCAGTGTACAAAGGCAGACTAAGGGCAATGCATACATGATGGTACAAGATGTAGAAGTCATGAGATTAATATTTTTATAGTAAGCATTGTTTTAGATAGTCTTTCTAAATAAAAGTTTGTAGAGATATATGATCATAGAATCTCACAATGAAAGGTCATCAGTCCCCGTGATTTTAATAATGGAAATCTGATCAGAATTTTTTCTTGTTGCATATTTTTGTCTTAAAGGCTTGGGAGAAGTTGCTGTTTGGAGTTTGCTTTTTTCATGCCCTTGTGCAGGAGCGAAAGAAATTTGGTCCTCTTGGATGGAATATTCCATATGGATTTAATGAATCTGACTTACGCATCAGTATTCGACAACTCCAGGTAAAATGAGAAAGACTGATATTGATGGGGGAATCACTGTGTACCAGGCCCTAGGCAATTCGCTTTGCTTAGAATAATTTATTCACTTCTCCCAACAACATGAATAGTAGGCTGGATGGCCGTAATAATTGTAATTTTGGCTTACAAAGGATATTTTTCCATCTGAGTTTTTCTGCCACGAATAATGGGAACCCTGATTCAAACTGGCTTAATCCATAATGAAACTTTCTATCTCATGTGAAAAAGAGTTGCAGAGGACAGACAGACTCTGGAGTGGGTTTTTCAACAAAAGTGTTGCTATCAAAGACCCTAGTTCTTTCTTTTGGCGGTGCCCTCCTTAGTGTTGGCTTTGTATAGGTCCTCACTATAGTCTCCTCTTAGCTTTCAGTCAGATCTACAGTTTACCTCTTATCAATCAACAAAAACAGTAGAAAAGGAATTTATTGAAAGAATTTTGCGCAGGTCACAGAATCACTAAGATGGCTGGACAGCCATGGCATCCAGTGTCATATCTAGAATCATACCATGTCTGGTAAGAGCATTCCTTCTACCCCTGTTACATATTAGACACTGCAGCTCTCCTAGGTGCCACTGAGACTTTCATCTGCTGCACATTCTCTGATGTCATCAAAAAAGATCTTTTGCTGTCTCTGATTCTCTGCACACTGAACTCCAGTCCGGCATGGCTGCATCTGAGATTCCAAGCCCAGGCCACAGGCCTAGGCTTTAGCCGTAAGGGTACTGAGAAAGTGAGTGACCAGTTTTTTTCAGTTTCTGTAGACTTGCAGTGAAACATGAGATGCATGAGCTGGTCAGCATCCTCCGACAAACCAACAAAAGAACAAATGTCCACTATAAGTTCCTGCTTACTCAGACTTTGAACTAGGCACATTACTTACATTATCTGCGTGAATTCTAATCCTCACAGCAACACTGTCTGGTGGGTATTATCCCTGTTTTGGAGAAAACCAAAGCTAAGAAGTAAATTTACCCATTGAGGTAGAATTTGAACCTCAAGTCTGTCCAACTCCAGTACTTTCCCATCATTTCTGTCATGTTTTACCAACCATATCAATCCAACTAGAGAACCAGAGGATACTGTATATTCTGCCTCTCTGCTGTGATAAGGGCCTTAACATGAGGCTTTAAAACAACCTTGATGGTAGTTCTTCCAGACCTACTTCCTAATTGATTGATAGGTATTTAAAGCCATGTTAAAATGGAAATGAAGTGAAATACAGTATGGTTTTTCTCATTTCATTTTTGCTTTGTTTCAGTTATTTATCAATGAATATGATACAATTCCGTTTGAAGCGATCTCTTACCTGACTGGAGAGTGTAACTATGGCGGAAGAGTGACAGATGACTGGGACAGACGTCTCCTCTTAACCATGCTGGCTGACTTTTATAACCCACACATAATCGAAAACTCTCATTATAAGTTTTCTCCTAGCGGAAACTATTTTGCCCCTCCCAAAGGCACTTATAATGACTACATTGAATTCATTAAGGTAACTGATATCACTGAAAATAGGGTTAGATTCAAGTGTGATTTTCTTAAAAGCAAATAGTAAAGTAGTCCCCCATAATGTATAGAATTAGACAAGTATTAGGTACAATCAGCTTTCAATACAGTGTTTTTGTTTCTAGTAGTTACTGAAAACTGGAAAAGTTTGATCCCTATGTTGTTTGATGTTTAGTTGGTTTTTAACCCTTTTCGGTCTGCACGTGTCTACCTTATGAATTCAAGTACCCAATTAAACTGTAATGCTTGTTGAATTTATTTTCCGGTAGAAACTTCCTTTTACTCAACACCCTGAGATATTTGGATTACATGAAAATGTTGATATCTCCAAAGATCTTCAGCAAACGAAAACCCTCTTTGAGTCCTTGCTCCTCACCCAAGGAGGCTCCAAGCAAACAGGATCTTCAGGAAGCACTGACCAGATTCTACTAGAAATTACCAAAGATATTCTCAACAAGGTAACACTTAGCTTAAAATGTCTTACTTGGAATATAACATAAATCAAAATGGGACTGAAATGTCAATCTGAAAACTCCAGGTAGCAGTGTTGTGCCTGAGCGAGATACTTTCCTTTTCTGAACATTAGTTTCCAAACTGGAAAAGTGGTGATAATAGCACCACCTGTGTAAGGTTCTTGTGAACATTCAGGGTATTATTAATTTGAAGCACTTTGCATAATGCCTGGCAAGTATTAAGTTCCTAGTAACTAGAGTTGTGGAACAACTGAATATATGATTTCTTATCATTTCTAAATAAAAATGGTGAACCTGCTCTTTTTTTAAATGGGGGAAACTGTCTGAACTTGCTGGTTCAAGAATGGAATGCTTTTTAATCTATACCTTCAGAAGTGAGGAGGCACAGAAGTGAAGAGGTACTAAATTAGCAGCTACAGCTCCCCCCCACCCACCATACTGCATTCCAGTGTACTTAACCCTGGTAGAATGGAACGGTGCTCTCTTTTCTCACTTTTTTCTGCCTTAAACTGAATAAAGAATTACTAAGAAGGAAATGGCAACCCACCCCAGTGTTCTTGCCTGGAGAATCCCAGGGACAGCGGAGCCTGGCGGACTGCCATCTATGGGGTCACCCAGAGTCGGACACGACTGAAGCGACTTGGCAGCAGCAGCAGCAAGAGGACTTTATAGCCCCAAGCACAGACCTTCACAACTCCTCTCCAGGATGAGTACTATAGTTATCCCCGTATTTCAGCATCAGGCACTCTGACAGAGCACAACCTGATCTTGCTCCGTCTGCCTTGTAAGTCCATGGATGGCACCGAGTCTGCTCTCCCAGTTGGTACCCCTGCCTTACGCCACTCCTGAAGCAGAGCCTACTCAGACTTGGACGCTTAGTCTGGCTGTGGCCACTGGAGACAAGTAGTGAGCAGCACTGCCTGCTGCCCTAGGGCGAAAGCAAACTGACATTCTCCCGCCTCTACCTGTGGACTGCTACCTCTCACCCCCAGACCCTTCTGCTTGTGTGGCTTATCTCTTTGGGGAAAGGTTCTTGTCCTCCCAAAAGGCTGGCTCTTACAAGACCCCAGTAGGAAGTTACCGGGCAGTGGCACATGGGACTTAATTGGGGCAGAATGGTTGTGCCGACCAACCATTGGTGTCATACTTTGAATGATGCCACCTCGTGTGACCTAGAATTCTTTTGCGCCAACAAGGGCCATCACCTGGGGACAGTCTGGGTGCTCAACTTTTTAGTTTGGCACCTTCCTCATAGGGAAATTTCTCATAGGGAAATTCCTCTAAGAGTGCAAATGCCAGTGTCAGGGGGCTTGCTCACAGCCCCAAAATCCTCGTTATCACTTCTTCTCAACCATCTGAGATGCATCATTAAAATCAAATACTCAATGACTTTCTTTCTCCCTAAGCCCTGGAACCTTGCTACACTTACACATTAATTACTTGGTTGTGGTGTAAACAAAGCTGTTTTGAGCCTGTCGATAATTTATTGAAATAAATATAATACAGTTGTGAAATGATACATCAGTTTTATTAATGGAAAATAAAATCCAATTTACAAAAGAAAATTACACAACCTTTTAGAAATGTATATTTTCTACTCAGTGCTATATCCTATAGGAAAAGCATGGGCCTTAGTGTTAGAGACCTATGGATTTAAACAGACTGCCTCTGAATTGTGTACCTTTAGGCATTTGTTTCACCTCTGTGTACTTAAATGTTCTCATCTGTAAAATGGAGATAATTATGGCCACCTGAAACTGTATGGCAAGGATTACATAATATTTGGAAAGCACTTAGCATAATTCTTGGCACATAGTAAGTGCCTAATGTTAACTATTACTGATATTATAGCTGAATGAAACTGTTCGTTTTGAGAGTAATATGTGATCTTCAAATTTTATTCTCTTAGCTACCAAGTGACTTTGACATTGAATCAGCACTGCTTAAGTATCCTGTGAGATATGAAGAGAGCATGAATACTGTGTTAGTGCAAGAAATGGAAAGATTTAACAAGTAAGGAGCTCTACACCCAGTGATTTAGAAAGCTACCAACCAAAGTTGATAAAAAGATACACCAGTATTGAATCAAAATTTCGAGAAAAAATTATCAAAACTTGCCATTTCATTAGAATTTGTCTCCTTTGTCTCCAGTTGCATACTGCCCCAGAAGGGAGCATATCTTTTCTAATGTAAAAATGACAATGAAAAAAAGAGATCTGCTATTACTGGTTAAAAATATTCATTAATCATAATTTTTCATCCATCCATTGCTCTTCTCCTCAGGAAATAAAGCTAGAATGACCATTATCTAAGCCTATATGTAGATACATATTTAGTCATTTTTCTGCCCACTTTCTTCCTAAATCTAATCTAGATTGGTTAGGTACCCTAAAATAGCAAGCAGATTATTTGCTTTGAATTTTTTAATTGAATTTTCTAAAGCTCAATATTGGCTTAAGGAATGAAGAATTGTTTTAGTTATGAATTTTCTAGTGTTTCCAAGTTTAACTTTCCAGACTTACTGACTTTTTAAAATAAAACATATTAAAACCCTATAATGCCTTAATGAATTTAGTATCTCTTATACAAAGACCATCTAGACTTGCCTGGTGGCTCAGTTGTAAAGAATCTGCCTGCCAATGTGGGAGACGTGGGTTTGACCCCTGGGTCAGGAAGACCCCCTAGAGAAGAAAATGGCAACCCACTCCAGTATTCTTCCCTGGCAGATCCCATGGACAGAAGAGCCTGGCAGACTACAGTCCATGAGATCGCAAAGAATCAAACATGATTGAGCGACTAAACAATAACAACAATACAAAGACCATATGTGTTTGTAAATTATAACATATTGTCTCTCAGTTGTTTAGGCTTATAGCCTAAAACCCTCACTTGAGGTATATTTATGATGTTCTTAGAATCTGGGGCCTAAGTGGGAAGCAAAGTACTTATAAGGCTACGAATGAATATACACTTTAGATTTTTATGCAGTGTTTCCAAAGTTTAAACCATTGCATTGCCGCTTTATAACTTTTCCCATATTTGCATGTCACCTGTAACATTATTTACCTGATATTTTTCTTTAAATCATTCTCTGTTTAAATTAGCCTGGTCTTAAGTGATAATACCCAGAAGGCAATTTTGATATGCAAGTTATATTATTTTCTATATTTAAAAATGCATGTGTAATAATTAAAATGAAAAATGTTCATCCAAGTATCACCTAAAATTACCTTACATTATGAAGTGGGAGGTGACCACATTTTGGGAAATACTCCCCTAAAGCCGTGAATGATATCCTGCTCTTTCTTCTGGATAGACTGTATATTGATATTTATTATCATATATATGATGATGACACAATTGCTTCCCTTGCAGCTTAATTAAAACTATACGCAACACTCTACAGGACCTTGAAAAAGCTATTAGGGGTGTGGTCGTGATGGATTCTGCATTGGAGGCACTGTCTGGCAGTCTGCTTGTTGGAAAGGTTCCAGAAATATGGGCTCAACGCTCATACCCAAGTCTTAAACCCCTAGGAAGTTACATCACAGATTTTCTAGCCCGGTTGAACTTTTTACAGGTTAAAAGTTATATATAATTTATACATACTATTTCATTTTTCTGCTTGTCTGAGGAGATACTAGAAACTGTCCGTGGTCACTTGAATGTCTCTGAGTTAGATGAAATGGATAAGTAGTTTCATGGTAATCTAACTGAAATTTTAGAGTATTGAGAAGTATACGTGTTTCAAAGTGCTAAATTAAAATTTTATGTTACCCAAACTCAAGTAATACGTGACAGTTATATTTCTGAAGATTCTGTTTGTGGTTTCTGTGACCACAACTTGGTCTTATGATTTTGATGCTGACAGTAAATCACAAAAAGAGCCTGAGGCTTGGATCAATCAATAATTAGCCATTATATAGAAATCAGTGCATCTTATGTCTTATCTCATAAAGCCGGGGAAAAGGTGAGTGCTCTGAAATCTCTAAACCCTTCACCCCACAAACTCATAGGTGAAGGATATATAGGCAGCACACTGTTTTCCTCCGCAACTCCTCTGCTTCTCCCCATCCTGTGGTTGATGCTTACATGGGGGTAGTTGGTGGGGAGAGCCCCCAGAATACATTTTAGAAGTTTATATATATGATTTTTCAGTTGCCCCTTTATTATATGAAAGCTCTATTTGTTTTACTACAGAAGCTAGTAATAAAACAGCCTTATTTGTGAAGATCTGGATAGAGAGGCTTTCTCATAAACATCCCTTTTTAATTTTTGCCAATTAATAGGTCATTCGTAGCTTATTGTTTCAATTTGAGTTTCTTTGATTTTTAGTGAGTCTGTGCTTCTTTTTGTAAGTGTACTTGCCATTTGTATTAGTATTTTCTCCTGTGAATTGCTATTCATCTCCTTGATCAATTTTTCATTGGACTATTTTTGTTTCTTTTTATAAAAACTTTAAAGGTTACTTTCCATTTACAGTTATTACCAAATACTGGCTTTATTGTCCATGTTGTACCAATATCCTTGAGGCTGTCTTGCCATCCAAAAGTTTGTGCTTCCCACTCATCCATCCCTATATTGTTGCCCATCCCCCCAACTGGCAACCACTAGTTCTCTATTTTTGTGTCTGCTTTTTTTTTTTTTTTTTTGCTATATTTACTTAGTTTGTTGTATTTTTTAGATTCCATATATAAATGATATCATACAGTATTTGTCTTTCTTTGTCTGACTTATTTCACTTAGCATAACGTACTTCAAGTCCATCTTTGTTACTTCAAATGGCAAAATTTTATTCTTTTTAATGGTCAAGTAGCATTCTATCGTATGTGTATAGCCTGTCTTCTTCTTCTTCTTTTTTTTTTATATATAGCCTGTCTTCTTTATCCATTCATCTATTGATGGACACTTAGGCTGCTTCCACATATTAGCAATTGTAAATAATGCTGCTGTGAACATTGAGGTGCATGAATCTTTTCAAATTAGTGTGTTTTTTTTCCCCAATATATATCCTAGAATGGAGTTTCTGGGTCATATGTTAGTTCTCTTTTTAGTTACTTGAGAAACCTCCATACTGTTTTCCATATGCCTACATCAATTTACATTCCCATCAACTCTGTACAAGGGTTCCCTTTTCTTCACATCTTCACCAACATTTGTTATTTATGTTCATTTTGGTGATAGCCATTCTGACAGGTGCAAGGTGGTATCTCATTGTGGTTTTAAACTTGCATTTCTGTGATAATTAGTGATGTTGAGCATGTTTTCATGTACCTGTTGAGCATCTCCATCTGCTGTTTGGAAAAATGTCTGTTCATTTCTTCTGCCCATGCTTTAATTAGGCTGTTTGTTTGATGTTGAGGTGTATGAACTACTTATATATGTTGGGTACTAATCTCCTATGGGTCGTATCATTTGCAAATATTTTCTCCCATTCAATAGGTTGTTTTTTTCATTTTGTTGATAGTTTCCTTTGCTATGCAAAAACTTTTAAGTTTAATTAGGTCCCATTTGTTTATTTTTGCTTTTATTTCTTTTACTTTAGGAGAAAGATTCAAAAAAATACTGTTGTGATTTATGTGCAAGCGTGTTCTGCCTGTGTTGCCTCTAGGAGTTTTATACTGTGTGGTCTTACATTTAGGTCTTTAATGCATATTGAGTTTATTTTTTTATATGGTGTTAGAGAATGTTCTAATCTCATTCTTTTACATGTGGCTGTCCAGTTTTCCCAGTAACACTTATTGAAGACACTGTCTTTTCACCTCCTAATGATTTGTAGAATTAACAAATTAAACAAATGAGTGGTCTGGAGATTTTTCCTCCCTTTTCTCATTTCTCTCTCACCGTTCACCTTGCTTATCTTCCCTTCCTCCAGCCTATGCCTTTTTTTTTTTTTTAAAGCTTTTTGCAAACTGGCTGGCATCTCAGATTAAATCTGGGATCCAACATTTAGTATGTATGTGACTTTGAAGAAGATACTCATCTTTTTGCACCCTGATTTCCTCATTGGCAAAATGGGAGGAATAATACCTAATTCACTGAATTATGGACTAAATGAGGTGATGCATGTAAATCAGCTAGCTCCTGGCATGCACTAAACACTCAGTAAATGGTAGCTAATTCAGAGATTTTATGGATATGTAAGTAGCTGACCCAGACATTCGTGACATTCTTGGCTAAATGAAGACCTGAAGTGAGCAAAGGAATGTTCTATGTACTCGCTTTCTGGGTTCTTACAGCTTTCCCTGCGTGGTGCTCGTTCTGCCTGGCTTGCACCCTTACTGAGCTCCGTCTCCTTCTTTACCTCTTCTTGATCTGGCAGCTGGTACAGTTGCAACACCTCCAGCAGTGGTTTGTTCTCTTCTTCCCAGGAAGCAAAGCTGACTCCTTCCCATAGGGTGCTGCTCACTCAGAGACAAAGGTCATTTTATTGATTCATCTGTTCATTCAAATGTGAATTGAGACTCACTTTGTCAAAAGCATCTTGTCGTTAGACAGGGTTGCCAGGTTGCCTTCATTTTGCCAATAGCCCTCAGAGGATAACCCATGTGTATAAGAAAAAGTTAATTCAGGATAGTAAGGGATGTGTCATAAAAGACCAACATGTAAAATGCTCTGGGAATTCAAAAAAGGGAGAGAGTTTTTTTAACATAAGAAAGCAGTTGTTTTTTGGTTGAGGTAGCATGTGAGCTGGTCTAAAGGATGAATGGTTTTGGACACTGCAAATAAAGGAAGAGGGCTTAGAGACACCTGTAGGATGAAAGACAGTATATCACTTAGGATTGATTAGTCTGTAAAATTTTTGATGAAAGCAAAAATTAAGTTCATTCCCTCATGTAACTGAAAAATCCAGGAAGTAAAGTGACTCCAGGCAGCTTTTGACCTAGAGTGCAAATACAGTTACCAAATCCTGGCATCTTGCACTTCATTGCTTGGCTCCAGTCTCTGTGGGTTAACTCCACTCTATGTTCTTGTTTGATGGCAACAGAATAGCAATAGAAGCTCTGGCCTCATATCCACAAAACTGTTTAGAGTGAACCTTTTCCCCCAGAAGTCCCAGCAACAGTCTGTACATCTCTGGCTTTGATTGGGTCACATGTCCATTCCCGAATCAGTCACTGTGACTGGAGTATGATCAGCTTGGCATGAATCACATGCCCACTCCAGAAGGTGGAGCTCCACCACCAGAGTGGTGTTTCAATTGAAATGTTAGGAGGGTTCATCCCATAGAGGGTTATAAGAGTCATGCCACTTTAAGATGAACAGAAAAAACAACAGAAGTTTACCAAGTGCAGAGAAGAGGCCACCATTTGATCAGAATGTCAGATGTTTAAAGGGGAACTAAAAGGGATAGATACATAAATACAATTTGGGACCAGCTTATGAAGTTTCTTGAATGGGAGACTTGAGGTGTTTTAGGCTTTACTTTGGTAGGGTAGAAGTAGATCACTGAAGTATTATATGAGATGTTGAGCCTGATCCAAACCATGCGTGGAGAGGGGTACTCTGGCAGCATCATTATAGATGTATTGAGCAGAGAGAGGGGCGAAACAAAAAGAGGTCCGCGTGATTCGGAAAGAAGACCAGTATATCTAAAGTGGAGCCAGAATCATGGTGTGGAGGCAGGGAGGTTAAGAGGATCAAGGAGTTGGAATCAACACATGAGGGCTATAGTTAGACAATATATAGGATTTCTAAAGATGGCTGCTTTTGAGTGGGATTAAGTAATATAGTAAGCCCTCAAATACCTTACATTTGTCTTTTTACAGAAGATTTTAATCTTTCACAACAAATAAAGTTTGTTTTATTCAGGTTAATGTTAAAATTAGTTTGAATTTCCCAAGAAGAGTAACTAGAAGGGATAAAAGGTGGGAGGGCCAATAAAGATTGTATGTTTGGTGTCAGGAAAGAGTCCTGTGATGAAAAGTGTGGGCAGCATACACAGAAACCAGAATCAGTAATTATATGTCAGGTAATTCTTGAGTAATATAATAAATATATTTATTATATTTATTATATAATATTGTATAATATATTATTATATATTATATGTATTATTATATATTATAATTTATATATAAATATATTTTTATATGTATTATATTTATTTATGTATATAATATTTATATTTATATATATATTTATTTATATTTTATATATATTTATATTTATTTTATATATAAATTTTATAAATTTATATATAATTCATATATTATATATATTATTATGTTATTATAATTATATATTATATTATAATATATATTATATATTAATATATTATATATTATATATAAATAAATATACAATAAATATTATTGTATTATAATATTTATCATAATATAAAAATGTTATATAATAAATAATTATATAACAAATAATATATAATAAAATAATATAATATAAAATAATATAATATATAATGTATAATATTATATGTATTATACTATATTATGTTATAAATATATAATATAATAAATAATGTTTGTTTTTCCTTTATAGGACTGGTATAATTCAGGAAAACCTTGTGTGTTTTGGCTCTCAGGCTTCTTTTTTACCCAAGCCTTTTTAACTGGAGCAATGCAGAATTATGCCAGAAAATATACCATCCCTATTGACTTACTGGGATATGAATTTGAGGTATAGTAAACTCCTTAAACTCCAGAGCATATCGTTACATCAAAGGCATGTATTTAAGCAAGGAGGACATGAAGAATTCATATTTTTATTGCCCACTGCAAATAATTCTTCTTCTTTCCATTCTTTGTATTTATGAAGAAAGTATTAGTATTTGCCTTGCTGTCTCCATGAGAGAATTTTTATATATCTCAATATTCAATTCAGACAATTCAGCACTGCTTTTCTATTTTAGCGGAAATCAATATAATGTACAGTAAAACCAGATAAAATACTTTTAAAAGAGCTGTATTATTTTATAATTACATTTCACTGAGAAAAAAGTATAGTTTAAGAAGCTATTATATGGACAAATTTCTCTGAATGTGTTCTGAAAATTTAGGTAATACTTTCTTTATGAGACATTTACCTAGGGAGAAAATCTCTGCTAGCATTTGTTTCTGCCTCCAGGTTATTCCTTCTGATACCTCTGAGGAAGCACCAGAAGATGGCGTTTATATCCACGGATTGTATCTTGATGGAGCCCGCTGGGACAGAAGAAGGTGAGTGGTTTCAACCGCAAAGACTCTCTAGTGGTAGCTGAATCATAGGTGAGATAAGCTGTCTGCTGCCCTTCATCCCTGCCATCCTCCACAGCCAAAAGGCTTCTTCTAGAGAATATGACAAGTAATAAGTAATATTAGAATTCTTGCCATAAATCATTATTCAGGCTGCAGCAATTAGTAAGTGAGTGGTTTTAGGTTCTGAACAATTTTGGGTTAATATTTCAATGGACTTACCAGTAGAAAAGTTAGTTGAATTTATTTTTCTTCTTCTGTTTTATGAGTTACTTTCTGTTTTGTAATGTGTCAGAGCACCTCACTTTTAAATAATTTACAGTTATGGTAAAGTTTCCATTTCTACTGGTGAATGGAAAACTTTTTCTTATATTTTGGTGACATAATAAATAAGTATTTAGAATAAATACTGAGGGAATACCCTGTCTGTTCAGTGGTTAGAACTTGACGCTTTCACTGCTGTGGCCCAGGTTCAGTCCCTGGTTGGGGAACTAAGATCCCACAAGACATGTAGCACAGCCAAAATAAATAAATACTGAATTTTCAGCATAGGAAACTAATCAGTGCTTTGATGTGTGTGTGTGTGTGTGTGTGTGTGTGTGTGTGTGTGTGTGTGTGTGTGTGTGTGTCTATGTAGACAGATAAGAGAGAAAGGGAAAGATTATTTCCCTTGGAGCCCTGTTCTTTAACAATCCATTACTTAGCATAATCTTCTATTTCCGGAGTCAGGGTTAGACTTTCCTGTCAAGGAAGGGTTAAAAGTCAAGGCAGGGAAAGTTGCTTAAGAAGGAGCATGAAGTCAACATCACTCATTATCAGAGAAATGCAAATCAAAACCACAGTGAGGTACCATCTCACGCCAGTCAGAATGGTTGCTATCCAAAAATATACAAACAATACATGCTGGAGAGGGTGTGGAGAAAAGGGAACCCTCTTACCCTGTTGGTGGGAATGCAAACTAGTACAGCCACTATGGAGAACAGTGTGGAGATTCCCTAAAAAACTGGAAATAGAACTGCCATATGACCCAGCAATCCCACTGCTGGGCATACCCCCCAAGGAAACCAGAATTGAAAGAGACACGTGTATCCCAATGTTCATCGCAGCACTGTTTACAATAGCCAGTCCATGGAAGCAACCTAGATGCCCATCAGCAGACGAATGGATAAGAAAGCTGTGATACATATACACAATGGAATATTACTTAGCCATTAAAAAGAATACATTTGAATCAGTTCTAATGAGGTGGATGAAACTGGAGCCTATTATACAGAGTGAAGTAAGCCAGAAAGAAAAACACCACTACAGTATACGAACGCATGTATGTGGAATTTAGAAAGATGGTAACGATGACCCTATATGCGAGACAGCAAAAGAGACACCGATGTATAGAACAGTCTTTTGGACTCTGTGGGAGAAGGCGAGGGTAGGATGATCTGAGAGAATAGCATTGAAATATGTATATTATCATATGTGAAACAGATCGCCAGTCCAGGTTCGATGCATGAGACAGGGTGCTCAGGGCTGGTGCACTGGGATGACCCTGAGGGATGGGATGGAGAGGGAGGTGGGAGGGGGCTTCAGGATGGGGAACACATGTACACCCATGGCTAATTCATGTCAGTGTATGGCAAAACCCACTGCAATATTGTAAAGTAATTAGCCTCCAATTAAAATAAATAAATTTTTAAAAAAGGAGCATGAAGGTGGTTCTACAGAGATGGTTCTAAGACAGGGATATGAAGAGAGTTAGCTGCACGTAGCTGATGTGATTATTTCTCTCTTTTCATTTTCTTCATTCTCGTGACATTTCTCTTAACTTACTTTTTCTTATATATGTATTCATCTTTTCATTTCATTCTTCCTTCCATCTTGCAAGCAAACAAATATGCAATGTAACATAGGAAAGATAAACTGCATTTTCTAGATAGGAACTCTATGTTTGAATCCTGACACTGGCACTTAAGAACTCTGTTACTGTGAGAAAAGTACTCAGCCTCTCTGAGTCTACACTCTTCATCTGTGAAATAGGAATTGGAATGGGGCCAAGACTATGTGAAGGTCAAATATAACAGCACAGTGTCTGCCTCATGGACATTACTTTTAAAGTGGCAGTAATCGATATTTGTCCACTATTTAACACATTACCTTTCCATAATTGTCTTGTTTTTCTCAATTTTTCATTGCCTTTTACTTGGTTTTGTTTTGACATTTTTTCCCTGCATATCTCTGGTCCTCTCTTGTATTAAAAGCCAATGGCTAAGTCACAATTTCTAAGATGCAAATTTTGTTTTACTTCTAATAAACATCTATCAATTTCTCTTCACAGTGGATTGCTTGCTGAACAGTACCCCAAACTTCTGTTTGACCTGATGCCCATCATATGGATAAAACCAAGTAAATATATTTCTAACAAAACTTTGTAGAGTTTTATGGAGCATAATGATAGATATTTTTAACTGCTTTCCAAATAAGTCTCTACTCAGACCTATTAGAATTTGTTCAATTATAATAAATACTGATTTAATGTTTATATTGGAAATATATTGTTCCCCTTTTTTGTGTTGCGTTTTTATTATTTTGTGATTATTATTTTGCCTCTTTTTGCTCTTATCACATGGGATATAACATTTCTTTGCCCCTTCCGTTCACTTCTCCTTTTTCCAAGTCGAGAGCTTCCCATCAATATTTTGATTCTGAAGTGCCTTTGTACACATCTTAGAGACACAAACAGGTTTGACACATAGTCTCCAGTTATTGACTAGAGTTTTCTGACTATAAGAAACCCCTAGGCCTAGGATCCAGCCAGGTGACCCAAGCCGCTAGGGGTGGACACCAGCTTTGCCACCTTGTAAAACCTACTTGCTTCCTCCTTTTTGCCATCATCATTTTCCCACCAAATGTGAACAATTGAGGCTCATTCTTTTGTCCTTCCTCTCTATTTTTTCTAAATTCTCAAATAACTGTAAATGAAAACATTTACAAATCACCCAATTACCACTCAACCCAGTAAGTGTCTTTATTTCTAAAGTTCATTTATAACTATGATGTGGCCTCAGTTTAGAAAGATTCCTAATATCTCTTATCTGGTTTTTGCAAGGATTGTGTAGAGATTCTTTTTGTGAGTGAGTGTAGTTTTCCAAGTAATAACCTGGTGAAAACTAATAGTAACTTCAATTTCTTCTAATTTGTGGATTTCTTGTATTAGAACTCTAAGCAACTGTTTCTCTTTTTGTGTCTCCTGCATTACCTATGCTGTGTTTTGTTTCTGCTTATCTCTCAAAGTCCTCCAGTGTTTTCATACTTGCTAAGTGATCAGGTCTTTAAAATCATGTACCATGTTGAAATCACTTACCTTGTTTCACAACCATAATTATATGCCAACTATAAAAAAAGAAAAACCAAAACAATAACTTTAAAATGTTCAAATATCATAATCATGATCTGAGATTTAGTACTGGTCATTTTATTACAAGATAAATAGTTGTTCTTTTAGTACCAGTGACTGTTTTTCCTTTATCAAATGACTGTGTTTCCTTTTTTTCAAGCTGTAAAGTCCAAGATCGTGAAGTCGAATGCCTATGTCTGCCCTCTTTACAAGACAAGTGAACGTAAAGGAACTCTTTCCACCACAGGACATTCTACTAACTTTGTCATTGCAATGTTGTTGAAAACAGACCAACCTACTCAACACTGGATCAAACGTGGGGTTGCTTTGCTTTGTCAGTTAGATGACTAAATTGGACATCTTAATAAAACATCTGAAAGAAGTTACAAAAAATATTGCCTCTGCTTACTTGAAAATATATACATTATAAAACCCAAGTATCTTGGTGTAATTCTTTTAGGTGATCTTTGTGAATGGTCCTTACATTGTTCTCCTCCCTGATTGGAGTACTCTCGATTGGAGTGGAGCCCTCCAGATGGATTCTTGAGACCACAGGCAACTGTGAAGAAAAACATGAAATGTGTATTGGAGTCATATGGAAAGTCTTTGAAACTTATTTAGTTCCTTTTCTTAGTTTGATATATATGTGAAAAACAGATTTGGGAAGACTAGCTGGATAAAATTTTGACTAATATCAAAAATTATCTTTTTCACAAGTGTTAAGTCGTTTCATCAGCTTCAGTAATAATTTACTTTCTACTCAACTATTGTGACTATACACAGACATTTAAAATACATAAATTGTAAATAAGGAAAACACTGAAACAATTTCGGAACTAAACCCCTTCTGTCCGACTCTTAAAACGCCAGATCCATTTTTCTCACAGTACCCCTATGACAAGGAGGGGAATCTCAAAGCACTGAGGCTGACATGCAGAGGCGGTAAGACGACTGGAGGGAGATCTGCACACGGGACGCGGTGTCATGCTGCTTGGCATTTTCTTCACTTTTAATTGGAAATGCCAGGCGGGCTCTGTTATTTTTAATAGTTATTATTCTTATTATTTAGTATGCATTCGTAATACTAGGGTGCATTATCCATTTTTAAACATTTCAACAGAACAAAATTATAGTCAAAATTTTATTATCTTGTGTGGAGTTAATTCCTTCCTTAAGATCCCCTGGATATTCTAGGCTGCAGCTCTATAATCCAAAGAAAATGTAGGTGCAGCTTCCCAGTGAATCAGGACCATAGGGACAGTCATTTTTGATAATTCAGTCAGAGCAAAATGTTTGGCCTCTCTTACATGAAAAATTGATTCTAGTTTGCCATGGCTATGTGCATGAGTCCTCAGAGGAAGAGTTCACCTCACATGGTCAACCTCCTGCAAAAGCATTTTATTCCAGGAATGAAATGTTTCATCTTTTAAATTTCATGAATACAGCAGTGAAAAAAAGAGACCATGTTTCCAAACAGAGCCAAACCACATGTAAAAAACAAGGGGAATGTGCCAGACTGTCTTATGATCAAGTATTTATAGTAAAGCTATTAATGGAATAGTCACTGCTGGGGAGTGGAGATCCTAAATATAAATGAAAATTCTGACGTGCTAATCCTTAACAGTGAAAACTTCAGTGCTGTCCTAGAGGATATAACAAAAGGTAAAACGTCTTTGGTGTGTGATCAAACCTATTCTGTGTTAAACCTGAAGTGTTCTTTTAAAGCCATTGAGATATTGCCTAATAAAAAATACTGGGGCTTTCCCCCCACTATTCCAGTCAAATGTTATGAGAGCACATTTATTCCTATAACATGTTTATTTTTAATATTTACTAAAATATTTTTAGCATAATACTCACTGCATGTAGGAAAGATATTCTTTTGAGTGAATGCTACAATAACAGAAAAACTCATAAGCTAAGTTTAAAATAGATCAGTATGAACATTTTCATAGTTACAATGACATTAACTTAAGTTTTATGTGAAAACTTGTTTTTCATGAGTAAGCTATTAAGTAGACGGTTACTCAGAAAATTTCTGATTTATGTTGAATCTGTGGCAGGTCAGAAAACTCTTTGGAGTTTTTGAAAAATTTGTAAATGAATATTTTGTGTTCTAAATTTTGCATTTTTTCTTTTATCAATCCTATGATTTAGTTTTTTGAATTTCATTTATAATTTTTATCAGTTGATAATCTGTTTCCACAACTGGAAAAATATTTTTAATTCATTTTGACTTTAGGTAAATCTGTCTGCATTCCACATGGATAATTACACGAGTGATGAAGACATCGATGATGACTTTGACACCCAGTTCATCATTCAACAGAGTTTACAGGATAGTCACAAGCCAGGAACTGCACAGCAGTCACCTGAGGATGAGAGGTAACGGTATCTCTTTGGCAATGCATCATAGGTACTCAACAATTGAGACTTGTCATAAGCACGATGCTAGTGTTATGACAAAAACAGAAGAGAGAGTTAGAATCCAAGGAGACATCATTTAAATAGTATCTATGAGACAATGTCTGACCAGACAACAGAAATTAGAAAATAATTCAGAATTTAATTAGGCAGTAAAGAAAACAGTTGAAGGAGGTTAGTTACAAATATGGGTGAGGAAAGGCATACTGGAAATCAAAAAGGAGAAACAGATGAGAATTTGAAGGGCTAGAAAACCCTAATGCATCTTGTCTTTGGGGAGCCAAGGAAAAGTATAAATCCACCAAGACACAGAAAGTTGTTGTCAATCTTAGTGGGGTGGGTGGGATAGGGTTAAGTATTTATTCAAATAAGAAGGAATAATTGTGTAAACTTAAGCCCAGAAGAGACTACCCTTTAGGAAGTGTGCAAATTCAGAGTTCTGGCATGACAGCACTAGAAAAGGACTCCATAGACCCCTCTTCTTATTCTATCCCTTTCAACTTGTGGTGAGATGTGATGGCAACAACTAGAGAATTGCCCTGAATATTGCCCTTGGCTCTGCAGCCAAGCACACCTAGTCAAATGCTTCTGGCTGGTCAGCAGCTTCAAGCCCCTGAGTAGTTATCAGGGCTGATAAACCGCTTGCTTGGGATGGTGACCTCTATTTGCCTGCTGGAGGTAAAATGGGATAAATGCGTTTTAACTCCAAGAGATTTTAAAATTAAATGTAGAGATGTTGAAGTTTATCAAACCTACAGTTGGGTTTTTTTTTTTTAATTTTTAAAGTAACACTCACTTGGAGTGATTGTGTGCCACACTTTTAAGCATTTCATAAATATTAACTCATTTAAATTTTAATTCTCATTACCTCTGGATGTGGTAGGTACTATTATTATCCCCACTTAGAGGTGAGGAACCTTAGGTATAGAGAAGTTAAGCACTTAACCCAAAGTCACAGAGCTAGTAAGTAAAGAGCCAGACAGCGTGGCTTCAGAGTCTTTGTTCTTTATCACACTATTCCTACACTTTTGTGTTAAATTTAGAAACAATCTTTAAAATAATCTTTAAATAGTTAAAAGTTTTATAAGGAAATTAGATTTCATTGGATTACCTGTTGTATTAACCTTGTGATTAGCTTTGAAGTCATGATTTTACATTGAAAGGTAAAAGAGATTTTAATTAAGAGTATTGAAATGTTTCAAAGAAATTAAAATTGGCTATAGTTATAAATTTCAGTTATTAGATTTGAAAGAATTGTATGATACTTAGCAAGGTTTGCTGATTGGATCAGGTACTTGAAGGAATTAGGAAACAAGCATATACTTGAGACAGGAGGAATAAAGCGCTCCTCCTGCCCCCAACAGAAAGATGTCCAGTCCTAATCCCCAGAATTTATGACTATGTAACCGTACATGGCAATGGAGAATTAAGATTGCAGATGGAGTTAAGATTGCTGATCAGTTGACTTTAGGATAGGGAGATTATTTTAGGTTATCCAGACAGGCCCAATGTAATCATAAGGGTCTTTAAAAGTGGAAGAGAGAGGCAGAAGAAAGAGATCCTGAGAGATGGCTGGGTAGAAGGACATGGCCCAATATTGTTAGCTTTGATGATGGAAGAAGGGGTCAGTGAACTAAGAAATGTGGGTGGCCTCTAGAAGCTGGAAAAGGCAAAGAAGTGGATTCTTCCGTAGAGCCTTCAGAAGGAACACAACACTATCAACACATTGATCTTGGTCCAGTAAGACCCATTCTGTACCTCTGAACTGCAGAACATAACAAATTTGTCTTATTTTAAGCCACTCAGTGTGTGGTAATTTCACACAGCTGTTATAGAAAACTAATACAATGCTAAATCAATAAGTACAGTTTTAAATGTTTAAGAGAATTTGATTGACCAGATTGTAATCAGGACAGATTGTCTAAGGGAATTTATTTTCTTCAAGCTAGGTTCATTGAATAATCAAAGAAAAATGTAAAGGTGACAATCATTATTTACTAGATTTAAAAAATAATGTAAGATCCATAAATTGTTCTTTAAAACTTTAAATATTTTAATAAAAATAATACTTAAAAAAAAACTGCTAATAGTGTTTTTTGAGCACAGATTCTGACCATGAATATTTTTTAAAAATCTTACACCATAAATATTTACTTTTTTTAAAAAATAATTTTTGCTAAAATCAGTGACACTATAGAGTGGCCATTTAAATTTTAATGTGATAATATGACATTTCAGTCCTAGACAGGTTTGATTCAGTTCAGAAAGTATCAATTGAGGGCCAGCTGTGATCTGGGTTCTCACAGTTGTTGCCCTAAAGAAACTGATGGGAAGACATATGAGAGAGGAGTTTCTCTGGAGCACATAAAGGTTTATACTATGTTTTGAAGTATTTTATTATGCCTCAGTTATGGCCTCATTATAAGTTCACTCCTGGCTAACTACTATTGCCTTTACCCTTTCCTTTTGCTTTATATCCTTAACTTTTTCCCTCAGTTTTGGAATTTCATGTATATTTTTTTCCCCTGCAGCTTTTTGAGTGCTTACTATAAGAAGATAGTTGAAACAATAGAGACAGTTAAGTACTCTTCTTATTCTATCCCCTTCAACTCGTGGTAAGATGTGATGGTGACAACTAGCAGCATTTTCCCTCTGAGTTCAGGCAGCCTAGAAACAGGATCTCCCAAATGCTGAACACTATGGAGTCCACAGCTGATTGTCAGGAGTCTGACATGGCCTTTCCTGAGAGAAACTGCCTCAGCCACAACTTAGCAAAGAGCTCCTGGGCTCCTCAGTGAACAGGACTGTTTTCTATATGTAATAAGATGACAGGTATTCACAGGCCCAGGTGGTATGGAATGCTGGATTAAAGACCTTACCGCTTATTTCCCTGCATGTGTGTTAGTCGCCTAGTCATGTCCAACCTTTTGTGACCCCATGGACTATAGACTGCCAGGCTCCTCTGTCCATGGAATTCCCCAGGCAAGAATAATGGGGTGGGTTGACATTTCCTTCTTCAGGGGATATTCTGTACCCAGGGATCGAACCCAGATTTCCTGCATTGCAGGCAAATTCTTTATTGTCTGAGCCCCCAGGGAAGCCCTTATTTGCCCTATGTGATTTACATTTGTCTTTCATAAAAGGTGGTGCCAAAATTTCCTTTTCTCATGCACTAACCTTGATGATGGAATTCAGAAGCAGTATGGGCTGCCTTGTACGTGTGCTAAATGTGAATATGTCCTCATTTGACATACTAATAGGTAAGGAAGATGTGTTGTCACAGTTGACCAAGTACCATTCAGCTTTTGATGAAGCAGATGAGATAGGCTGGCTTCCTCTCCATAAGGCTGCAGTACAATTAAATAAGAACATTTTGGAAATCACCCTGAAAGGTAAACTCCCTTTACAACTCTTCTTGAAGCTTCTGAGAAATAAGTTTAAAGTTTATTTTCATGTTTTAATCTGTGGGGTCTAATGGATTTATTTCAGCCTCAAAACTCAGTGTGTGGGAGCAAACCACCCACAATGGTGAAACGCCACTGTTTTTGGCTGTCAGCAGTTGCCTCTTAGAAAACGTCAGTTTTCTCCTTCTCAATGGCTGCAATCCAAATACCAAGAATGTCGAAGGCAATTCACCTCTTCTTACAGGTAAATTAACACCTTGGCTCTGGAGAACAGTCTGTGGCCCTGTGTCTCCTCTCGACCCAGGGGCTTCACAGGCAGTTTTTTGGTGCATAGTTGCAGCACTGTCACTAGTCCCAACTGACCACATGTGGTATCTGTTTCCCAAGAAGCTTTGTATAAACTGACTTGCGAGGTGAGGCAAAGTGTCTGCCCAATTATGAGCTGGTTGTTTAGCCTGATACCCCAGCTGAACAAGTTAATCTTGGTATGAGAAATATAGAAGAGGAGCAGAGTAGGAAGAAGCAGCCAGTGTTTGGGTAAAGTCGGCAGATTAAATATGAATGACTAATTTTGCTGCCTCCTGAGTCTTCAGGAGAAGTACAGTTCATTTAATGTTTTAAAGGGTTAAGATATAGAAGAATGGGAAGACTGGAAGAGGAGACAACAGTAACATAATTTTTAAAAACCAGAAGAGCAGTTAGATCAATGAGTAATAAGTGACAAGAAAGCTAAATCTTAAATTGGAGCGGGGAAAGCCACAAACCAGTGCAGTTGTATCAGAAGGCCTGGAAACTGTTGGCTATAGTTACCTCCTGCAACACAGGGATGAAGAACAAGCAGCTAAAATAGAAAAATTGTTTGAAAACTATGAAGAAACCAGTACTCAGGTATCTAGATTACTTCTCCCAATCTACCCTGCTGGGTCAGATTCTTCCCCCACCCCGGCAAAATTTTGGAGGTTTATTCTCTGAATAGTGTGAGCAAAGGTTCTCAGGACTGGAGACGATTAGGCAAGGGCAGGAATACTGGATTCAAAACACTGGAGGAATTAAACACAACAGAGATCTCCCAGCTCTCCTCCACCAAATTCTAGAAAGCTGACAGCTAGAACTTCACCCTCCAAGAGAAGGCTTCTCCAATCAGCTTAAGGAGAAAGAACTAAAGATAGTGCAACTGGAAGTTGCCCAACAAATGGCCCAGGCATATCAACCTTCAGCTGACTCAGTGTTTAGAATTTCCAACCAGATTTTTAGTTTCCAATTCTTAATCATGAGCAGATATCCAAGGACTATCTGAGAAAATTCTCCAACAAGCAAAGATAAACAACTTGGAAGAAACAGATTATGTAGGGAAAATAAAATGTAAGGGAAAGTTATCATTAATTTTCTCAGAAAAATCAATGAAAATTATTAAAATATCAGGACACTACTAAAAAAAAGAACAAAAAACACTCTTGAAAATTAAAAATATGGTAGAAATTTTTTAAAATGCTATGAGATAAAGTTATATAAGCTTTACCTTACATAACTGAAAAGAAGAAAAGAAATGAAAAATAGGAAAGAAAAATAAGAGAACTAGGATGACAACTGAAGAAGGGTAACATGTGAATAATAGAAATAGTAGAAAGAGAACACACAAGATGGAGGCAGTATGTCATCAATGAAACAAGTCAAGAAAGTTATTTCCTAAAACAAAGGACATGTGTTTCTAGAATGAAAGAGCAGAAAGTGCCAACTCCATGAATTAAAAAAGACCCAATACCCTTGGGGTCTCCATATTTCTAGTCTTAGAGCAATTATAGCTCTTTATATGGCACATTATAAACAGCGGTGAGCAGAATTCATCCTGATTCATTGTCTGACACCTAGCAAGATTCCTCAGACAAAGTTGGTGCCAACAATTAGTGAATGGATAGGAAGATGGATAAATTAAGTTCTAGAATCTTAAAGGACTAAAGATTATCATCCAAATGTGAATTAACAGCACAAATGCAGAAATACCAGTTAGAGAATTTGGTTTACAAAGTGTGAGGTTAAAAATGATTTCCTAATTATAACTTTTTTTGTTTTTCTTTAAGTAAAGCAGCTACAAACATTCCTGGGGCTGTACTGGATACTTAAGTTCCTATTTTCTTGAGAACATAAAGATGATGCGTGAAAACCTTGTTGTTCAGCCCATAAGTAGCCAATAGACAATGAATAATTGGTCATGACTTAAAAGCAAGTAGCCCTATTGATGTAAAACATTATTAATATTACTTGATATGTGCCTCATTTTTTTCCTAAGCACAAGTTGTTGGCAGGTGGGGGGCAGGTAGGAAGAGCTCCTTAAGAAGCCTGAGGGAAACTGGCTGATCAGATACTCTGGCCTGAGTTTCCTGTTGAACATGACACCTCCCTCACCTCCACTTTCCCAGCGGTTGTACAGGACTCCTATGATATGGCCTCCTTGCTGATCAACCATGGAGCCAACGTCAACCTGTTGTGTGCCAACAAGAGGACAGCGCTCCACGAAGCAGCCAAGCTGGGCAGACGGGACATAGTGGCACTCCTGCTGGCTTCCGGGGCACACCCCGACCCACAGAGCTCCTACGGATTCACTCCTCTCGCTCTTGCTGCCCAAAGCGGACATACTGAAATCATGCAACTCTTACTGCAGAAAGGCAAGGTTTTCCTATACCGTCAGCATACTTTTACTACAGGGTAACATGACCCAAGTGTTCGCCTCTTCACTGAGAGCTTCAAAGGAACAGAAGTTAACATTTCATTTAAGCTTAATTTAATATTTCATGGAAGTACATGTTAATACGTTAGCTACTGAAAAAAAAACTACCATAGGGATTGAATACTTCTTACTTGCTCGAAGTAAATTCCCTGAAATTACTAGGCTGCAGATTACTCTTTTACTTAATGTTCCCTGACCACGTTAAGAGGATGGTTGCTTTCTGTTTAATTTTTGTGTGTTACTACTCTTTTTTAGATTCATAGAATGAAAGACTTCACAAAATCCTCTATATGTGTTCTCTGCTTAAGCTACCTCTACATGTTTTCTCTGCTTGAGCTAAGTGATGAGGCAGTCCAATCTGTTACCAAATGAATTATTAGGAAATTCTTCCTGATTTCTTCTTTGTGAGTCCCATTTCTCCTCTCTCAGTTCAGTTCAGTCGCTCAGTCGTGTCTGACTCTTTGCGACCCCATGAATCGCAGCACGCCAGGCCTCCCTGTCCATCACAAACTCCCGGAGTTTACTCAAACCCATGTCCATCAAGTTGGTGATGCCATCCAGCCATCTCATCCTCTGTCGTCCCCTTCTCCTCTTGCCCCCAATCCCTCCCAGCATCAGAGTCTTTGCCAATAAGTCAACTCTTCACATGAGGTGGCCAAAGTATTGGAGTTTCAGCTTCAGCATAAGTCCTTCCAATGAACACCCAGAACTGATCTCCTTTAGGATGGATTGGTTGGATCTCCTTGCAGTCCAAGGGACTCTCAAGAGTCTTCTCCAACACCACAGTTCAAAAGCATCAATTCTTCAGCACCCAGCTTTCCTCACAGTCCAACTCTCACATCCATACATGACCACTGGAAAAACCATAACCTTGACCAGATGGACCTTTGTTGGCAAAGTAATGTCTCTGCTTTTTAATATGCTATCTAGGTTGGTCATAACTTTCCTTCCAAGGAGTAAGCGTCTTTTCATTTCATGGCTGCAATCACCATCTGCAGTGATTTTGGAGCCCCAAAAAATAAAGTCTGACACTGTTTCCACTGTCTCCCCATCTATTTCCCATGAGGTGATGGGACCAGATGCCATGATCTTAGTTTTCTGAATGTTGAGCTGTAAGCCAACTTTTTCACTCTCCTCTTTCACTTTCATCAAGAGGTTTTCTAGTTCCTCTTCACTTTCTGCTATAAGAGAGAAGGGGAAAGAAGGCAACTTACATATGTTGACTACTTTCTCAGCACCAGGTATTAAGCTGCTTATTTTACCTCAGACAATCTTCTGCAAACCCTGTGAGGCAGGCATTATCCTCATTTTACCCTTGAGGAAAGTGAGGCTCAGCGATGGTACCAGTTGCAGGACTTCCCTTCAACACATCCTTTCCTGCCACCAGTACTGTAGCTATGGACATCTTAGATCCTGGTTTAACTCGCAGAAACCCTGGCTCAGAGAACTTTGGCATTTACTGTCTTTGAGGAGACACCCCATTGATGACACTGTGAGAAGAAGCAGTGTATTATCTAAAGCTTTTGTTCAAAGAAGCAAATCTTTCCCAAGATTTCATGAAGTCCCAATATTATAATTATCTTCTTATTCTCCTCCCCATTTGTGTCCAGAAGTCTTATTTCTTTCTCTAACAAGAAATGGTCCTGGTTTCCAATTTTCTAGACTGCACAGAACAACTTTCTGCTTTTTAGACTTACCTAAATCATTCCTACCATATAAGGACAGGCTAGTTCCCAACCAGTGGCCATAAAACATTTCAAGTAAAATGTTATGAGTGCTGTCAGAGATGGCTCAGGTCATTAGCTAGAAAAACAAAGTAAACACTGGATCCTTCATCTGCACAAAAAGAGCAACCTTTAGTGTAGATCATTGATTAAAATATAAAGAAACAAGAGAAGCAACAGATTTTAAATCCTTAACCTTAAAAAAAACCAGTATGGGTTGACCTCAGTGAGTGGCATCTCCCTTAGGTAAGATCCTGTACAGTCATTTGCACATGGCTACTAAATAACAGAGCCAGGCTTTGACCCCACAACTGTCTCATTCCAAATCACATTAGTTTACCAGCCTGCATTGCTAGACTGGTAACATAGCATCATCAGAGAAATAGGCCCTGGGTCTGGCCGCCTGGCATGAATCCTGACTACCTTGCTGACTAGATGTGCATCTCTGGTGAAGTAATTTAATCTCAGTGAAGCTCAGTATCTTCATCTTTAAAATGAAGACATTAGCATCTATTTCCTAGAGTTGTTGTGAAGTTTAGAAATTACTATATACATAAAGGAACTAGCACGTAGTGAGTACCCACTACATGGGGGCTTATTAGACACTTCTTAAAGCATTCTAGAGCTGGGGTTCTGGGGCAGCCATTTTATATTCTGATGATTATGGAGCCCACACTAAATTAAAGTCACCATGGCTTTTTTTACATGAGCTGTGAAGGGGACCAGAGTGCCCTCCTTTTCTTTTGTCCATGCGAATGCTACTCTTTGTTGAAAGCCCATTTTACTCAGAGGGCTGACCCAAAATTCCCCTCTCTGACCCAAAATTCCCCAAAACTGACCCAAAATTCCTCTCTCCTTCCTTCACTTCCTAGTCCCACTTACAACCCCAGCCCCACTCACAGCCCCAGCCCTGAGATCTTCAAGAAGACAGCCTGCGTCTATACCCTTATTACCCATACCATTCACAGGGCACTTTTAATTATCAGCAGTCTCCAACTTCAACTAAGAACAGCTAGTGTCTCTTAGTATGCAGTCTCCTAGCAACAAGTTAAAACAGAACAAATACCCTTTCCACCACAAGATCTTCATTAGATTCATGGTGACATAGTTAACAGGACGGTTAGTGCCATCTTATATGTGTGTTATGAGGTAAGCAAGCTTTTGTATGCAGGTCTGAAAATAAAACCTATAAAATTATTTCTCCTGGGATTCTTAAGTTAGAAACTGTTGCTTATAAAATTACTCTGAAAGCCAACACATGTATTTATACTTAAGAATACTTAAGCAATACAGTGAAAAGACTCTCTGCATAACATCACTTTTTCTCCTCCTAGGAGCTAATGCTCTTGGTCAGGCCTCTGACGCTTCTTCCATCTTACTTGAAGCTGCTAGCGGAGGAAATCCAGACTCTGTGACTCTCTTGCTAGAGTATGGAGCTGATGCCAACGTCCCTAAGAATTCAGGTCACCTGCCCATTCATGTAGCAGCTGACAGAGGTCACTTGTTGTAAGTTCAACCACCCTATTGCAAACAGAAATAGTAATAGCTATGGGATTGGGGGGTGGTTTCTGGGAACTTGATATTCTTCATCTCTGATTCTCCAACTTCAACACCCCCTTTTAAATTAAGAAACTCTGGACCAGCTAGGAATTGGTAAATTCAGATATCCTCTGTAGCCACTGAAGAGACATAAAACTATCTTATTATCAGGTAATTTGGCAATGCAGGGAGCCTTGGGTCTCACTGACTGGGATAATTCTGAGTTTTTTATTTAGACCTGTAACTTTACCTGGTATCTGAGATTTTGTATGCAGGAACTATGCCTTTTTTTGGTTGGGGAGTCTAAATATTACCTGATACTAATACCACCCAGTGCTAGTATAAAGCAATTACAAACAGGTCAATGCTGCATCTTAACAAAAAAAATTTTAATGCACTTTGAAATTCTTTCTCAGAGCTCTGAAGATTTTGGTTCCAGTTACTGATTTTGCTGCCATCAAGAGGAGTGGCATCAGTCCAGTTCACTGTGCAGCAGCAGGAGCACACCCCAAATGCCTGGAACTTCTCATCCAGGAGGGATTTGATGTGAATTTCATGCTCGATCAGAGAATCCGCAAACACTACGATGACCACAGGAAGTCGGCTCTGTATTTCGCTGTATCAAATGGTGACCTCTCTTCAGTTAAGCTGCTTCTGAGTGCCGGAGCTATGCCTAATCAGGACCCAGTTAACTGCCTCCAGATAGCCCTCAGGATGGGCAACTATGAGCTGGTAAGTCTGCTGCTACGGCACGGGGCCAACGTTAATTACTTCTGCAGAGTCAATCCTCTACATTTCCCATCGGCGCTGCAATATACACTGAAAGACGAAGTCATGCTGAGGATGCTGCTGAATTATGGGTATGACACCGAGCGATGCTTCGATTGTCCTCACGGAGACAAAGGTCATCCTTTCTACGCCTTTGAAGGTTGGACATCTACAGTCATCAAAGATACTATGGTGAGTACACACCACAGCAGAAGTCACCCTGTGTCGTCACTATTGGTGGCCCCGAACTACAGCAACAGATAAAATTCCATTCTTCCCAGAAGCTCTGGTTGGAAAGATTTTAATATGATAAATACATGATAAACCTGATGACAGAAAGATGAAAAAAGTACAGAAACAGTTTAGAGGAAAAAGTGATTTAACTGTACTCAGGGAATTTCACAAATGGAGCAACATCTGCACAAGGTTATCTCAAGTGCTGCCTCTTCAGAGTGGCCCTTCCCTACCCATCTTATTTAAGGTAGTTCTGCTTCCTAATCATTGTCTTTAATGCTTTTATAAACTTTTACCAGTTTCTGAAATTCTTTAATATTTTACTGATTATCTCTCTTCCCTACAAATACATGAATATAAGCTTTTGTTCACCACTTTCATCAGCTTATAGATCTATGCTCAGAGTAGATGTACTATAAATACTTGAATTCATATTGTTAAAATCTGAATATATAAATAAAATGGAAAAAAACTTTGAATCAATTCTGAAAAGTAAAAAGCAAATATTTTAATATTGTATGTTATTTTTAGGTTATAATGAGTGAACAACTTGGTTAATTTAGGTAATATGTCATCTTGTATGGCTTCCTGACTTTTCTTATAGTATTTTTTGCATTCTTACATGGGCATCTTGTCTAAGGACATGTAAATCACCTAAAGGTAAAAACTATCTTATGCTTCAAATATCAGGGTGGGACTATGTTATGAATGATAGAAAACCCCACATAAAGGTGGCTCTAATAGGATGGCTTATTCCCCTTTCATGAAATAAAGGCACATTTAAATAGCATTCTACCTGGACAGTTCTATGACTCACAGGAGAAACTCACACCCATACTGCAGTGAGCAGGATGGCTGGCAGGGAAGACTGCACACTTCGCTCTTCTCTAACAGTATATTCTGGGAGTTGCTCACACTTCCACTGACATCCCACTGGCTAGGACATAGTCAGGTGGCCACATCTAGATGCAGGTGAAGCTGGAAAGGTAATCTTTATTCCAGACAGCAGTGTGGGCAAACAAAGGGGATAATAAATATTGTCTAACAGTCTCTTTTAAATCCTCATTGTATCTTACAAAGTTCAGGAGAGTTAGTAGTAAATATTTTTCCTAATGATCCCCTGGAAGAGGAAATGGCAACCCAATCCAGTATTCTTGCCTGGAGAATCCCAGGAACAGAGAAGCCTGGAGGGCTATAGTGCATAGGGTTGCAAAGAGCTGGACACAACTGAAATGACAGCATGCATGTATGCATTTTCCCAATGTTAGGAGTCAAGAGATATTTTCTTGTTCAACACCTTCGTTTGTAAATGAAGAACCTGAAACCTTTGGTTCCTGACTTTGAGTTTAGTGTTCTTTTGATGACTATGTTAAAACAGATATGTAAGTTTTTCATTTACTTTCATGGTTCTGATTTTCTTCCTCAGTTCTGTGAAGTAATAACTTTGTCATGGCTGCAGCATCTCTCTGGGAAGGTTGTTCGAGTGATGCTTGATTATGTTGACCAAGTTAGGATCTGTTCAAAGTTGAAAGCTGTGCTCCAAAAACAGGGGCTCTGGTCAGAAATCCATTTTATCTTGAGTAAGTATCTTTCTTGAACATTCTTACCAAAAAATACTAATTGAACTCTTGTTTTGCAGAACATTGTTCTCTTCAGTTAAAAGCTTGAGCTAAAGAAACCAAGAAAAAGACTATTTCTACCTAAAAAATGTTATTGTAGGGTTGGGAAGAGAAAAAAAAATGTTATTATATATACTTAATGTGTACTTATTAACCATTTCTCAATAGATGAAATCTGTTACATAATTATTTATTATAAAGGTAGATAATAATTTTCTCTTGATCCTATGGAACACCTTAGACACAGGAATTAAGAACTATGAAATGGGGCTTCCCTGATGGTCCAGTGGTTAAGAATCAGCTTGTCATTGCAGGGGACATGAGTTCAATCCCTGATCAGGGAACAAAGATCCCACATGCCGATATGCTACACTACTGTGCTACAACAAAATGAAGATCCTGATAGTCGCAAAGAAGACTCAATGCAAGCAAATAAATAAATAAAAAAACAACAACTATGAAATGGCACTAAAAACAGGGATGAGACAATGCTAAGATCTAAGACTCTAAAGGATAGTAAATGACCCTTCAAACAAAATTGTTTCACAGCAGCACCTAAGTCAAACTAAGAAGAATTTCTTTTATCTAATTTCCCCACAGAATATTTAGTTTTTAGCCTGACCCTGAGGGGCAGGACAGGGGGTTAATACATGTAGATGTAGGAGCTTTAGGTCTCACAGACCAGACCTACAATTGATGCCAGTCTTTGGATTCTACCATGACGTGGTCTGAAACCATAGCTACAAGATTTGCAATGAGACTGAAAAGCTACTTCCCAATTTAGTCACAACAAAGGAAAATCTTGATGGTTTAAGTATAAAATACATTTGCTAAGATCATGGAAAAATCAATCAATTCTTACTCCTTTTGGATAACATGCCTGTTTTGCATTTTAGCAAACCCTCGCTCTCTTAAACATTTGTGCCGCCTCAAGATCCGGAAGTGTATGGGACGTTTACATCTGCGCTGCCCCGTCTTCATGTCATTTCTTCCATTACCCAACCGTCTAAAGGCGTATGTCCTTTACAAAGAGTATGACCTTTATGAACAAGGAATTTTCACAGGAACCTGGTAATCAAACTATTCTGGATGAAAAGGTACAGATCTGCAGACATCTTTCTTAAAGTTTGACTTGTATTTCTCACTTTACCTGGCGACTAAAATCTCAATGCAGTCTAGGTTCTTCAGAGTCACTCTGAACACAGCCTCTCAATAGATGGCTAGCCTTACGAAAGGCAGTTTTATAAAAATAAAACCCAAAGTAAAAATTTCAGTTAACTGAGATTATCAGTCCTAATGCTAAATTGATCTTACATTAAATGTATGAATTCATATTTTTATATGCCCAAAATAATAAATGCTACCTCTGATAATTCAAGATAATTCTCAATAGTAATACTTTTTATAGAGAAATACATGTATAAAACGCCTTAGTTACGACAATGAATAAAGTGCTGACCCAAGTACATGGTCCTAGAAATTAGCTGTTCCTCTACAGAAGTCCCAAGAATAGCTTAGTGTCTGTTTATGTGTAGAGTGCAGTCCTGAGGTAATTCAGCTGAAAGAGAACCTTCAGTTGCAGTTTCATCATTAACGGGATACATGTGTTCCTTCTTTCCACAAAACCCTGGCTAACGGTTACCATTTATTGGTTCATGTGATCACTGGAATAAAAACTGTTTTCAAAGGGATGATGGTTTATGATTTCTACACTGAGTTCAGTCCAGTAGACAGACAGGAGTCTGATAGGCTCACTGATAGAAGCAGTTATAGATATTAGTTTACAATTTTGTTTCTATATATTCTATGTTGCATTTAAATACAGGTTTCTGGATGTGGAAGTGAGGAAAGAAACTGAGAAGACATTCATTCAGCCACACCTGTGTACCATGATATGCCACATCAACACAGAGAACAGAGGGCAGGATTATGGCCACAGGCCCAGTCAGTTACAGCTTGATGTTTATGTTCAGTCTTAGCATACATTTTTTTTTTTTGGCATAATATAGTCCTTCTTAAGGAAACTGAAGCTATATGATTTCTTTCTGATGTAGGGATTCATGGCTATATAGACTATTTCAGTAAGTACAGACTTAAAATTACTTTTATAATACAGTTTTCACATAGAAACTTTGCAAAACTAGCTGGCATGAATAGTTTTTATTTTTTTAATCATAGTGTGGTGTCTGTTTATAAATGAGTGCTAGATTATATGTATGTTCATATACAAATATATTTAGGATATACATGCACCTAGATAAATTATATAATTCTAAAGTTAATTTCATCTATTCCCTGGACCTCCTACGAATGTATACATGTCATAAAATTCAAAACAAAACAGAAACTGCCAGTGGAACAGAACTTGGTAAATGTTATAGGGAACCACAGAGAGAACAGCGGATGAATATTCATTAGTATTACAACTACAGGCCCAGCCCACATAAGCTGACGTACACAATAACCTGGTCCTTTAAACTACAGGAATTCCTTTGAATAGGACCAAGCAGAGCAAGTATACACTGTAACATGTCTAGGGTAATTACTGAAAAGTCCCTGAATTTTTCTAAAAGGAAAAAAGTCACTGGATATGAATTAGTACTATTTCCCTATGAGTGACATTTTTTCCCCCATTTTAGTTGTTATGGGATTGCAATAGAGATAGATGTGTAATAGTATCATAAAAGATTAAGAAAAAGTCCATTTGTTTTATAAGCATCATTTGAAATTACTTGGAGCAATAAAATTCAGAGTATATACCAGATATTTCATACAAAAAAAGACTATAAAAAATCATGGACTTTATTATACATTAAAAATCTCCTAACAGCATATTTCCTGAAGCCTTATCAGGAATACTTATTTTGACATAATGAAAAAATAAGTTCTCCACTCCACATGTATACCACCATTACATAAAGTCTGGTTCTTCAAATTTAATTCTAAAGAGAAATGTAGCATAATTTTTAATTGCATATACATGATTAATAGTATCAGTGAAATAAGAATTAACCAATTCACTTACATTACAAAATCACCAAATATACAAAGCGGTTTTGCACATTAGTTATAACTTACTCCCTGGTTCTCATATTAACCTAAGTAAATTACATATGAGTACAGCCACAAGAGATTAGTTAAAAAGTATAATATAGTTCCAGTTTCAATTTTTTATGTATTATTAATTACTATGGAAGAAAAAAAAATCTCATGAAAGAAGAGTAAGCCAAACTTGCTAAAAATAAAGTCAAAGACTTGCTTGCTACAATCAGTGTGTTTGAATATTTAAAGTACAGTTTGAATGCTTGGAGACTGTTATCAAAGTCAATGTTAGTATTTTTATTTTATTAATTTGGGTGACAGATTTTGCAAAACATAGGCTCTTAGTCTGTCAGCATGTATAAGAGGATTCAACTCAAATACTCGCAATTCCTATATATAACTCAAAATGAACTCAGATGCCTTTACCACACATGATGACATGTGACATAGAATGGTATGAACACCCTAATATCCTTTTTTCAAGCATAAAAGTAACATAAATTTACCACCTCTATACTGTGGAATCTGAGAATTCTTTTGAAATTAAACACAAGGTAATCATTATAGTCATGGCAAAAACTAGACTGGGGACTATGTTCAAGGTAACAGTTTCAGTTCCTTGTTAGCAAGTTTTCTCAATTTTACAAGGGGGAAGGAATAATTAGTTTGCTATCTATTGACTTTATTACCATAGTTATAAAAGTACTGTTGACACAGGGAGCATGAGTGCCTAGCAGAATTAGGTAGACTTAATTCTTTCCTTTTTTATTTTTTAATTCCTTTCCTTTTAAAGAATCAGTTTCATTAATGTCTAAAAACCTTTAAATGCAAGTTTGAATCTGAGAAAGATACCCCAAAATCTAATGCCGTTACCACCAGAGCATCCAAAAGCTTGAAGAGATTTCAAAGGGAAACAAAGATCAGCTTGAATGTTATGCAAAAATCCATGGGGAGCCTTCTTTAAACAAAACACAGAATTTATTAAAGTTGATGGTTAAGTATCTGCTGTAATGGAATAGTTCACATGGTTCTATAGTAACGAAACAGAAGTTGAATCATCTAACATTGTTAAGCCCACACATGACTTCTGTTTGGCATTGGAATGCGCTCTGGTCTGAGCTACGGGCACCAGTGTGTTATTGTGGAAATTCCTAACAAGATATGACTTAAGAGAAGCCACAAATTTGTCCAGCATCCCTAAGTCTCAGTACCGTTACCTTTCATCTACATTTTGACCGAGAGCGCTCACCAAGGGTAGCGCTTTGCTACCATGCAAAGCACCAGCCTGGCTAACACTGTCTCCTAATGCTGACCACCTCCCTTGCATGGTGGCTGACAAGTTACACCTGAACTAAGTGAGGTGGCAACCTTATAGTGTAAACAAAAGACTTACTGAGACGGAAAGCTTACTAATCCTCAAAAAGATCTTAAAAGCAGGATGTGCCATGGCTAACTAAATGCTGACCACAGAAGAAATTTCAGTTTCTACAAAAAGGAATGATGCACAAACTACTGTGAAAGCATTCCCTTTAGCAAGGACAAAATAAACTCTTTTGAAAAAGTATTCCATAAATTTCTACTTTTTTACTATATGTTTTGGTAACGTAAGGCTTCAAAATAATGATTATTAAGTAATCATTATTCCCATTTGGTACATGGCTAAAAAAACACCACAATCCTATATATAATTACCTATTCCATTCCTACAGAAAACAGTGTATATACATTGTGAAACAGCTGAGAACTATATGCCATTTCTAAATCAGAACTAAGAAGAAAAAACTATATGTCAAATAACAAAAGGTTTTTTCCTTGTAAAATTAGTGGCTAATCTCTTGAAAATTTTAAATATATGACTATGTAAAATATTTTATTCAATATATTTAATGTGGCGATATGTATTTTTACATGTGAAACACAGGAACATAATTTCTATCAGCAATGTTAAAAATCCAAGTTTAAAAAAAAAAATCAAGTTCTGTCATAGAATTAGGCAGTAGAGAAGTGTCATTTTAACCTTGGCACCAGGTTAAAATCCTTCCTGGGTTGACTCTCCTCAACCAAGCACTCAATTGTTTTTCAGTCTTTCATGGAATTAGACCTTTTACTATACTCATTTAAAGAGGATAAGTATTTACAATAATTAGTGCAAATTATTCTCTGCTCACATATTATTTGCCTACATGGATATAAAGTGGTGATCAGTATTTTATAAAAACATGGAATTATGAAAATACTGTGGGTATCAGTCTGAAATTTAAAAGATTACAGTTTTAAACTAAATTCTAGGAATTTTTACTTTAAGCAGGAAACATAATTGCTATAGAACTTCTTTCTAAATGTCCCTTGATTTTCAATAAAAATTCTTTCACACAATGCAGAAAATACAATGTATTTATCCTGTAACAATCTTTACATGTTAAATCCTAATCTAAAACTTATTTGAACAACAACAACAAAAATTCCCTTTTAGTAAATTCCAAAATCTTATTTTAACCATTACTGCTCTGCAGCAATAATTCAAGTCCCAACCTGAGAACTAAGAATGTGATAATAAATGCCAAGGGCTGTAGCAATCTTGAAATGAAGACACTTAAGCTTCTTTCCCACTGGCATCAGAGAAATGCGAGCAATCCAAGAAAATGCCCTGAATTCTACAGTACCACCTGCCACAATTTGAAACTTTTAAGTCTAAAACCTCTATTTTGTAAAAGTTCTATTGCACATTTAACATTGTTAAAATATTGGCAAACTTGAAAAATCTCTATATAAGGATTTTAAACCTATTCAGTCAAAAGCTTCCTCACTGCCAGCAAAATGTTCCTAATGAAAGAGAGGGAGCATATCCATGAATATCTGAAGCTGAAGAATAAATGATTTCTTATGGTCACAGCCAATTACAATGCCAGGTAATAAGTTCACAATTGGAAGGAAGAAAAGGCTTGAGCAACTGTAATTCCTCAGCCATCTCCTTCAGGGGTATGAACAGGTTTCTTTCAGACACGTGGAATTTAAAGTTACTGCATAGTATATTATTTCTAAGGGAAAAAAAAAGAATCAAAGCAAACCTAAGTTATCAAGGTCGATATTAGTTTAAAAAGTGAAGTTAAACAAGCAAGTACAAATCTTAGTCTCCTCCTGGATAGTTCAACATTGTTGCTACCTTGCGCCATTTTACCACAGAAATTGTCAACAAATTCCAAGGGGGGGAAACATCAACCAAAAAGCCAGGATAAGGCTATGCTTCTGACTCTCTCTTCTTTCCTTCTTCTCCCAAATCACTCTCTTCTGACTGGCTACTGCTAAGGACAACACACTGCCCCTCGCTGCTGGCTGGGTTTGGTCTACTGGAAGCAGCTATCAGCCGACTTTGCTCTTCTAAGTCCTATTGGAAAAGACAGAAAAGAAACTGAGTTAATTTTTATGCAGTCAAATGGAAAACTAAGCGGTTAAATACATACTTGAGAGCAACTTCCATACTTTTGTCATAAATATGTATGCATAATTCTGGCAATTTACTGAAAACAACGACTACACAAACCAATGTTAACACCGAAGTATATTTTGACACCATTCTAGAAATCCTATCAAAGTCAACATTTCATCATCTGCATTTTTACGGTTAACAACTTACATTCAGGCCATTATTATCTCTCACTATAAACTAGAGAAAGTATATACAGACATACATACTTAACTGCCATTGATGAAAGCCATACATATCTCCTCTCAAAAGACCTATTTTGAGGAGACAACCTTCCAACCTTCACTGGAATATTAGTTTGCTTGCTAGATAGCAAGTCACACTAGAAGAGGGCAACAGAGGATGAGGTGGTTGGATGGCATCACTGACTTAATGGACATGAGTTTGAGCAAACTCCTGGAGATAGTGAAGGACAGGGAAGCCAGGAGTGCTGCAGTCTGTGAGGTTGCAGAGAGTGGGACATGACTTAGCGACTGAACAAGAAGTCACACTACGTGTCAATACAACTATAATGTAAATATTGTATCACAAGACTGATGTCAGGAATTCCCTGGTGGTCCAGTGGTTGGGACTCTGTGCTCTCACAGCTGAGGGCCCGGGTCCATTCATGGTGGGGGAACTAAGATCCCACAAGCTGAGCAGTGAAGCCAAGAAGACAGATGTCATCCTTTGCTGCTATGCTGTGAATCATCGGTTTATGACGCAGCTAAGCGAATGGAAATGGAACCTTCACTTGAAAATTCCAATATGAAAGTCACAGTGCTGAATTTAGGAAACTCTTTGTAAACATTGTATCTGGTCAGAGAAGATCTAGATATTAGGACTGCATACCTTCTCAATTTGTTTTTGTTTACTGAGTTCTTTCTGTTGCTTCTCTTTTACTCTCTCTATTTCTTTTTGTTTTTCTGATGCCCTGCGATCCTGAAGAATAGATGAATACAACTAATGAATTAAATATGAAATAACTAACTTTTCAATTAATATTACCTTTGTAACCTTTTCAAATTATTATTTGCATTTACATGAGAAAGCACACCAAAAATTTACATCCTAATGTTAGCCATTTATCCAAATTCTAAATGCTATATATATCAGCAATAGCATCTATTGTTAACTTTGTATAGCAAAATCATTTTTATTTACTTGTTAATATGAAAGATCTTATATTAGTTGAGTTAATATTCTTGGAAAATTAAGTATCTTAGATTCTTACCAGTTCTGCATGCAATGCTATCTGTTTTGCCAATCCAACAGAATCACAAATCTAAAGAGGGAAAAAGTAAGAAAAACTCAGACAGTTCATACATCAAAGTGATAATTTCAAGTCTCCAAATGGCTGATGTAACTAGTTTCATAAGTCATTATAATACACTTTTTCAAACGAAATTTGATTTAAGAATGTTCCAGCTCCAAAACCAAGCCTCTGTGTATTTTCTTCAGTCTGTGGGCTCCTACCACTGGCTCTCACATCTTTCAAGTCCCTCATTTCTTGTTATCTCAGATTCATCACTAACATGGTAAAGCTGCAAAGAAGAAAAGCAAGCAGCTATTCTAAGCTACTCTAAGCTGCTATTCTAAACTGGAGACATTTGGAAATGACTGATCATGGGAATATTTTGCATTTCCAAGACAAGTTAATGAAGCCAGAAGATTGCACCAGCTCTCAATGGCCAGGGAGACACAGGTCTGTGGAGTCAGATAGCCTAACCCATCAGCTCAGCTCTCTTCAAAACAATAGGCTTTGGTGAAGCAACTCAGTTGGACTAGACAAAGTTTGGGAGTTTTATCCAAAAATCTTAGTAAGAACTTTGACACATATTTCACAATAGAAACACATCTTGAAAAGCCATGTACCTTTTCACCCTCGTTGTTTGATTCAAATATATAACAGACTGATGACAAGTTACTTTCACTTCTCCCTCCTGATGTCCGAAGAACAAATCCAAAAAGCCTCTTATTTTCCTGGTGTGTAGCATACAGAACTACACTGGGTAATGGAAACTGCACGGAAAACATCAGAAGCAAACATGAGATTTCTTCAGACCATTATAACAGCGCTTCTATATATGACAAACTTATGTACTTAGTTATTAAACAGCATAAACAGAACATTAGAGTCAATCATTTCTCTTAACGGAATGGTAATCCAAGAACAAACAATCTCACATTTGGTTTGGATTGCCAGGGACATTAAAAGGTTGTTGAATACTGAGTTTACTAGTCATTAACACATTTTACAAAGTCAAATTCAGTAACAAATATGGTTTCTGTTATTAAATGATTAAACAGAAGCACACACCTGCAGCCATTTCAAAATAGATAATTATAAAATAAACTCAACCATGTTGGCCTTTTTTTTTTTTTTTTCATGTTGGCCTTTTAATTCCCTAATTTGTATAGCAAAATCATTTTTATTTACTTGTTAATATGAAAGATCTTATATTAGTTGAGTTAATATTCTTGGAAAATTAAGTATCTTAGATTCTTACCAGTTCTGCATGCAATGCTATCTGTTTTGCCAATCCAACAGACTAATTTGTTAGTTTCTTTGTTAGTCACTCAGTCGTGTCCAACTCTTTGTGACCCCATGGACTGTAGCCCACTAGGCTCCTCTGTCTCCTCTGTCTGGGATTTTCCAGGCGAGGATACTAGAGTGGGTTGCCAGTTCCTTCTCCAGGGGATCTTCCTAACCAAGGGATCTTCCTGATCCACGGATCAAACCTGGGTCTCCCGCATTGTAGGCAGACGCTTTACTATCTGAGCTACCTTCTCTAGTGTATGCTGTATGCTCCCTAACTGATGGATAAATATAAATACTAAATATCACACCAGACTGCACTGATTCTTTCAGCTACATGGAATGTTACAACATTTTTTGGTGACATGGTCATAAAGTCAATTATAACCATCTAAAATAATCAATCATAATTTATGCTTCCATATCCAAATATACAGAATCAGGATTATCAGATGGAAATTGTGTATATGTACAAAGAGCCTTAAAGCTTTAAACATGCAGAACTCACCGTGAGCCTTGTAACTTGTGTCTGTGGATCAATTAACCTATAATAATAAACAAAATTTAGGGAAAAAATGTTAACTATCCTAAAATTAAGTAAATATTTATTCCCACAGTTTTTTGAGGGACAGGTTACTACTTACTTTAAACAATCACAAGTGACTAATAGATGTGATTCTGTCATACGAAAGATGTTATGGATGGCCCGGGCAGCTAAAATTTGGCGCATTGTTTCATAAACAACATCTGGATTGTCATCTGATTTCACCTCCATAGAACCAAGGAATCGGACAATAAACAACTGATGAAGTATAGACTCTACAACAAAACAAGGTACATTATGTAATTTTAAATCCCACATGTCTTTTCCTCGGAAATTAAATACACTGCCTTCTTTAGGTTTTCCAATGAAATATTCAATCTAGCAGAAGCACTCAGAAATAACTCCTAACTATAGTGTTCATGTTACAAGAAAAGTAAGATCTCAAATTCTAACAGCAAAAGATTACGCTTCAGCAACTGGTGGTTCTGAGTTAAAAGAATTCCTTTTACTATTCTGACAGCTTTACTGTTAGTTTGAAATTATATCAAAGTAAATAAGTATGGGAAAAAGAAAAAAAAATTATGCTCCAGAACCAGAAGAAAACAGCTGTTAGGAAAAGTCAGAGGATATCTTATACAATGAGATTCTGACTATGAGGTCAAAAGTATGATATTCTATAATTTTGTGTGAATAATGAAATCTTAAGTCTGAGTAAGTTCTGTTGCTTTAACTGTACTATGAGTAAAAAGAAAAAACTGTGAAGTAAAGATACCGTTAAAACATACAGCAGAACAAATGTAAACAACAAATTCTTCTTGCAGTTTACTACTCTGAGAATCTCTAAAATATAAGAATACTACACTTATTTTACCTTCAGTTTCAGACTTTGTACCTCCTCCAGATTCTCCAAATGGATTTGTACGCCTGAAAAGTATTTTAAAAAATTATGATCCAGTGGTCAGTCACCATGAGCCACAGGGAAGCAATCTCAATCACTGAACCCAGAGTTAAAAACTAAAAGTCAGGAAACCTTGTACACACATTTTTAAAAGCTCAAAAATACCCCTTGCTGTTAAGGAACACTATTGATGACCAATTTACTTGTGACGAAGGCCCCTGCCCTTACACTAATAGGCTGAACTCAAAGTTGCTATATTTCAGAAAATGTAGACAGATAGGATGTTTAGTCACAGACATACAAAAATCAACATCAAAATAAACCATGTTGTAAAAGTTCCTAAATTTAAATAAACTAGGACAGAGAAATGGCTGATTTAGCTTCAACTTTAGTTACATGAGAAAAATGCCAGAAATTTCCTTGGATTGTGGAAAAAAAAACCACCAAACACCTTTTAGGTCCTCTAAGTACATGATGCAAGTTAACTACAATAATTTGAACATTCTCTAGTATTAGACCTGATTTCTCAAGGCACACGTAACAGAATGTAAGAACAGCTAACCAGAGATGGAAGCAACTTCCTTCCTAAGTGTGCCGGGCTCATGACACACCCACAATAAAGGAAGAAAAGTACAATCCAAAGTAGGATTTACAAGCAAACAGAGAGCTGAGTGGTTCTAAGATAACATTGGCTTTCAGATAACATGAAATTGATCTCCCTAATATGTGTCTGACCTATTATATCAAATGCTAAGTACATTCCTATGAGCAAATGTAAATTATTCTTTCTTTGCCTCAGTCATGTATACCCAAATTACTACATTATTAATTTATTAAGTGTCCAACCTACTTAATGATTTGCCTTAAGCCATATTTCTCTCATCCATAACCAAAGAAAAATTTTAACTACTTTGACAAGGATTTATCATTACATAAATAAAGATAATTCATTAATAATTCACAGCATGACAATGTCTCAGTACCTTGCTGGAGATTTCTTATTCTAGCACAAGATAACATTTTCCAATAAACCTATGGCACATATATATTATTCTCATACATTAAAATATTGTCATGATATCAACTTTATTGTCACAGGACTGTCACCTTTCTTCTGTAATTTTAAGAGTAAATACCTTAGAAGTAGGTCTGATAAAACCATTCAGAATTGAATATTTCTAAAACTAAATTATCTGAACTCATTTAACAGAGGCAAAAACAGAGAAAAGCCTTCATGATTCTTCTTCAACTATCAAAATTCCGTTAGGTAATTACAGAAAGAAAAACATAGCTGATGCACAAGATATGTGAGAGATGGCTCTCAACTGTAGAAATGGACTCATAAGCCTTACAGCTTTACAGACCTATCACCCACCTGCCTCCCTGGCCGGAGGCTTTTGCCTGGCCAGACTGATCTTCACACACAGGAGAAATGATGTCAAACTGTATTGGGGTGTCTGGGGCAACAAGAGAATCTAGAGAGAGGGCAGCCAAATTTGTGGACTCAGATCCTAAGGATCCTGAACTGCTGGTTCGAGCTGTGGGTGGCCGAGATTGTCTAAGCAAAGAAAACAAGAAGGCATTACATTTAGTTTTCTCTTGTACATTAAACACTGAAACCATGACCAAAAAAATATAATTTTATAAAGCGATGAGAACAAATTTTAATAAGTACAATCCCAAATCACAGCTACTTTATCAAAAGATTTCCTTCCAATTACTAAATTCAGAAACATAAATCATGTTAACCTAGGGATGAACACTAAGGACATTTGGAATCCTTATTTATTTAGTGCTCTTGCTGGTGAATTCACCAATTTGAAAATACATTTTCTAGAACTATTTTGTACTAATGTAACTAGCACTGCTAAAATCCAAGTGTTTGCTAACACTTTCAACAGCCCATATAGCTCTTTAAATAACCCAGAGTCTGGTAACTCACCCTGCCGGCCTCAGGCTTTCGTGCCTCTGCTGGAAGGATGGGGAAGGGGTGACAGCTTCCAGAGCTGACTGATTTACTCGGGCAGCGATTTCCTGTTTTTGTAAAAAAGGACTAGTTAGTAAAGCAAGAAAACCAACAGTTTAAATATAACTCTGAATTCTCAGAGTGGTCTTGACTCATACTTAAATTGTACTTCTGTAAAAGTTACTAAAGTAGTTCCACATTTTCTAGCCTTAGTATTAAGATATATGTATGATTAACTTCACAACATTATAACTTAAGTTTCCTCTTATTTCCTATAAATCTAAGGGAAAAATCTGATTTTTTTTCTATTAATATACATAATAGGAAATATTGTTTTTTCTTTAAATTTTTAACTCCCAGACTTTTTAAGATTAAGGTTTGTATTGATAGCACCTAGTACAGTGCCTAGCATATGTGCACGCAAACTTGCTAAGTATAGAAATTTAAAAGGAGTAAGAAATAATCACAAAATATTAAGTATATGACTATGATGCTGAAGTTTCCATAATTTTACAGAATGTATTTATGCTCAGAAATATCTGTGTATTTACTGATAAAGTTAACATGGATATTTTCAGGCTAGATTTGAAAAAAGTTTCCATAAGAAATATTTTAAAACTTATTAAATAATTTAAAACACGAGCTAAATAAAACAGTATGTATACTAGAAAAAAGAATCACAAAACATTTTTGCACTTCTGTGTCTTACAGTTAGGCAAAAATATGAATACACTATCACAAAGTGATTAAATATTTCTTCTCTCATAAATAATTCTGGATAAGTTCAAAAATATTAAAACTTTGACTTCTGATAAAAGTACAGTAAGTTTGAATTATTCAAATCCAAACTCTGTATTCCCTTTGTAGTCCCTAGTTAATAATTTCCTTGTTAATAAACAACTCATCTAATTTGCATTTTAATTTTTTGTTGTTTCCAAGTGACATAACAGAAAGAAAAATCTAGATTGGCAGGAGATCAAGTTAGTAAAAGCAAAAGACTCCTCTACAGTTAGCACTGATTTCCTTAAATTCATAAGATCATTATAAAACATTCAGGAGCAAGTTAAAAGATTACAGAACTTGAGGAAATGTAATAAAAGTCATATAAGCCACCGAATTACTAAATTTTGCCAGATCTGGATACCATAAAATAAAAATATTACCTCTGGGTTTTCACTTAAATATATTTGTTTGGATATGTTATTTATTGTACAGATCCACTGCCAAGAGGAAAAAACAAAAAAATATGATTAGTATTTTTTTCTACAGTGCTTCCCTTCTAAAAGAGAGCATTCAATATTTAAGTAACATAGAAGTTTTAGTAGAAGTAACATATAATCTTTCTTATAAGATACCTTCCTATATACAAAAGCATATATATGTATAATACTTGAAGGTATATAACAGAACACTGAAGAGATTTGTTATTTTTAAATCCCATATTTTTTCATAAAAATATAGCCATCATATTAAATTATAATTTAATAGTCTGTATTTATCTTTTTAGTATCACATCCTCCTCTAATCCCGACCAAATAAAACAGTCTGGACTCAGATATCATGATTAATACCAATGTAAAAAAAGTTAAGAGCTAAATATATTCCTTGTGAATGTATTTTACATACTTCCCTTTCAGGTTTATAAATAACACAGAAAACACTCGCTGCCCCACATCCTCTGCGTCACTCTCACGGATTCTGGTACCTGAGGAGCCTCATAAAACCTAATATTTATTCTGTTTGGTAAAAACCCTGCAAAGAGCAGACATTTATCTGTATTCCTCAGGGATCAAAAGCAGGCTTTAATACCTACTCTTTTCTATAAGAAGTAAATAAAAGTTGATCTCTATGTAATTTCCAACATTGTCTTCTACCAAGACAATTATATAATACCAGATAAAATGGCTCAGAGTCAACTTAAGAGTATATTTTCATTGAAGATTTCTCAAGACACAGTTTTTCAACTGCCAGTTCTTAGTAGTAACTTACCTTCCATATTTGGTGTACTACAAGTAAAAGTGGAGCCAAAAACAAAAGAGTCATGAGGAAGAATAAACACTCCCAGATTTTTGTTTTTCTTTCTTTCATTTCCCCAAGGTTTTAAGCCTTAGTTGCTTACTGCCATGCTACATCTGCTGCTACTATGTTCTTAATGCAGCAAATACTGTCTCAGAGGGTTGGTAAGAGAAGGGAATAAACTAAACTCTAGCCTCATGATACTAATAGCCTGCCAGAGAGCAGCAGTCACAAGGCTATTTCTGAATCTGAGCTTCTAAAAGGACAGCAAACAATGATCTCTAAGGTCTCTCCGTATAGGTCCACTTACAAAATTCCACGTGAAACTTAAGAATGTTGCTTGAGGGACAACTGACCTTTATGAAAAAATTAACCAGGATTTCCCAAATTTCTAAAATGAACACATCAACATGTCTTGTTATCAGAAAAATTGCTTAAGGTGGTGCTAAAGAAATCAAATATGAATAGATAAAATTTTACCTCTTCATGGTCTTTTTTACTCTCTGCTTGCAAAATTGAAGACCTGAAAAGAAAAAAAAAAAACCCAGAAAGTCTGACATTCAACTTTTTTCTGAAGTACTTTTAACATGAATGAGAAATTTTTACCTTTAAAGATACACATAAAACCAATCAGTATCAACAAACAAAACACTACAGAAAACATGTAACCAAGGAGATTAACTACCAGAGGTATCAGACTTAGATTTTAACAACTCTTCACTTTGTCTGTCTATGCCAAGAGGTACCAAAAAAGAAATGTGCTGGTTTTTAGCAGGCAGAGTACAGAAAAGGGACACCGACACTAAGACAACGCATTTCAACTTTCTGACACTCACTACATGTATTTCAAATACAAGTCAGTGGTCTTAATAGAAAACACTCGTTTTACTTCTTTATTTACTATTTTTCCTTGAATATTGTTAAGTAAAACTTTTCAATATATTAATCACTAACATAAGGAGATACAACGTTTCTACAGAGGTTTATATTTTCTTCTTTTTTTTGGAGAATAATTGCTTTACAATATTGCTTTACAATATTGATATATGGCCTCCACCATATATCAACATGAATTAGCCTCAGGCATACATATGTCCCCTCCCTCCTGAACCTCCCTCTCATCTCCCACCACCCCATCCCATCCCTCTAGATTACACAGAGCACTGGGTTGAGCTCCCTGTGTCACAAATTCCTACTGGCTATCTATTTTACATGTGGTCATGTATATGTTTCCATGCTATTCTCTCAATTCATGCCACTGTCTCCTTCCCCCACTGTGTCCACATGTCTGTTCTCTATGTTGCGTTGCCATTGCTGCCCTGCAGGTTCACCAGTACCATCTTTCTATATTCCACATGCATGTGTTAATATACAGTATTTGTCTTTCTCTTTCTGGCTTACTTCACTCTGTATTATAGGAGCTGGGTTCATCTATAGAGGTTAACATTTTAAGAATTAGGAAAAAAATTGTTTTTGCTAATTTTGCATCACACTGGGAATATGAAATGGGAAATCATGTTAAGCATTAGCAGAAAACTGAAAATATAAAAATGTAAATATATCCAGTAACATTAACAGTTAGGTTATTTGGACAAATGAACACAGGGACTCCCAACATCTCATGTCATAAGTGGCATACTGTAACGGACATCCATTATATGTTTACAGAGGACTATGAAATAAACATTCAGTATTTCCTCAACTATTTAAAAAAGGTACTTAGAATAAAATACAAAAACTGTAAGGCAATAACCAAGAAGTTAATTGTTGTTTCTGGTCAGTGAGGTTTTTTTCATACTCCCTTTTATATTTTTTCTGAGCTTCTCAAAAATTTGTTTTAAAAGCTATTTTATGGGATTCTTGTTTAATGCAAAGGTAATAGAAGTTTTAAAATGGCATATAACCATAAATGGCCTAAATAATTAATGTAATCAGAAATGTGTGATTAACATTTTGAAATATTATTAATAGTACCTACTACACATTGGGCACATTGTTAGATTTCTAGTCTTTATAACAATTTATAAAATAGAAATGAAGACCCTCCCACCTCCCATTTTACAAGTAGAAAAATGAAGCTTAGAGAGGTTAGATAACTTGTCTGAGACTACAAAGTAGCTGGTGGATTCAGAATTCAAACTTTCTGACCCCATGTTGACACTCTTCATCCTAACTTGTGCTGCCTTCCCTACACCTGGACTTTCAGTAACCAGTCTCTTAACACGAAATCACACGTCATTACCACATAAACTTGCTTTGACAGCCTCAAAATATTAAGACATCATTTATGCGAGTCAAAAAGGAAAATTCAACTAATTTCTACAAAATTAAAAAGGAAATTACCCTAATACATAATAATTCTAAAAGATCTACACAATGTCCAAATGCAAAGGAATTATCCTACATTTCAGTAGTTTAAGATATGACAGTTTTTTTTAATAGGAGAGAAATATACTAACTTTTTGCCATCAAAAGAAGTGATCTGAAAACAGTACCGCCTGTCTTCACAGTCCACAGCCATTACTGAGCAGTTGTCTATGTCCATGGCCAGGCCTCCCGCTACGTCCCCACGGGCCTGACTCATTAGGTTTCCACCCTGCGTGAAGTAAAACTGTCTGTCCCAGGAAGATGACACCAAGCCTGTTTTACTAAATGAAGAAAGTACATTTATTCTTTAATAACAACACATCTAAAATCTCATCATAAGCCAGACACAAGATAAAGCCCATCACAAAGACTATGCAGGCAAAAAGGCACCAAGGTGCCTAAAAAACATAAACATCAGTTTTTCAGTCATAAATTCACATATGCTGACCCCCTTATGTGAGTGAGTATGTATATATTTCCAAAACAAGATTGGAAATGATCAAATTATAGCTATTATAATGATGCTCCATAAAATATAGTTCAACATTCAAGGGAATAAATTCAAAACAAAAGAATTTATTTTACTTCGCGAGTTAACTTCCTTTATCCTTTCTTCAGGTAAAATCTAACATTTGACTTGATGGTGTGATTACATATATTTTAAATTATGATAATGATTATCGTAACAGTCACTTGTTATGCCATTTATTTAAACTCTAATTGGTTTCACTGTTTAAAATAATTCCAAATCATTTGGTAAAAATCTAAATAGAATTTTACTTCTGAAAATTACTTATGTACCTCATCTGTCAAAAAGTTGACATAAATACTAACTGTGGTATTAGTAAAAATATTCTATATTTAGTAAAATCAAAACAATTTGGAGATATCAACTGTACAGTATATTGACTTGCTCTTACCTTAATTGATACACATTATATGAAAATAACAATAGTTTTCTTACTTCCTAGCATTAAGGTATCCAGCCTTTCGGGTTAAGTTTCGATGAACAGGAAATTTTGTGGGGTCTGGGTCAGGCACGTATAAGGGGTCACTGGCTACTTCCAAGTCCTCTATTGTCTGCTGCATGGTCTCTACATCACTGTCCATTTCCCTGCGAACACTAACAGAGGGAACAGATTATTTACTACCAACCACAACAAAGGACACCTCACCAATCTCATTTCTCTGTATATTTGTTCTGTACGTTTTCCTAAAGAACCTCAGTAGCATGGCTGGTTAAAGTAGCATGCTATAAAGCAGCTTTACGTTTTGAAACTTTAGATATTTTGAAAATAATACCAAATTCCAAAACTAATGAATCCACACCGAATGACTCACTTTGGAGGAATTTTCAAACTGCTCTGTCCTGTATCTTTAAACAGTAATCATTTTCATCTCTTTCCATATCACAGATTAACCACATGACTGCTCAGATTTTGAAGCTGATTAGAATTGCTTTTTCTCTCTCTTTAATCTTTCATGGCTTGGAAAGCAAGATTTATTTAATAATCTCCCATCCATACTCTATAATTTAGATAATTGTGAAGATAATTCACTTATGGATAATTACTATTAGGTGCCTGTTATATTCAGACACAAAACCTAGTTTCAAATCAATAAAAATACCATCCGATTTGACACTGTTATGAAATTCAGAGTTCAAATGCTGTGGAAAAGATGGTGAGAAAATCAAGAAGCATCCACAAGTCACTCAAGAAACACTCCCATGGCAGGGAAAACAGCCCATCTGAAATTAAGTGCTAAATATTTTTAGATTATGGTATTTAGCTGTTAGCTTATTCTCATAACTTCATTTTCAGTTTTAAGGAAGAAAATACTTACTTCTGTACACTTGTTCCAATATTAGTTAAGAATTCTTCCAGTTGGTCATTGAGATTTTCAGAACCCATCTTAAAGAAACTTATCTGGGGCAAGAGGGTGTGGGAGTGGGAGGGTTAACAACAAAAACACACACACACACACAAAAAATACTTAGAGTGAATCATATCCACAATTGCCAAGATACACAGTTAAGTAAAAAAGGGTTATTCCCATTTGTGTAAAAATAGGCTGTAGTTTACAATGACTTTTACTGAGCATACAGTCACTGAAGAAACTACACTTAAATTTCACCATGCATCCTCTTATACAGTAACGCATACATATGGTAAGTTTTTAAAATTAGAAAAGATATTTTTAAACATTTCAAGTAAGTCATATGGATAAACTATTTTATGTTTACTACAAAGATACGTTTTATATCAGAGGAATAATAAGCACTCATTGTCGAAGGAAATTTCACAAACTCTTCCCTTCAGGGCACTGCCATTTTGTCTTATGTTACTCAAACTTAATTTTCTAGCCTCCTTCCTAATGTACAACTCTTGGAATACTCTGGAGTTTATCCACTAATTTTAACTCAGGAGGTATGCAGGGAACATGAGACAAACTCAAGCATGTCCATTCTCTTTCAGATTTACTATAAAACAAGAGTGAGTGGAAGCTTGAGCAATAGGAGTAGCTCCAGAGTTCCTTTAGCTTTCTGTTCCGTCCTCAACTGAGATGGACACGGTCTAAATCTAAGGTAGGTGTGTTCATGTACCTTAAAATATCTGAAATCTTCATCTGCAAGGAACACCCTTCTCCCTAACTTCCTTAAGATAGCACACTGACGACATTTTAAAAAATGCTTTAAAAACACAAAAGTGAGTATTTTGACCTTAGTTTGTAATATCTTTACATTTAACATAAAAATCAAACTTAAAAGAAAGTTCTTAGGACAGTTACAAACCAAAACACAGTACAGTATTCACCTGAGCTTGCATATACCCAAGTAGAGGTTCTAACAATGCTATTTTCTTTTTGTACTGAAGAGTATTTAACGCACAAAAATAATGCATCATGGTCTGGTGTTGTTTTTTTCTGGAAGTGTAGACATCTTCTGTTACTTCATACTTCACCTTCGAGTGAAAAGATTAAAAATACAATTATTTATTTGATTTTAAGTTACCTTTAGTAGCGGCCAAGGGGAAGAGACTATCCAAGGGGAAAAGTGCATTGCCCGCAATTGTATATAGCTTTCTTAGAAGATAAAAATCCTGCAGAATATTGGATAAGATAGTTTTCCTGTTTTACCACCAACCACTTTCTTTTTAAAATGCACATTAAAAGCAGAATTCTGCAAATAACAGAATGGTATAGTGACTGAACTAAAGCCTGGAGGAAAAGCAAACAACAGTCTGATTTTAGCTTAGCCATTAATCTTTGACCTTTCTGAGTTCACAGCATACCATTCTCTCCCTACTGCGCCTCTTTTCTTACATTTGTTTTCCTTCGCCCACACTCAAACCATGTCTCTTGTACTCAGATGATAAATACTCATTGAGCACCTGTTACATAATACATTCTGTCTCTTCTCTTTTCCTGCTTTCCTTAGAATACCAAATCAAGTACCAAGAATGTTCCAATGCACCAATGACTCCCCGGTTTTTATCTCCTTCCCCTCATTCTCCCAGTTGTTAGAGGAAGCAGATCTCCAGGGGGGTTGTGTGTGTGTGTGTGTGTGTGTGTGTGTGTTGAAAACGTACACAACTGAAGATGGTATCCTCCTTATAAAACTTGCTCCTCTACTTAGCTCTTTTAATTTTTCCTGGATCCATCCATCATCCAAGAATTTTAGGACTCATTTTTTATTCCTCCTCCTACCGTAAGTCTTGTCAATTCTACTTACAAAGAAGTATCTTTGAAAAGTATTCCTTCCTCTCCACTTTCAATCGCAACCTTATCTGAGGTTCTTCTAATATCTTTGCAAACTATTCCAGTACCTTTTCATTGGATTCCCTCTAGCTGTGTCCCCTTCATATTTCCATTAGTATTTTAATTCTGTTAACACAATTGCATGCTGTTACTCTTTCGCTTAAAATCCTTTGGTGGCTGCCTACTCTCGATAACACATATTTCAGTCATTAGCATAGGAACCTGGCCCCAAATGACTACTTTCTTTCTGTTTAGTCATACCTCCTCCCAATACATCCTGTGCTCCAGATGCACTGAAATGATTACCTTTCCATTATTATAATTATTGCAAGAAATAATAATTGCTAAAAGCCAGGTAATCTATATGTATTCTCTTTCATCTTCACCACTACTGAGTTTTTTGAGAGGGAAATTAACTAACCAGTGTATGACCTCAGGCAAATAAGCCACAGAGCTGAGATCAGTTGCCAAGCAGTGTGACTCCAGAGCCAGTGCTCTTAACTTTTACACTCTCCAAACTCTACCATGTGCTTCTGCAGAGACTGTTTTTCTTCTAGAAATGCCCTCTCCCCTAATCCCAAACCACTGGTATCTGCTCACCTTCAGTGCAAATGGCACCTCCTAAAAGTATAACCTTTCCCAAGTTACCAATCAGAAGATACGCTGCCCTGTCTGTGCTTTCCCAGCTTTTTGCTAAGACTTCTTTACTGCACTTAACTCCGTGTTAATCCCTGTATTCTGGCAGCTGCTCTCGCCGTATGCTTTCATACAGGAAGCCTTTAATAAATGTGGATTATCCACTCACTGAAGACAGAAGTGGAGCCTATTCACATTGTTTCCCCCATAGTAACCATTATGCAGTAGGTGCTCAACAAATTTTTCAAGTAAATTAGTGGAAATATTTTTAAAAAATTACCTGTAACAGCCAGAAGCAATGTAAAATAAAATTCATCCTCAGAGTCTTTAATTACCTTTTTGTGTCAAAATAACAAACGAATGTAGATCTTAAAATGTGTATATTTTATTAATATCTGCACCAAATTGAGTAATCAAAGAAAGCAAGCCTGGGCACTGATTCTGGGAGAGAATACCCCCTTTCTGTGTCACAGCGGCTGCTACACTGTCCATCATACCCAACCGTGGATCCCCACAAGTGGTCACTGTGCCCCTACCAGCAGATGCAGGCGAGGCTGCAAATACAATTCCCCGGCACAGAGGCTACCTCCCTCACAAATATCTGGTGGAGGCCTACATCTATCCCTCCATCCATCCATCCACACATAACACACGTATTCTCTGTAAAGGAGGAGGACCTCATGGCAGAATTTCATTCAGTTAAGTATGGAACAGTTCAACGTTTCCACCACAGTATCTCAGAACCCACTTTTGAATATATATATTTAACAAAACAAATGCAATGTGATCAAAATACAAAGAGAAAGGGGATGATGTTACACCTGGGCATCAATTACACTTTTGGAATAGTTATGTTTACTTATTAAATTCTATTAACAGAGAAATATTTTGTTTAAAAAGAGAACTAATAATTCTCTGATAATTAATAGTTAACAGAAAGGCTCTAAAGTAACTGCAGGAAAGAATAAACTAAGGGTAATACAGCAAAATGCACGAAGTTACTGCTGGCAAACTGCATTTTTAAACTGGAAAAGTAGCCCATCTCATGAAACAGTTGTTAATTGCAATGTGTTGTTGTTGTTTAGTCACTAAGTTGTGTCTGACTCTTTGTGACCCCATGGTCTGTAGCCCACCAGGCTCCTCTGTCCATGGGATTTCCCAGGCAAGAATAACAGAGTGGGTTGCCATTTCCTTCTCGAGGGAATCTTCCCGACCCAGGGATTGAACCCGCATCTCCTGTGTTGGCACACAGGTTCTTAACCACTGAGCGGCCAGGGAAGCCCATTAACTGTGATACTGAAGGAGTAATATGTACCAAACCTTGTCATTTTCTCTTTTTTTGGACAATCTGCTATATCTGTTAATTGCAGCATCATGATCTGGAAAACAGAAATGACTATTAACAACAATGCAGTAATACTTTGCAAAACTTATAAGCGCTTTAACGGGTTTCACGTGTGCATCTGTCAACAGATATACTGAAGCAAAATAAGAATTCTCTACTATGTGATCAATGAACCCTTATGTTCCTCACAGCCACACAGAAACACCCTAAAGTATGTTTCTATTTATTAAATTGGTAAAAACATTTAATTTCAAGGAAACAGTAGTCTACTCAGAGTTTTTTTTAAGTATTTTTAGTACAAAAACAGCAAATGCTCACTAAAGAAAATTTGAAATATACAGGAAAATAAGGAAGAAAAAATATATACCACCTTCTCAGGTATCATGAAGGTAACAAACCACAAGATTTAACTTCCTTTGAAATTTTTCTTCTAGGACAAACAGTGCAACTTAAATAACAACAGATTTAAATAATATTCGCTTAAGTATTAGGTTCATTTCTTTTTGATTATTACATAAAATCTAGCTACAGGTTTATGTTGATAAGGAAATGCATCATTTGGATCACTGAAAGAATTAACTGTACAAAGTAATCAGAGCTTACCATTACTGGCAATCTGAAACACTTCCTTTAATGTCAATATTTCTGGAAAAGTTCAAGAATAATTTAAGTTTAGCATATTTCTGAACTATCTTAAATTACGTTTAGAAATTTAAGCTATAATTAAAACTCCAAGTAATATTTCAAACTTCAACATTTAAAGTGAAAAAGTTACTGTGTTTCAACTAGCCCTAGGGAACATTTACTTTCATTAGCAACTGTTACACCACCAGAAATTGTACTTGCCACAAATTATGACAGAAGAATAAATTTTAAAACTACTTCAAATTCTCAAATATACAAATATTCTGATTTAGTACCAGAATCCAACTTACTGATCTTCTGATATTGACTCTAATAACTTCAAATGCTGAATGAGAAACATTGTATTGACAAGATTTTGATATTCAGTCCCCTTAGACTGAGAAAAGAGGTCTTGTTTCTTGACCTTGGAGAAGATTATTCTTGAAGATTACCAAGACATTTTAATTCCATCTCTAAAATACATCTTTATTCCATGTATCATTAAATACTTTATCATCACTGATACATTAGCTCAATATTTTTATTCTATCGGCATATTGTGTAGGTAAGTCTGTATGACTGTCTGAGATTGTAAATTGTAAGAAAGCAAAGTTAAGTCTATAAAGCTCTCGTTTTATCTCGTTTTATACTGATAATACTAAATTATTATTAGTATTTGTGGTGGGGGGAAAAAAACCCACCACAAGCTACTGAGACATGAAGTGTTAGAGGGGCCAGCCCCCACGTCCCATCACTCCAACCCACCCACATAGCTCATCTTCTATGCCACTGTCCCAGCTGAGGCCTTGGTCACACCTCACTGCACTCTCACAACTTCCAGGTCCATTCTCCTAGCACCCTCCAAAAACAGTTAGAATAGGTCCACTTCTTAAAGACATCCATTGTCTTCTCTTTACTTATAAGCACAACATCTTTAGCATGATCTAATCTATTTCTAGAGGTGTCCCCCACCATGCCTCAACACATCCAACACTGCAGCCACACTGAATTTCTCAAAGCAAGACATATATTTCTACAACCCGTAACTTTGTGCTTTCTGGTCCCTCTAATAAAACAATGACTCTCTTCTCTTGGCAATTCTTCTTCATTGTTCAATGCTCATGTTATATCTGTGGTGAAGCCTTCCTGATACCCTACTCTGAGCCAGCCTTCACAGCACCATGCTCATCCCAAATTACAAGAGACAGAGTACCATAATTATGTTTACCCATCTCTTTCTCTGAGCTTTTTCAAGGGAAGTGGCATCTTACTCATATCAGTACTCCTCAGTATATAGCTTAACATCTAGCAGGAGCCCCTATAAATGTTTAACAATTGAAGTAAAAGTGACACTTGCTACAGTCATAAATGGTTAAGGTGTACAGTAATACATATTTTATAAGCAGTGATCTTCTGACAGCTAATGAAAGTAAACATAAGCTTTAGTTCAATACCTTTCAGATCTCTTTCTTTAAACTGGGTAATGGGGAACATCATGGCATCAGCAAGCTGCGTTGAAAGTACCGCATGACAAGAGCTAAGCTGGTAAAAGAAAGATCAAAAAACCCAAATAACTAAAAAGAGACAATCAACCAGCATTATGGAAATTACACAAAATCTAGTAAGAAGGTATTGATACAAGGACTTCAATGGCATCCAGCAGTTTAGAGTCTGCGCTTCCACTACAGGGGTCACAGATTTGATCCCTGGTTGGGGAACTAAGATCCCACTTGCCCTGTAGTGGAAGCGCAGTTAAAAAAAAAAAAAAAAGATGTTGATAACATTTACATAAAAAGGGAACACTAGTATCACATAATTTTGTGATAGTCAAAAATATTCCATTAAAAACTCTCAGAAGAAAACACGTGATAACCTTGGATTTAGCAATGACACAAAAGCACAAGCAACCAAAGAAAACAGAAACTGGACTTCATCAGAATTGACTTTCATGCATCAAAGGATACGATCAAGAACACAAAAAAAACAACCCACAGAATAGCAGCAAATGTTTACCAGTCACGTATCTGTTAAGGGAAATGTATTCTTTAAAATGAGGAACTCCTAAACATAGTACTAAAACACAACCCAATTAAAAAACAGGCACTGGCAGTCCTGTGATTAGTTAACAGCTTAACTCTTCTCTCCCTGTCTAAATCAAACAACACAATGAAAGGCTGAATGTTACATGAGAGTCAAGAGAGCACAATTATACACTTATTCCTTGAAAACAATTTGCTTTAATCAGACATATATAGTGTTATTTTTATAAGACAGTCACCAAGATTTGGAGACAAGGTCCTTCTTTAAATAGTAATCTTTTATAATTGAGATTTACTCATAAAAATCATAAAAGTTCCCAATAAAAGCTAAACAACTTGAGTAACTTAATTATAAGATCACTTATCCAAGCAAAATAAAGTAAGCATTTACCTCATCTATAACTTTTGAAAATTGCTGCAAAGTAGAACTCATAACTTCATCATCACCTCCCAGTGGAAAACGCTGAAAAGTGAGAAACAGAGATGAAGTAAAGGTCCAATGCTCTGTCTTTTGTGACTGGCACTATAATTTTCATTTTTAAATAACTTCAGAAAACTTCACAAATTTTGAATAAGCTCTAAAAACATCATTTTTATAAAATAGTGTAATTCATAGAATTAGTACACATTCATTAAAATGTCTGCTAAGTAACCAATCAACATGATATACAGGAATGCACACCACACTAGGAATTCAGAGATTTAAAATTAGCTCCAGTTCCTCTGCTAGCCAGCTGTGTAACCTTGAGCAAGCCTCAGTTTCTTCATTTGAAAAAACAGGCAAATCAGATAACCTCTGTCTCTAACATAAAGTCATTAAAATTAGACATAAGTGCATAATGGAATTCCAATGGCGTATCAAAATTACCTTCTATGAGTTCTAAAATGCTTAGAATTACTGAAAAGAAATTCTGTTTATCTATATAGATACTGTATCACTACACATTTTAAATCATATTTTTAAAACTTTCATATACAGTACCTGTTTTTCATATTCTTTTAAAAGTTTTGAAGTCAGGTGTGTTGCAGCACTTAATTCATTCTGGAAAAGATTAACATTCAAATTAACACAATAGTACAGATAAAGAAAGAAGTTTTAATTGAAGATACCTACGCCACTTTTATTTATCACTTAAATACTGTACAACATGTTCTCTTAAATCACTGGAAAGGGAACTACAACTAAAACACTTTAAAGGGAGACTCAAACCATGAAATAGACACCATCAAGGAATTTAGCAGTGTTTCAGACATGTGCTTTTTCTTTTCAGCTAATAAAAACTAATAGTTAAAGCTAGAAGTAAGCTGTATATACTGTTATTTTGCAAAACCTTAAGACAGTCTACAGTGTTGACTTATTATCCCTGTTCTCTACATGCTGATACTAGACCATGAAGCATTTAATAACATACAACCAAAATGTGGTCGACCTAGTCACGTGTAGTACAGCAATACAGCCATATGAAGGTAATATTTTTTTAAAGACTTTTTTCAGTGATGAGTATAATGACAAATGTAATTTTTCTTTTGCACATTAATCTGTGTAGTCAGAAATCAAATTCTTGAGAGACCTATCACTAAGAAAAATAAATAGCTATCACAGTAACTTTAAAGTACCTAATGAACGTTTGAGTTCAGAAAGAAGAAAAATTAAGGAGGAAAAAAAAAGAAACTGGTGCTCTTAATTAATCCCAAGGAGAGCTTATCATAGGACCCAGGTTGCTGTTAAAGCTTATAATTAAGGTGCATAAACACAGCCTCAAATCTTTTGTCTGTTCAACTAAAAAATCTAGTTGCCTTCTTTTAAAATTCATCTTCTGATACCTGGGAGCTACATCTAATCTTTATTGCCTTCTAACTAGATAGAGGCTAGCTACTTATAAGTCCTTTGCTCAAAAAGGGGAAGTATCCCATAAGATTAAAAACATGATTAGAGAAAATACTGGTGACAATATGGGGTTTTCAGTCAAATCTTAGGCAAAGATCACTATCAATGAATTTAGCTAAGAAAGTCCTTACTGTGTTTGGGGAAGAGGAGCCGATGCTTCATCACTTTTGTAGTGCTACAAACTATACACCAGTAATGGAAAAGTGAGCTCTGTAACACAAAATACTGAATCTTCATTCATCTATTCAACAAATGTTTATTACTCTGCGACACAGGCAGGGCTAAACACCAGTAAATAAGAGACATACTATTTCTGTCTCCATGGACTTAAAAGATTCACTTTATAAATGCACTGAGTCAGCCTTTAGTTCTTTACCTGTGCATCATAAATCCGATGCATAGCCTGATACAACTGGTTCATATAGTTGGAAATAGCTGTGGCATCTTCTTCAAATACACCCAGTAAAGACCTTGTCTGTATAAAACAAAAACAGTAAGTTTATGTTAACCATTATATAAATCAAGTGGAAACCTTTTTTTTTTTCCCCTAAAGGAAGGAAAAAATCATAGGATACTAGAACTCTTAACAGTTCTGAGTTTTAATCTATTTTCTCTCTTTTGATAGAAATGCCAAGATATCGGAGTTCTTTATTCTCAATTTCACTTCATTAAAACAGAGAGATTTTCCAACTATGTCACAAAACCTTAGAAAGAACCACAAAGGTATATATTTATGAATTAGAAAGTTTGCAATTAAGACTAAATCTACAGACTCAGATAAGAATAAATTAACAGTACTGCATGTATAAATATTTTAAATATCTTTTCTCAGGATAATTTAGTAAGATTATTTCTTTTTCCAGTCTCTTCTAGTTGTATTGATATCAAACCCCTCCCCACTGCAATCCAAATATCACACCACAATGCCCCTTTCCATCCCCAACATGGCCTATAAAATGCTAACAAGATTTTTTCTGAGTGCAGACTTTGGGGTTACTTTTTCTTCTTCTTTATACATTTCTATAGTGCTAGGCTCTTTGTTGTTGTTGTTGCACAATGAGCATGGGCATGTAAAAATTACCTGCACTTTCAGAGTAAAAACTTGTCAGTCAGTAAATGTTAAGACTGTTAGATATAAGGAAAGAGCATATCAAGGCAAACTATGATCACCTTTTTATATCCCATAGGCAGGCAAAGAATTAAATTTCAACAATTATTGAGATAATTACAGCTTAAAATCTAAAAAGCAACTTTGTACTTTTATTGTCAGTCAGTTCAGTGGCTCAGCCATGTTCAACTCCTTGCGACCCCATGGACTGCAGCACACCAGGCTTTCCCGTCCATCACCAACTTCCGGAACTTGCCCAAACTCATGTCCGTGGAGTTGGTGATACCATCCAACCATCTGATCTCTGTCATCCCCTTCTCCTCCTGCCTTCAATCTTTCCCAGCATCAGGGTCTACTTTTATTGTACAATTAGTTAATTTACACCTTAGCCTTAGAAATTGGTTTTTAAAAATCAACTTCTTTCTTAGCTTCCTATTTTCAGAAGAAGCAGCTAAGTCACTATGATTGAAGGAAAAAAAAAAGCAGCACAGTATATGAATCCAGTTTATCTCAGTCCGGTACTTCCCAATGCCCCAGAGATTTAAAAAGGAAAAAAATTTATACGATCTGAAAAGAAACCAAAGTATGCTTCAGAGATTTAAATCTGACAGAATTTTTTTTTTTTCTTTTTGGCTCTAGTGCCCTACTCCCATTCCCCAAGTGCTATTTTAAGATGTTAAAAAAAGAAAACGTCATGAAATCTTGTTTAGGTAATTCCATTCCTAAGAAAAATCTGCCACTTAGGTTTTTCTTTTTATCTTCAAAAAATGATCATTCTAATTCAAAGAATAAAACATTATGCAAAAACATGTAGTAAACTTAAAAAGATGTTCTTAGCCTCAAACAGGGTTGAAACAGCTTCTCTGTGTTTTTAAGTTCATAATAGCAAGTTCAAAATTGTATAATGACTGTTTAAAGTTAGTAGCTTACACAAATGCAATCAATATGGTACCATTTCATAGAATCTATGATGACATCCACTATGAGCTGCACCAGTTTTATGGTGGCTCAGACAGTAAAGTATCTGCCTGCAATGCAGGAGACCCAGGTTCGATCCCTAGGTTGGGAAGATCCCCTGAAGTAGGAAATGGCAACCCACTTCAGTATTCTTGCCTGGAAAACACCATGGACAGAGGAGCCTGACGGGCCACAGTCCATGGGGTGGACATGATTGAGCAACTGAGCATGCACGTATAACAAAGAAAATAATGCTGGCAATTAAGCTATGAATTCAGATTTTCTTATGTTTTGAAGTTTTTACTTTATATTCATGGCAACAGATCTTTGGCAGAATTTTATATATAACTCTCACATAAACACAAAAAAAGAAAACACAAGTTGCCTAAATTAATACAACTCTAAAATTTCAATTTTATTTATTTATTTATGTTTGGCTGCACCATGCTGCATGTTTCTTTCCCTGACCAGGAACTGAACCTGTGCTCCCTGCATTGGAAGTACAGAGTCTTAACCACTGGACCACCAGGGAAGTCCCTGTAATTTCAACTCTTGTATTTTTTTGACATAAGAGTCATCACTAAAAAAAAAAAAAAAAAAGAGTCATCACTAGCCATGTTTTCCCATCCAGTATTATTCTGTGCCACAAGCAGGTGACAAATATTTCTTAGAAGCGCTCCACTTTTATCTTCAGTATTTTCTTCCAAACTATTGATATCCAGTCAGCAAGTTTTGACGGCAACACTTGCTTCATTTTACCAGCTGTCAAAGAAATATTTTCAGACAAAAAACAAGACTGATAATCCTTCAAGTGGTTGTTAAATTGATTTGTTGGCTCAACGTTGAAAAGTTGCACTTGGTCAGCCATGTGACTAGGAGAAATAACCAAGTGTGTACATTTGCAGGCAATTACAAGTAAAACAACATCAAGTATAAGAGGCATCTCAATATAAGAGATATAAAAATGTGAATTTTAAAAAGTACGCCTCATATTTTATGAGTATTTCACATTATGCCAAAGAGAAAAGCCTCCATTTGAGACTGGAGTTTGTCTTCCCAGTTAGGGCTTGGATGAATCATTGATATTTATCTACACATAAAATCAATTATTTTTTAAAGATCATCTCTGTTCTTACTGAGACTTCCTGATGGCTCAGGCGGTAAAGTGTCTGTCTACAATGTGGGAGACCTGGGTTCGATCCCTGGGTGGGGAAGATCGCCTGGAGAAGGAAATGGCAACCCACTCCAGTATTCTTGCCCGGAAAATCCCATGGACAGAGAAGCCTGGTAGGTTACAGTCCATGGGGTCACAAAGAGTCGGACACGACTGAGCGACTTCACTTCACTTCACTTCTGTTCTTACTAAACAGAAAGTTTCTGACTTAAAAACAATATATAAACATGGATAAGGTATCTAGTATAGGCTTCAGATTTCCTACTTCAACAAATGATATCTTTTGCAGAATGGTACAGTTTGAGCAAGATAAACCTAAAAATGTTTTTGTTCAATTATCTGGATTTGGACTTGCAAACATACCTCTGTTTTAATACTTAGTTACTGTAAAGTAAAACTAAAAAGAGGGGCTTCCCAGGTGGTGCTAGTGGTAAAGAACCCGCCTGCCAATGCAAGGGAGATAAGAGAACAAGGTTTGATCCTTAGGTTGGGAAGAACCCCAAGGTGGCAGCCCACTCTAGAATTCTTGCCTGGAGAATCCATGCATAGAGAAGCCTGGCAGGCTACAGTCCATAGGGTCGCAAAGAGTTGGAGATGACTAAACCAACTTGGCGCACACAACAAAACTAAAAATAACTGTAATTCAGGGTAGTCTTTCACAACTTCCAAGTTCTATTTTATATAGCAGTTGGCAGGCCACGTTTGATTAGGATTAAATAATTTAATAAATACGTCTATATCAGGAGCTTTAAAAGTTTTCCTCCTTTCTGTTATCAACTTCTTAGACTATATGCTAGACAAATCCTGTACAATGACATTGTACAGGAGACAGGGATCAACACCACCCCCAAGAAAAAGAAATGCAAAAAAGCAAAATGGCTCTCTGAGGAGGCCTTACAAATAACTGTGAAAAGAAGAGAAGTGAAAAGCAAGGGAGAAAAGGAAAGATATACCCATGTGAATGCAGAGTTCCAAAGAAGAGCAAGCAGAGATAAGAAGGCCTTCCTCAGTGACCAGTGCAAAGAAATAGAGGAAAACAATAGAATGGGAAAGACTAAAGTACTCTTCAAGAATATCAGAGATACCAAGAGAACATTTCATGCAAAGATGGGCTCAATAAAGGACAGAAATGCGATGGACCTAACAGAAGCAGAAGATATTAAGAAGTGGTAGCAAGAATACACAGAACTGTACAAAAAAGATCTTCACATCCCAGATAATCATGATAGTTTGATCACTTACCTAGAGCCAGATATCCTGGAATGTGAAGTCAAGTGGGCCTTAGGAAGCATCATTATGAACGGATCTAGTGGAGGTCATGGAATTCCAGGTGAGCTATTACAAATCCTAAAAGATGCTGCTGCTAAAGTGCTGCACTCAATATGCCAGCAAATTTGGAAAACTCAGCAGTGGCCACAGGACCAGAAAAGGTCAGTTTTCACTCCAGTACCAAAGAAAGGCAATGCCAAAGAATGCTCAAACTACTGAACAATTGCACTCATCTCACACGCTACCAAAGTAATGCTCAAAATTCTCCAAGCCAGGCTTCAACAATACATGAACCGTGAACTTCCAGATGTTCAAGCTGGTTTTAGAAAAGGCAGGGGAACCAGAGATCAAATTGCCAACATCTGCTGGATCATCAAAAGAGCAAGAGAGTTCCAGAAAAAATCTATTTCTGCTTTATTGACTATGCCAAAGCCTTTGACTGTGTGGATCACGATAAACTGTGGAAAATTCTTTAAGAGATGGGAATATCAGACCATCTGACCTACCTCTTGAGAAACCTGTATACAGGTCAGGAAGCAAGTTAGAACTGGACATGGAACAACAGACTGGTTCCAAATTGGGAAAGGAGTACATCAAGACTGTATATTGTCACCCTACTTATATAACTTATATGCAGAGTATATCATGAGAAACACTAGGCTAGATGAAGCACAAGCTGGAATCAAGATTGCCGGGAGAACTATCCATAACCTCAGATATGCAGATGACACCACCCTTATGGCAGAAAGCAAAGAAGAACTAAAGAGACTCTTGATGAAAGTGAAAGAAGAGAGTGAAAAAGTTGGCTTACAGCTCAACATTCAGAAAACTAAGATCATGGCATCTGGTCCCATCATTTCATGGCAAATAGATGGGGAAACAATGGAAAACTGTCTTTTTTTGGGCTCCAAAATCACTGCAGATGATGACTGCTGCCATGAAAGTAAAAGATGCTTACTCCTTGGAAGGAAAGTTATGACCAACCTAGATAGCATATTAAAAAGCAGAGACATTACTTTGCCAACAAAGGTTCATCTAGTCAAGGCTATGGTTTCTCCAGTGGTCATATATGGATGTGAGAGATGAACTATAAAGAAAGCTGAGCGCCAAAGACTTGATGCTTTTGAACTGTGGTGTTGGAGAAGACTCTTGAGAGTCCTTTGGACTTCAAGGAGATCCAGCCAGTCCATCCTAAAGGAGATCAGTCCTGGGTGTTCATTGGAAGGACTGATGTTGAAGCTGAAACTCCAATACTTTGGCCACCTGATGCGACGAGCTGACTCACTTGAAAAGACCCTGATGCTAAGAAAGATTGAAGGCGGGAGGAGAAGGGGATGTCAGAAGATGAGATGGCTGGATGGCATCACTGACTCAATAGACATGAGTTTGAGTAAACTCCGGGAGTTGGCGATGGGCAGGGAGGCCTGGCATGCTGTAGTCCCTAGGGTCACAAAGAGTTGGACATGACTGAGGGACTGAACTGAACTGATGTTAGATAAACAGTCCAGATAAAAACAAAAATTTACATCCCAGAGCATTAATCTCAGCTCTCTATATAAAACTACAAAAGTCCAACAACAGGACAACCATACTAAGTCAGTCAAGGAAACATGCAACCTTTGAGTTGTTTATTCAGTATGTAATAATGTGTGAAGATACTTATGTTATGATGTGCAGTTAAAGCCAAATAAAAATCATTATGCACAATATAATATCAATCACATTAAAAGGTGTAAGAGAAAAAAAAAAAACCTACAAAAAAGAAAGCAAACTATTAACAGAGTTTGCTGCCAAATACTAGACAGGTAACTGTGCTTTCTGTAACTTTAATTTTTCTGAAGCAAACAACTATTATTTTTATAATCAAGTACAAAGATTAAAACTTTCACTATCTATAACAGGTGAAATTGAGAGAGTTAAGTGACTTGCCATAAAGTAGAAGGTACCAACTGGCAGTAAAGATTAAAACCCTTATATCCTAAATCCCAAAGCCAGGGCTTTCATTCTTGCCACAAGTTTTCCCCTAGAATTGCTTCCCAATGTCTTCCCTTTCTAAATCCCAGTTGTCCCAATTAACTTTCCCACATAAATATTAATTAGCTCAGATTTATTACTTCTAGAACTTGAAAGACTATCAATGTGGCTATTTCATTAAAAATTAATACTAATATGGCACATGCTTGTAAAAAACAGAAAAAAAAAAAACAAAACTAATGCTCAAGTTGTAAACTTACTGTGTGAAAAACTCAAGAAATTAAATAAGTTAATAGATTATACCCTCCTCCTAAGTCATGGCTAAGGGCACTGTGTAACCCATTCTGAGCAGTCTTTATGAGCAGCTGTAAAAGCCAGGCCAGGTAAGAGAAGAAAGGTAAGGCAGCCTGTTGAGTCTTATAAAAAAAAATAAAATGACAAAGTGTACCTGACCAATACATCCCTGAAAATTTTTGCTAAACATCTGAAACAAATGTAGCTTATAACTTTATACTACAGAAGTCATTAAATATTTGAACTGGCTATTATTCTGGCAGTCAAAATAAGCCAAGAAGTCGGTCTCTCTTTGTGTCAGTATAGGCTGATAAGAGTACATTACCAGCAGGGATCAGGCCTGTGAAGATAACTTTCAGCGTGAAAAAAAACCCAATCAATTCTACAATCAGAGCCCAACTCCAACTTGGCAGTCAAAACTGGCACCATATCCATGCCAGACAAGACATACAGGAAAGTGGGATCTAGCCTCTCCCTCCTGTTCTTCTGGAGTCATATTAAACCATCAAGACACATGAAATATGTGCAACTGTAGTTCTAAATGAACATTTCAGAAAACTATCTTCATTCTAAGTGGTAGCCCAACAGCAACATCGTCTCGAATCCCTTATTGTGTAAGAAGACAGGCCTAGGGATGAAGTTTCTCAGCCCAAGTTCCAGCCCCCACCAGCATGTTTTTTTTTTTAACATAGCTGATTTCATTCTTCAGTACTGAAAACATAAGTCCCTGTTACGTCTTCCTGTCTTAAGGAAGAGACTATCTTAAGCTACAGGAACCACCCCAGCATCATCCCCAATGCACAAAACACGGAGCTTTTATTTTGATGAGTTTACTAGAGACAAGTCTGCAACCCGGGCGCAGCAGTCGTGGAGCCGCAAAGGCGCCGTACACCTCTCGGCGTGCACGGCCCGAGTGACAGCGGTTGCACTCAGGGTCACGACACTCGGCCCGGAGGCTCTGGGATCTGTGACGGGCTTCGCCGAGGGCTTTCCGCACGAGCTAATCAACAGACTTTCAGTATTCCCCCCCCCCCAAAATCGTCCATGTCCTTTCCTAGCCTGGTCAGAAATCATTGAGTCTACAGGGTCTTTTCCCCTCCTGCATTTCCTCCGAAGAGGTTTTCGAAAAGAAAATTCCAGGATCTGGATTTATCACCTCACATCACAGCAATTAAAAAGCATCTTTTGTCAAATACAAGGGAGCCCCGCGTGCGTAGCGACCGCCGGGCCCACCAGCCACGGCGGCGGCGGTTCGGTCGCCGCCCGCCGACTCCCAGACCCCGAGCGCGGCTTTCGGCCCAGCGACACAGGCCCACGCGGGCCTCGAGAGGGCGGCCCGGCCTCGGCAGCTCCGGGCGCCGCCCGCGACCGGCAGGGATACTGGGGGGCGGCGCCCACCTGGGCCAGGGCGGGCACCTGAGGCCGCGGCCGCGCCAGGCCTGGAGTCGGCCAGCCCCGCTCCTTCCCTCGCCTCCCGCCGCCTAACCTGTGGGCTGTCCTCCAGCGTCTCTTCGATGGGCAGCTTGTCGATCCCCGGCATCGTGGCAAACGGAGGGCGGTGGCAAGAGACGAGGCGGCCGCCCACAGCTCCCCGCACCCGCCCGCCTGCAGCAGCTGACCCCGACCCGCCCTCTCTCGCTGGCTCCACCGCCCTCGCCGGGCGCCGAGCGGCCGCGCGATGGCGCGGGAAATCCCGCCCCGCCGGCCTGCCTGCTCCGCCTCTCTGCGCGCTCATTGGCCCGCGACGACGCCCGTCAGCGCAGCGGGGCTGGCCCGGAGGTTCCTTCGCTACTCCCGACTCGGCTGAGAGATAGGGACTTGGAGGAGGCGAAGGCGGCTGAGGCGGCTTTCTTTGCGCACCTAGAGACCAACCTTTTGCGAGCGATTGGCTATAAATCGTAGGGAACCGTCTTACCTCAGCAAAGCGTGCGTCTCCTGGAGCCAGAGCTTCGAGTGAGGACCGTTCTGGGGAAATTGGGGCGGTTTTACTTCTCCCTCAACATTTTTCGTCAGAGACCACTAAAGAGGCCTCTCTGCAGGCGCCTTTAGTTTCCTCAGATTATAACCTTCCCAACTGCCCGCAGCGTCCAGTCTCCCCTCTCCAGCAAAATGGTGCTGGCTGACTCAGATGTCTGCGAGATTAGTTGTGTTGTTTACTTGGCTTTCTGGTAAATTCGTGGATAGTAGACTCGAAAAGAATTTTTTCTGAGCACTTGGGTATCAATATATTCATTTAAAAATCCGACTTTGCTGCCACTTCATCAGTTCTTACCTGTTCTTGAGAGACTGACATGCCACAATTCAGACTTCCATATTTCTTATTAATCGTAAGTGAAAATATATTTTTAAAGTCAGGTACACTGATTTATTATGTTAGTAACTGATTAGCATTTCTGTTAAAGTTTTGGAAGAATATTTAGCTTCTTCAGCATCTTTTTTTTTTTTTTTTAAAGAGAGATAAGGTGAGCTCTACTTCTAGAACTTGATCTGGATTAGAGCTGTCTCTTTTGTCCATCTTTGTGTCCAGATTCTTCATGGAAGAAACTTTATACAGAGAAAATGGCAGAATTACTAGTGTCTTCTAAATCAGTTCAGTCGCTCAGTCGTGTCCAACTCTTTGTGACCCCATGAACCAGCCATTAATCCCACTAGTCCATCCCATTTTCATTCAAGAAATATAAGAAATGTCACATAAAGACTATTAGTTGCCCAGTTCCACAGATAAATTGGAATGTATCCAGGTATGGTGGAACAAATCCAAATACAATAACTGGAATGGAAGTTACTTACTTTAAACTAAAACACTAGATTTTCCCAGGATCTCTTAAAGGAAAAATAAGATCAAATTTTTAAAGTTTTCCCAAGTAGACTTGCAGTGTAGTTTCACGGAATTATTCATAGCTTTCAATAACTTTCAGTAAGAGCTCTCCCCTTAAGTTGTTTATGAATGAGTCACCCTGTATATGAGCTCTTTAGTTTCTGAAAGGTGGTTTGGAATCAGTTCCTACAGTGTTACTGGTTGCCAGCTGCTTGAATGTACTGGGCATCGGCATGGTGCAGATCTCAGCAACACAACTCTGGCTTTGGACATTTCTTGTCTACTCTATCAGCATAGTGGCATGCAATCTGACTCTGAATTAAGAAGACTTTCACAGTAAGTGAATTCTTGGTTGAACTGTGATTAGATTGTAAGTGAACGAAAAGAAAGTTAGTGACAATTGATAAGAATCAGGAGTAAGTGACAAATGAAACCAAAGTGTAAGAAAGAAGAGTAATTATATGGTGTAACGAAAGTTTGACCTGTTAACTTGGCCAAACCAAATAATTCCAATGAAAAATTATCTTAGGTATCTGAATTATCTGGGTGGGGTATTATCGTCAAGTTAAATGTTTTCCTTTTTTGTATGTTCCATGCTTCTAAACTGTATTTTTGTAAAGGGTTCTCAAGAGGCTATTATATTATCAGACAGGGGCAAGGAATTCTTCCTGGGTTCAACTGATTAAAAAGCAAACAAAAACAAGTTGACTATTCAGTTGTGTGGAGAGGCAGTTCAGTCAAATTATAAAACTAGAAAGACTCTTAAAAGGCTTTCTACTTGGATTCTGTAGCTTTAGGCTACTGTTCAGTCTGCTCATCCAGAAAAATAATTGTATTTCCTGTGTTAAAACACGGCTAAAGTTGCAAGATTGCAGTTTCCTTTGATAGCTAGTATAAGTTTAATCAGCCTAAGTTCTGTGCAGTTGATCAAACTCGATTTCTTTTATAAAGGAAATGAGGCTTGTTCAGAGTATGCCTCAGGGGTTCCTAGAGACTCAGGTGTGGGTAGCATAGTAAAAAAAAACTCTGGCCAGCTAGTTAATTTTATGGAAGGCGAGGCAGGATTGAACGACATCTGCCAAAGAATTCACTGAGACGTTTCACACATATAATTTACAACAAAAAGATGTACAGTTTGGTAAGTAGACTTGTTAATTATTAGTCTCTTAAAATTATATTTGCTCTTCTTATAATTAGGCTTTTACATGATACTTCTTGGAGTTCTGGTCTGTGGTATTATATAATAGGAAAAGATCCAATAACCAAAATGACAGTGGTGTTTTATTTTTTAAAATGATCCCCATAGGTTAGTGGTTACCAAACTTAGGCACACATAAAAGTCATCTGGGGAAGGTGAAAAGACAGCCCTCAGATTGGGAGAAAATAATAACAAATGAGGAAACAGACAAAGGATTAATCTCAAAAATATACAAGCAACTCCTGAAGCTCAATTTCCAGAAAAATAAACGACCCAATCAAAAAATGGGCCAAAGAACTAAACAGACATTTCTCCAAAGAAGACATACAGATGGCTAACAAACACATGAAAAGATGCTCAACATCACTCATCATCAGAGAAATGCAAATCAAAACCACAATGAGGTACCATTACACGCCAGTCAGGATGGCTGCTATCCAAAAGTCTACAAGCAATAAATGCTGGAGAGGGTGTGGAGAAAAGGGAACCCTCTTACACTGTTGGTGGGAATGCAAACTAGTACAGCCACTATGGAAAACAGTGTGGAGATTTCTTAAAAAACTGGAAATAGAACTGTCATATGACCCAGCAATACCACTTCTGGGCATACACACTGAGGAATCCAGATCTGAAAGAGACACGTGCACCCCAATGTTCATTGCAGCACTGTTTATAATAGCCAGGACATGGAAGCAACCTAGATGCCCATCAGCAGATGAATGGATAAGGAAGCTGTGGTACATATACACCATGGAATATTACTCAGCCGTTAAAAAGAATTCATTTGAATCAGTTCTAATGAGATGGATGAAACTGGAGCCCATTATACAGAGTGAAGTAAGCCAGAAAGATAAAGAACATTACAGTATACTAACACATATATACGGAATTTAGATAGATGGTAGCGATAACCCTATATGCAAAACAGAAAAAGAGACACAGAAGTACAGAACAGACTTTTGAACTCTGGGGGAGAACGTGAGGGTGGGATGTTTGGATGCATGAGTCAAGTGCTCGGGCCTGGTGCACTGGGAGGACCCTGAGGAGTCGGGTGGAGAGGGAGGTGGGAGGGGGGATCGGGATGGGGAATACATGTAACTATATGGCTGATTCATGTCAATGTATGACAAAACCCACTGAAATGTTGTGAAGTGATTGGCCTCCAACTAATAAAATAATATTTAAAAAAAAAAAAAAAAGTCATCTGGGGGAGGTTGTTAGAATACAGATTATGCTATCTTCAGCCTAGCAGAAGAGTCTGATGCCGTTGGTCAAAGGTAGGGCTGGGAATCTTGCAGGTGAGTCCAAAGCAGCTCATCCTCAAACTGCGTGTTGAAAATTTCTCTCCAGAATGGAAGATAACCATTTTCCTTATCCAAATAACTGTGTATTTTAGACTATTAAAGAGTCAAGTAAACATTTAGGAAAGAGTCTTTAGTTCTAGCTGAGGGTGGTGAGAGGGGCACCATTTCCAGAATCATCTAGAGAGCTTGGGAATCCTACTTCTTTAAAATATCCCCTGAAAGACTCCATCAATCTCAAATTCTGGGGTAATTCATACTCCTTTTAAGAGCGTAATGTATACTGCAAATAATTCTAGATGTTACCTAATAAATCACTCCTTAATGAGACTCACTTTAACAGATAATTCAGGTTTTTTTCTTACATCCAACTGAGTTGAACAAAATTCAAGAGTATATTAATTGGTAATTGGGGATCCTGAGTCACTTCCATCTACTCTAAAACATTTGAACCAGTGGTAGAGGTGGGAAAAGCTTTGGGCCAGTTGGGAGTAGAATAAAATGTTCTGAGGAATGTGTTGCAAAAAGAGGTGGGTGGGCAACCAGGACTATCAGATTCTTCATTGTGCCAGTGCAAGCCACCCTCTGGCCTTGTTCTTAATATTAATACTATTGTTGTTTTTGCTGTTTGCCACAGCCTTAGATTGTATATATATGACTAAAGCACAAATCCTTAGAAAGGCAAGTTCTATAGCTTCTACTTCTTGACTCTGAAAAGAATGAAACTTTATTTCTAGGATAATTGTATATGGCTGTTTCTTTTATGGTCGCCTTGATTCATTTTTGGAAGATGAGAACATTGTAAACTAATTTTTTTCATCAATCTGAGAACCTTGAAACCAAGAAGCATTATTCCTGTTTCTTTGGGGAGGTGAATAAAAACATGAGCATGAGCTCATGGACATGGACTGTGGAGCAAACCTAGCTGACTTGAAATCTTAGCTTCAGTCTTTACTAGTTTTGTGACTTTAGGCAAGTTATGTAATTTCTTTGTGTTTCCATTTTGTCATCTAAAAAGTGGGGCTTAATGTAGAGAACCTGCGTGGTAGAGTCCAGAAGATGTTTAATGAGCTATCAGAATAGTGTTGGGCACAATAAGTTTTCAGTAAGAATAAGCTAAGTATTCTTTTTATTATTTAACTGTTAAATTTTAAATGTTTTAATGCTTTTAAAGCAGCTTTCATTTTCTTCATTTCCCCCTCTTTAACATAACTAAAGAAACCATTGTTTTTTAAATCAGAAGACTTTCCTCATTGTTGTAGAGAATCTGGATAGTATTTTAAATAATATTACCGTTATCCTTTCTAGTGTTTTATCACTTTGATTTAGAGACTTTTGCAGCCAAAAAAAAAAATAATAATAATCAATCAATATATATTGTGTTATTCTGGAGGAATGGTGTAGGTACAAAACCAGCAGAGGCTATTACTCTGTTTTTTGGTCTTTGTTTTTTGGTAGTGGGGAGAGGGGAGATTCCCAAAAGTTGAAAGACATAGGCCTTTATGACATTACTACTCCCCAGAAGTTCTCGGGAGCAATAGGCAAGTCATTGGAGAAGAGACTGCTGTTAGAGAAGCCAATAAGTCCTATGACTGGTTCAGTTCAGTTCAGTTCAGTTCAGTTGCTCAGTCATGTCCGACTCTTTGCGACCCCATGAATCGCAACACGCCAGGCCTCCCTGTCCATCACCAGCTCCTGAAGTTTACTCAAACTCATGCCCATCGAGTCGGTGATGCCATCCACCCACCTCATCCTCCATCGTCCCCTTCTCCTCCTGCCCCCAATCCCTCCCAGCATCAGGGTCTTTTCCAATGAGTCAACTCTTTGCATGACGTGGCCAAAGTACTGGAGTTCCAGCTTCAGCATCAGTCCTTCCAATGAACACCCAGGACTGATCTCCTTCAGGATGGACTGGTTGGATCTCCTTGCAGTCCAAGGGACTCTCAAGAGTCTTCTCCAACACCACAGTTCAAAAGCATCAATTTTTCGGTGCTCAGCTTTCTTCTCCATCCAACTCTCACATCCATATATGACCACTGGAAAAACCATAACCTTGACCAGATGGACCTTTGTTGGCAAAGTAATGTCTCTGCTTTTTAATATGCTGTCTAGGTTGGTCATAACTTTCCTTCCAAGGAGTAAGCATCTTTTAATTTCATGGCTGCAGTCATCATCTGCAGTGATTTTGGAACCCCCAAAAATGAAGTCTAACCCTGTTTCCACTGTCTCCCCATCTATTTCCCATGACTGGTAAAGTATTGAAATTATTTTACTGTTTGTTTTTTAACTTTGTATAGAACTATAGAGGGCAGTAAAAAGAGTTACTGAGAGTTGAGTATACCAGTACTATTCGTAGCTCTATTGGTACTGTCTGCAATGCAGGAGACCTGGGTTTGATTCCTGAGTTGGGAAGATCCCCTGGAGAAGGAAATGGCAACCCACTCCAGTACTCTTGCCTGGAGAATCCCATGGACAGAGGAGCCTGGCAGGCTACTGTCCGTGGGGTCGCAAGAATCAGACCCGACTTAGCGACTAAACCACCATCAATGAAGTTACGTCTCACAGTAAATCAGCACATCCTTCCAAGAACACTAGATGGTGCCCTAAATTTGGTTTTGGGATTTTAAACTGGGAGATGGGTGTCTTCGTTCAATAAATATTAGGTAATGAACAAAATGTTAAAAATCTCTGCCCTTGTGGAGCTACAGTTTAGTGGCAATGGTATGAAGAAAGACAATGAAATATAAACATAATATGCAATATAAGAAATATAGTATATTAGAAAGTGGGGAGTGCTATGGAAAACAGGGAAAATGAGGTGAAAAGCAGTTTCAATTTTAAATAAGCTTGTCAGAGTGGACTTCATTGAAAAGGTGGCATCTGAACAAAAATGTGACGGAGTCACTGGAATCAGCGATGGGGACATCTGAGGAAAAAGTGTTTCAGGAAGAGAAACAAAGCAGGGTAGAGGCCCTATGCCCTAAGACAGGAGTGGGCTTTCTATTTGAAGGATTGCACAGAGATCAGAGTGGCAGGAAAGGGCCGAGCCAGGGTGGAGGAATCTGCTGGGGAGGAGGAAGAGGAGATAACATCATGTAAAGCCTAATGGCCTAAGTGAGGATTTTGACTTCTACCCTGATTTTGGATAAAAACACTTTTAATTGAGGTTGTGATTTGAAACAAATGTTGGAGAAGCTAGATAAACTACTGATATGAGATATCATAAATTATTCACAAATTAGCATTGTCTTAAGTAAACTCAGTACTTTATGAAATATACTGATTTAAGGGAAAAATTGTATGAGTGATTTAGCTAAGTCATGATCAAAATAATATAGGGTCAAAAATAATGTCTTAATAACAGAAGACAGTGAGTTCATATAAAAACAAGTGTATGGTTTTTCCTCTTCCCTTTCTGAATAATTCAGCCCTAAAGCCATTGTGTGCATGCCCAGTTGCCCAGTCACATCCAGCTCTTTGTGACCCCATGGACTATAGCCCACCAGGCTCCTCTGTCCATGGGATTGTCCAGGCAAGAATACTGGAGGGGGTTGCCATTTCTTCCTCCAGGGGATCTTCCCAACCCGGGGATTGATCCTGTGTCTCCTCTCTCCTGCATTGGCAGGCAGATTTTTTTTTTTTTTTTTTTTAACCACTTTAGGGGCTTTAGGAAAGCCCTTAAAGCCATTAGGTGGAACCAAATAAAGTAAGAGTCTATGCAGGGTGGTGAGACACGGGGGCCAGAATTAGGTGCTGGATCCAGCAAGCAGGGGAGGGCATCCCCACAAAGGAGTGCCCTGCCGTGCAGTGCCAGAACCTGTGCAGGATGTCAGAGCAAAAGATGGGCAAAAATGGCATTTTGGTGGGGAGACAACCCCCATGCAATAGGATTTTGGAACAAACATGGGGTGAGGGCACCTGAGAGGGCTGTTTGGTGTTCAGATTTGGTGAGGGCTTTTGTGCAGGCTGAGAGCTGGCTGTATCTCTGTGGGGAAGGGATGGTGGCAGTGGCAGTTGGGTTACATAGGGGGATACATGCTATAGGTAAATATATCAAGAATAATAAAAGCCAGGTTTCTCACTGTCAGCGAAGGGAATTACAAATACTGTATGGGAAGGGGGAAAGTTAGAATGAGCCCTCTAGTGCTCGATTGGAATTAGAGGTATCCATGGGTTTCCCTGGTGGCTCAGATGGTAAAGAATCTGTCTGCAGTGAGAGAGATCTGGGTTCGAACCCTGGGTTGGAAGATTCCCTGGAGAAGGGCATGGCAACCCACTCCAGTATTCTTGTCTGGAGAATCCCCATGGACAGAGGAGCCTGGCAGGGTCTTAAAGAGTCGGACACAACTGAGTGACTAAGCACAGCACATGTGAACTCACAGGTTTCAATACATGTATAGGGGTAAACTGGATATAAAGTGTGTATATGTCACATACCTGCATTTATTCCCTACCTTTTTCATTGTGAAGGCCTTTGAGCAGAGATGCCCCAATAACAGTGGATGCACACCTGAGTCCATATCTTGGCTTCCAAACACCATTGTTCATTAAAAAGAAATAGGACTCCTCAGAGAAATGGCTGACTGTAGGTCTGGAGCAAGAAAAGAATAAGATATACTTGAGACACCTTGTGCTAGGAGGTAGAAAGTGCTCAAAAATGATGTGTCAAGGGGCTCCCCTGGCAGTCCAGTGGTTAAGACTTCCCCTTCCAGTGCAGGCAGTGGGGTTCAGTCCCTGGTCAGGGAGATCCCACATGCCTCACAGCCAAAAAACCAAAGCATAAAACAGAAGTAACGTTGTAGCAGATTCAGCAAAGACTTTAGAAATGGCCCACATCAAAAAATGATGTGTGGAAAGAACACAAGTCCGCTTGAAGGGGGCTTCCATTAGCCAAATCAAGGGAAATTTCAGCATCACAATAAGTCATGCGATTATAAGTCCATAAATAAAATAGAAAACTATGAGTTCATATTGATATAAATAAATAAATAAAGCCATTTGTTGCAAAGTATTTGCATAGGCTTAAAAATAACCTCACCAAAAAAAAAATACTACATTATAAAGGGGGAAAGAGTAATTTTCTAGTGGGAAAACCCAGCAGACACCATCTTAATAAAATGCTGAAAGTTAAAATTACCAATAATGAGACTAATCAAAATTATATGCTACCTGATAGGAAATAATGAGAATACAGCATCAGTTCTGTGTCATCCCCTCAGAGATCACAAGGAGACATGAAACAAACCCTAACTGAAGAACTACTGAAAACACTGATGAAATGACAGCTGCTTTTTTAAATTATAACCATTTACAAATATATATTTACTTTATTTTTTTTTTATGAGCAAATATTTTAATTAAACATTAAGAAGGGGTAAAAAAAAAAACCACTTTGGAAAGCATACAGAAAAGGTATATATATATTTACTTTAAGTCAATTCCACTAATATCTGAGTTGCTAGATTGTGGAAATGTTATTTCCAGTTATCTTCTAGTGCTAAAATGAGCTCATTTGTTCATGTTATATGTGAACATGAACAGGTTATATGTGTGAACTGTATAACAGTAATGTTTATAAATCCAGATAAATTCTCCTACAGTATTTTTAGAACCTTTATTATTTGCATGCTGCCAATTTTCATTAGTTTTTTACCTTCTCAGTCTGGGGAACTCTATTTTCATTCTGAGGTAATTCAGTTTACTAAATACTTTGTCATTTGTTTGTATGATTAGAAACACAATTTTCAAGTGGTAAACTCTCTTTGACCTCTTCTCCTTCTGTTAATGATGTGTGAGTGCATGCTAAGTCACTTCAGTTGTGTCCAACTTTTTGCTATCCTGTGGGCTCTGGCCTGCCAGGCTTCTCTATTCATGGGATTCTCTAGGCAAGAATACTGGAGTGAGTTGCCATTCCCTCCTGGATCTTCCTGATCCAAGGATTAAACCCCCATTTCTTGTGTCTTCTACATTGGCAGGCAACTGATATCATTATCCATTTGGTCACAGAAACTAGAAATGTGGGAATCACAATCACTTTCTCCGTCTTACTCCCCTCAACAAACAGACACACACACAGACACACACACACACACACCCCTATACCTACACCTAATTGGCCTTCATTATGTTGCTTTTCTCTGACCTTTTCTTGAAACATCTCTACCTGAAGACATCTCTGAAAAGCCTTCTATTAACATTGATAATGGTAATAAGTGATAGCAAATAATTTATATAACATTTACTATGTGTCAGGGATTATTTCAAGGGCTTTGCAAGGATTGATCTCATTTGATCCTCAATTATACCCCATTTAATTATAGAGGAAACTGAGGCACAGAGAGGCTAAGTTACATACCCAAGGTCAAATAGTTAAAAAGAGGCAGTACTGGAATTTGGACCCAGGTAGTAAGACACCAGAGTTGGGCTCTTACCACTCATCAGTCCTGTTCAGTTTCACTCAAGCTGATTTGGGCCACTTTTTGCTCCCATGCACAACTTGTGCATACATCTTTATTATTTTCTTGTATTGAAATTTTGTATTTATTTATTGGTGTTCTTAGAAGAATAAGAGAATTGTGCTACTTGTATTTACAAAAGTAGAGAATAATGAACCCATGATATTATATTTTTATTCATTAGAGACAATGAATCCACATATACACATCACTCCAATTCAGCCCTTACCAACATTTTACAACACTTGTTTCAATTATCTTTCTTTTCTTTCTTGTTTTTCTGAAGTATCTTATTTATTTAGTTATTTTGGGCTGTGCTGGGTCTTCATTGCAATGTGTGGGCTTTCTCTAGTTGGGGCGAGTGGGGCTGTTCTTCCTGTGGTGGTCAGGTTTCTCCTTGCGATGACTTCTCTTGTTGCAGAGCACAGGCTCCGGGTGTGCGGGCTTCAGCAGTTGTGGCACATGGGCTTAGTTACTCTATAGCATGTGGGATTGTCCCAGGCCAAGGATCAGACCAGTGTCCCCTGCATTACAAGGCAAACTAACCACTGGGCCGCCAGCAAAGCCCTTCTGAAGCATTTTAAACTAAAACCCAGACATTCTGAAATTTCATCTATAAATATTTAAGTAGAATCTTTTAGAGGACTTTTAGTAAATGTAACCATAATCACATCATGACACCTAACAAAATTGATGTTAGTTACTACCTTCTTAATCATGAGTTTCTTGAGGGCAGAAATCATTTCATCTCCTGGCTACCTAGTACATCCTTGTACATGCTGGAGTTTAATAAATGTTTGTTGTGACTTAAACGTTTGTTTTTAAGTTGATAAGAAAACCGTGGCATTTATCCTCCAGAAACAATGTTATAGCTGACAATCAGGTTCTCAAGTTAACTGACAACTCTAATTTAATCTACAGTGATTAGATTAAGTGACACTAACGTGTAGGCCTGAGCCCCTGGAAGCCTTAAATCCTGAACTATTTTATCTTTGATTACTGAGTCTAGGGAAATCTGAGTCTAATTTAACCTAGAACTGAATTTTCTTGTCCTCAATGTCAATCTGGGGAGGACATAAAGACAGGGGCTATAGTGGATGGGAGTGTTCATTGGTAAAGATTTCTTGGAATGAAATATGGCAGAATTCACAAAAAGCATATTCTTTTTTTCTTCACAATAAATTCTGGTTTATTTTTGGGTGACAAAATACATTCTTCAAAGAAACTTTTTCATGGAAATAACTCCTGCCTATGTGCTAAGAAGGTATTCATTGTTTGTTAGAGTTTAAAAAATTGGAGACACCCAAGTGCCGTTATCAAGGGAATAGTTCAATAAATTATGATTCTTCCACTTACTGTAGCATCAGGCAGCTGTTGAAGCATGAGATAGAGCTATATGTGCTTATGTCATGTCAGTGTGGGGGACCCACACTGCAGAACAGTGTGTGTGTCTGGCTCCATGTGGATAAAAACGTGTGTGCAGCTGCCTATTTATGTCAAGGCATTCTAAAAGATAGGAAGGAGCACTAAACTGTTAATAGTGGTGGCCAGTGGGTTGGACAGTAAAAATGGGATAGAATTGAAGGAAACTATCATTTTGCTCTATGTACCATAGTAAATATTGAATGAATTTTTTAAAATCAAAAGGCATCAATATTTTAGATAATTTTATATCAAATTTTTAAAACCAAGAACTTGTTATATACAAGAGGCACTGTACAGAAAACAATTTTGACTGGTTTGAAAATGTACAAATATGAGACTATAATCTTTTGAGATTGAGAAAAGCCTAAAATGTTTTCTAAGTGATATAAATAGAGTGAACTTTTCTACAAATCTTTATTTAGTATCTTCTATTTGATGAGTACTGTGATGGTTGCCAGGAGGGACAGAAGTATGTATGAAATAATCCCAACTCCCTGGTGGCTCAGATGGTAGAGTCCACCTGCAGTTCAGGAGACCCAAGTTTGATCCCTGGGTCAGGAAGATCCCCTGGAGTAGGGAAGGGCAACACACGCAAGTATTCGTGCCTGGAGGATCCCATGGACAGAGGAGCCTGGCGGGCTGCAGTCCATGGGGTCGCAAAGAATAGGACACGATTGATTAAGCGGCTAAAGCTTATTCTTCTTTTAAACCTTGTAACCACTGAGGATTATACGATGTTTTTCAAGTAATAGCAAAGGCTAATTGCCTTAGGAATGACAGAGTATCACAGACATGAATTGTGCCTCAGGATTTTAAAATTTTAAGGTCAGATTTTAAATGAATCCCCCACAGGTAGCTAGTGGGAGTCTACTGTATAGCACAGGGAGCTCATCTTGGTGTTCTGTGTTGACCTAGATGGATGGGATGGATGGGAGGGAGGTTCAGGAGGGAGGGGATATATGCATGCATATAGCTGATTCACTTTGCTGTACTGCAGAAACTAACAGAACATTGTAAAATACCTATCAGTTCAGTTCAGTTGCTCAGTTGTGTCTGACTCTTTGCAACCCCATGGACTGCAGCACGCCGGGCCTCCCTGTCCATCACTAACTCCCGGAATCCACCCAAACCCATGTCCATTGAGTCAGTGATGCCATACAACCCTTTTCTTGATTGGTATATTTTGATGTTTATATTTTGAAATCATTGGTAAAGATGTTATAGTGGCCATTAATTAGCCATAATGTATTATCCTTTTTATATGTGTGAACCTTCAGTTTGCTAATATTTTAAAGTTTTTGTGTCAGTGTTCATGAGAGGTATTTGTCTATGATTTTTTTTTAAAATTTTTTGTTATCAGGGTTATTCAGACCTCATAAAACAAACTTAGAAGGATCCTTCCCCTTCCATTTTCTGAAAGAGTTTGTTTAAGATTGGTATTTGTGTAAGATTATCTTTAGATGTTTGATAAACTTCACCAGTGAAGTTATCTTGGGCTGAAGTTTTCTCTGTGGGAAAGAATTTGAGATCCAATTCTGTTTCTTTAGTAGATATGTAACTAGTCATATTTTCCAGTTCATGTTGTTTCAGTTTTTGTAATCATATATTTTTTTAACATTCTTGCCTATTTCATGTAAGCTACTTAATTTACTGGTATAAAGTTGTTTATTATATTCTACTTTTTTTAATGTTGATGTAGTCTCTATAGTGGTATCACCTCTTTATTCCTAATATTCGTAATTTGTGTTCTATCTTTTGTTCTTGTCTCCCTACAGGTTCCCCCTTCTCAGTTTTTTATGATGGAACTTTTTAGATAAATTATCTAGTGCTGCGTAAATCACCCAAAACTTAGTGGTTTAAAACAGTAGTGTTCATTTAATACCTCTCACTGTTTGTCTATGTCAAGAATTCAGGTGTAACTTGGATACCCAGTCCTGTCTTGTAGTCTCCATTAAGATTGTGGTCAGATGTCATTTGGGGCTTTAGTCATCTGAAGGCTTGAATGGGGCTGGAAGATTGACTTGCCAAGTGGCATATTCACATAGCTGGCAAGTTGATGTTGAGTGTTGACAGGAAACTTCAATTCCTCTGCATGTTGGCCTCTATACCTATCATGGTGGCTGCCCGCATGTGCTTGCTTCTCTTTGATTGTGAGATTATATTTGCTTAGTTTTAATCTGTGGGAATTTTGTGACCTAAATTAAAGAGGCTTTCTCCCAGAGAGCGTTTGGTCTGCTTTTGCTGGGAACCAATATTAAAGTGACCTCAAGTGAGAATCTTCTGTTCAATTCCCCTACTTACTATTAGCCTGAGGGTTAGAATCCTGGTTTCAGTGATGCTAAGGATTTTCCCCTTGTGGGTTACCTCTTATTTATCATTTGTCTGCTGATCGCTGCTCCCAGTTCTGAGTTCAATTCTTGGTTGTTGGGTTTTTACTGTTTCGTGTGGTGAGGAAACAAAATTTCCCTTACTTGTTCAGATCTCAGCATTGCACGTGAAGATATATTTTATACAAGATCTAATTGTTTTCTGGTGAAAGAGTCTTTCAAGGAATATGGCCCAGCGTATTGCTGTAACAGAAATATCTCATTCATTCTCCAGTTTACTTCAAATTTGACTTTTTTTCTCTACCCTTCCAGCTTGCCAAAGTTGATAGTAACTCCCTTGTTAACAAATCTGTGGATACATTTCTGTCTTCTTTTTACCCAGCCTCTTAGCAGCATTGACACAGCTGATCATTCACTTATTATTTCATCTAGTTTTAGCTGAGCACAGTTGTGGATGCTGGAACAAACAGAACAAACAAAAATTCTAAAGATAAGAAACAGGCAATAAACAGGAAACAAGATAAACATATAATAAGACAAAGGGCAGGAGAAAGGGCATCAAGACTCCTGAAATTTTTTAAGGGACTGAAAGAGTAAGCCTTATTGGAAAAAAATTGTATTTAAGGAAATACTTGAAGGAGGTAACAGAGTAAGTAAACTGTGAGAATATGTGAGGGAAGAACATTCTAGGGAGTGAAAACAGCCAGTGTACAGGCCTGAGGCAGAACTATATCTCTGTTTTCAGGAAGAGGTGTGGCCAGAACATAGTCAGCATGGGAGATGTGATGAAACATAAGATCAGATCAGGAAGGGGAGCTGGCAGATCATGTGACACCCTGTATAACACTATAAAGACTGACTTTTACTGAGATGGGAAGCCATTTTTTGATCAGAATTGTGACATGAACGGATATGTTTTTAAATAATCCCTCTTGCTGGCTACTGTGTTGATAGAAAACCATAAGGGATCAAAGATGGACGCAGTGAGACCACTTAGATATTGTTATAGCCATCTTTCTCTTTGATCCTTTTTCCCTCTCTTGGATCGATTATCATATCTCCAGATTTTTCCCTTGGCTTACTACCTGTTTCCTTCTCTAGTTCCTTCTCCAGCAATCTTCTCCAATTTCTAAATATTGAAATATGTCAGACTTGGTCTTAAGATCCTTCTCGTGTCTAAGGCCATTCGCTGGGTGATCTCATACAAACCTCTGGCTTTTAATGGTTTTAATACATATGATTTGTGCTAGTGATGCACAAACTTAGAGATTCAACCCTGAGCTCAAACTCATAAATCCAGTAGCCCACTTGCTATTCAAACTGAAACTCTTCATTTCTCCCCAAACCTTTCCTCCCCTAGTCCAGGCTTCCACACCCCAATAAATGACACTACATTTGCTCAAGCCAAGAAACAGTCATCCTTAATGCCTCTTTCCTTCATTTCTACCAATCCACCTGTTCCCACATGAAGGAGCTGTTTCCTCCACAATGCTGTATGTCAGATAACCCCAGAAATCTCAGTAGCTTACTAAACAATGAATATTTATTTTTCTCACCCATGAAACTGCAGGTCAGTTGGTGTTTGGCTGAGTTTGCCTGCTCTTGGCCTGCTGCAGGCTGCAGGATGGGGTGGGGTCTCCTTCACGTGTGTTCATTCTAGGGCTTAGGCTGAGAGGCAGCAACTGCCCCACGGATGACCACACAGTGATGTCAGAAGCTCAGGAGGGCAAACCAGTCATATTTCAGGCTTCTAGTTACAACACTTGCCGTTGACTGAAGCAAGACACATGGACAAGCCCAAAGCTGAGGGGTGGGAAGTACACGGTATCCACAATGAGGCCACAGCAGGGGGATTGCTATATAATATATTGTAGGGATGAAAGAATTGGAACTAATTATCCAATTACTTCATCTCCCACAGCCTCCTAAAGAATTGTACCACTTCCCAGATCCACTGTTAGCCATCATCTCTTGCCCTGGGACAGTTATCTCTCTTCTCATCATACCTAGAACAATGCCTTGTATTAGTATATGCTCAGTAAGAATGTAGTGAATAAACAACTCCCAGCTGATCTTCAATTTCACTGGTTACACTCATCGCTCTTCAGTCTCTTTCTATATAGCAGCCAGGATGGGATTTTAAAATTGTAAATCCTATCTGTGCTATAAAGAGAAATTTATCTGGTCTCTGTCCCTGGTTCCAGACACACAGCTACTAAATTTCTTGGAATTTCCTGAGTAATAAGAGTGATAGGAGCATCTTTAATTCTAATGACATGACTCTTGGTGGGCTTCTCAATAGCTTCAAGATGTGGGCTGGTCACAGGAAAGACCATACCTAGATTAGAGGCTTGTAACTTTCAGCCACACCTCCCAACCTCAGGGGAGGGGAAAGGGACTAGAGATTGAGGTCAGTCACCAGTAGCCAATGATTAATCAATCTTGTGTATGTGATGAAACTCCATAATCGTTTCTCGGCCTTTTGGCTAAGATCAAGTGTGAAACTCCATAAAAAAAACCCACTGAAAAAAGATCAGGATTCTGAGAGCTTCCAGGTTGGCAAACACATTGAAGTGCTGGGATGGTGGTGTGCCCAGAGAGGGCGTGGAACCTCTGTGCCCCTTCCCCCACACCTTGCGCTACACATCTCTTCCATCTGTTCCTGAATTGTATCTTTTCTAGTAGATGTAAACAGCATGCCTTCTTGAGTTGTGTGAGTTCTAGCAAATAATTGAACCTGTGAAGGGGAACTCTGAATTTACTGTCGGTTAGTCAGAAGTGGAATGTGAAGTCAAGTGGGCCTTAGAAAGCATCAGTACAAACAAAGCTAGTGGATGTGATGGAATTCCAGTTGAGCTATTTCAAATCCTGAAAGATGATGCTGTGAAATTTGCTGCACTCAATATGCCAGCAAATTTGGAAAACTCAGCAGTGGCCACAGGACTGGAAAAGGTCAGTTTTCATTCCAGTCCCTAAGAAAGGCAATGCCAAAGAATGCTCAAACTGCTGCACATTTGCACTCATCTCACACGCTAGTAAAGTAATGCTCAAAATTCTCCAAGCCAGGCTTCAGCAATACATGAACCATGAACTTCCAGATGTTCAAGCTGGTTTTAGAAAAGGCAGAGGAACCAGAGATCAAATTGCCAACATCTGCTGGATCATCAAAAAAGCAAGAGAGTTCCAGAAAAACATCTATTTCTGCTTTATTCACTATGCCAAAGCCTTCGACTGTGTGGATCACGATAAACTGTAGAAAATTCTTCAAGAGATGGGAATACCAGACCACCTGACCTGCCTCTTGAGAAACCTGTATACAGGTTCGGAAGCAAGTTAGAACTGAACATGGAACAACAGACTGGTTCCAAATAGGAAAAGGAGTACGTCAAGGCTGTATATTGTCACCCTGCTTATTTAACTTATATGCAGGGTACATCATGAGAAATGCTGGGCTGGAAGAAGCACAAGCTGGAATCAAGGTTGCCGGGAGAAATATCCATAACCTCAGATATGCAGATGACACCACCCTTATGGCAGAAGGTGAAGAGGAACTAAAAAGCCTCTTGATGAAAGTGAAAGAGGAAAAAGTGAAAGTTTTTCAAAAACTTTTTTTTTTCCAAAAAAAAAAAAAAGAGGAAAATGAAAAAGTTGGTTTAAAGTTCAACATTCAGAAACCTAAGATCATGGCATCTGGTCCCATCACTTCATGGGCAATAGACGGGGAGACAGTAGAAACAGTGTCAGACTTTATTTTTGGGGGGTTCCAAAATCACTGCAGATGGTGATTGCAGCCATGAAATTAAAAGACACTTACTCCTTGGAAGGAAAGTTATGACCAACCTAGATAGCATATTAAAAAGCAGAGACATTACTTTGCCAACAAAGTTCCGTCTGGTCAAGGCTATGGTTTTTCCAGTGGTCATGTATGGATGTGAGATTTGGATGGTGAAGAAAGCTGAGTGCCGAAATGTTGATTCTTTTGAACTGTGGTGTTGGAGAAGACTCTTGAGAGTCCCTTGGACTGCAAGGAGATCCAACCAGTCCATCCTAAAGGAGATCACTCCTGGGTGTTCATTGGAAAGACTGATGCTGAAGCTGAAACTCCAATACTTTGGCCACCTCATGCGAAGAGTTGACTCATTGGAAAAGACCCTGATGCTGGGAGGGATTGGGGGCAGGAGGAGAAGGGAATGACAGAGGATGCGATGGTTGGATGGCATCACCGACTTGATGGACATGGTTTTGAGTAAACTCCGGGAGTTTGTGATGGACAGGGAGGCCTGGTGTGCTGCGATTCATGGGGTTGCAAAGAGTTGGACACGACTGAGCGACTGAACTGAACTGAACTGAGTCAAAAGTTACAAGTGGCCACTTGGGACTTGCAAGTGGTATCTATAGTCTTGGTGGACTGAGCCCTTAACCTGTGGGGTAGTTAGGGTCAGAATTGAATTGTAGGATACCCTGTTGATGTCTACAGAGAACTGGAGAATCGCTTGGTGTGGAAAAACCCATGTACATTGGGTGTCAGAAATGTGAATAAAAACAACTCAGACTATCATATTAGTCCCAGCTTAAAACCCTGCCCTGGGTTCCCTTTGCCCTTGACCTCTTTACCACGGTCTTTATAGGTCTTTATAAAGGCATCCGTTATCCAGCCAGGCCTGGTTCTCCAAACACTAGCATCTGGTACCACTCACTGCTCTCTGGCTAACTGCCCTTTTCCTCCTCAAATATTCCAATACCTTTCAGCTGCAAGACCTTTGTACTTGCTGTTCCTTCTGACTGGAATGCGCTTTCTCAAGATCTTGGCATGCTAGCATTCATTTATCCTCATCTAAAATGTCACATCCTTAGAGAGGCCTCCCGGACCATCAATCCTTAAAAACCCTCTTCTCACTCCACCTCCGCCCCCATTATGTTTCATCACCACCACCTTGTTTATTCCTTTCAGTGAGTTTATCGCTCTCTGAAATTACCTTGCTTTTGTTCATTCCTAATCCTAGAATGGTGTCTGACACATGTTAAGTGCTCTGTAAAAGTCTGTTGAGTGGATATATATGAGAAAACATTGCCTCCACATTTTTAAAGAAACTCTTTGCTCTCTTTTATTTTCATATATTCATCCAGATGTCAGATGGTATTGAGTCCACATAAAATCAACTCAGGATACATAAAAATATTGCAGTGTCTGTGTTGATAAAGAAGAAATTGGGGACTGGAGTTGCTTCAGCCTGTGTCGTGGCATCTTGCATTGTGTGCCTCTAGGGCCCTAGTCTGTGGGGTCGAAGGTCTCAGTAAGACTGCCTTCTAACTCACTCACTGAGGAGGAGCCAACTTTCCTGGCTCATCTTTCTTCTTTTTCTATCACTGGTTAATGTACAAGATAATTTATTTATTAATATTTACAGTCACTGTCACCTGTCTCACTGCCCCCCCACCTCTGCCACCACCGTGAGCTTTGTGGGCACGTGAAGGCAAGGATCCTATTTGGGTTTTTGGGTACGCAGTACATGTTCTTCCGTTTGCGGGATGAATCAGTGAGTGAATGTTTCAAAGGAAAGGAAAGAATCTGGAAGGTCCTGAATCAGTCTCTTTCTCCAGGTCGCTCCAGAGTAGGGGAACCCCCACCATTGCACTGTTTGCCTTCCAAGACACTGTAGGCAAAACCTCCATGAGGTATATATGTTTACTAGTTTATTCATTGTCAGAATGGCTTTACTTGTATATTTATAACTCCATCTTGTGTGCATGTTATGTTTTGTATGTGAATCCTTTGTTCACACTGGAGCTCATGTAAGGAGGAATTTAGCTTGGTATTTATGACATTGTGATAGGAAGTGACATCACAATAGGACATCACGATAAAGTTCCACTCCATCCTACAGAGGCTATTTCCTCCTTGAGCACATACTACTTTTCTTCTTCCCACAAGGAAAGTCCAGTAGTTGCTTGAATGCTGGATAAAACTGAACACTTAAATTTATCATCAAGAAGGTATTAAAAGAAGAGGACCAAAGAGTACAAGAACTAAAAGTGTTACAACTTTGGTGAGAAGTGGCCACTTCAGAATCTTCTCATTTAGCAGCTATATTTCTCTTTTAATTTCACATTTTCTTAGGATGATGAAATGAAAATATTTTGTTCTTGGTTATTTTTCACAAGTCTTCTTGTCCTCATGAGAACCATCCAGTCTGTCAAAATATCAACAAAAATTTTTCTTTAAAAGATAAACTATGTATTTTTCTTTGAAACAACTGATGGGAGAGAAATTCTTCCTTTAGTTTGAATAGTCATACTTTTAAGTTGCTTGGAGGTAGTTATATATGAATCTTCATATTAACTTGTATCTCATTTAAAATAAAAGATGAAAGAAGAGAATTAACTCATTAATTATTTATAATACTTGGTGCAACTGTTCCTTGTGAGTTAATCCAGGCACTTGGAAGAAAATTACACTCAGTGTTAATAACATTGCCAACCTTTTCCAGTATGCTGCTCTCCAAATACTATTGTGTTTTCACTGACAACAGTCACTATTACATATGCATGTGAAAAACAGGCATTTTCATCAGAATTACTGTAATAGCATTAAGAGATTATTATTTTTCCAATTTATTTGGAAGAAAATTCACTTAAATTAGATTATTTATTACTTGACTGCTCTTCTGTCTTGCCTGTATGTTAGGTAACTGGAGTCCATGAAAGTATAAACTTCAGAATAAAAAGCATGATTTTATACATTGATGATTTCAAATAAAAGAGGAGTGCTAGTCTGTGTGCATCATTTCTTTTGAGAAAGTTAAGTCCCTGTTCTGTTTAGGAGAGATAACACTTTTTGTCCCTGTAGGTGGCCCCCGCGGTGTAGCCATTAGTTGCTAATTACTTGCAAACAAATAAACAATTAACTCCTGGAGCTGCTGGCTGGGCCAGTGTGCATTGACATGCTAAAACTTTCTGAAACGGGATTTTAATTAGTGACGTTCTAAATCCAGCCCCCTTGTCAGCGGAGCAATAAGGTGAACTGCAGGAAGGTCCAGCCCCGGACACGTGGGGCAGAACCAGCCAGGGAGGCTTGGGGCTGTTGCTCTGTGCAGCCCACGCAAGGATGTCTCCTAGCCTTCAGGAAGGTGCTCGACTTGGGGAAGGCAAACCCTCACCCTGCCCCTTTTCAATTGAGAGTATCTTAGGACTGGACCAGAAGAAAGACTGTGTTCCATCCATGAAACCCCACAGGCCCTGGGCTGACACCTGCAGCTCTTCAGGTATGCCACAACTTAATTTTTAAATTTCTTTGTTAATTTGTTTAAAGTGTTTAATTTGGCCTTTTTTCTTTTTTTCATATTACATAGACTTAGAGAAAAGCTTTGCTTTCATCCAAGTACATAATTAAAATATCTAGCACTTTTAATGCCTCCATCTGAGTGTTATGGGAAATAAAAAGAACATTGGCCTTAGATCCAAGTAAGTATGAAGTGCATGCACGAGAAATGCCAGGAGCCTTCATTTACTTCAGAAGAGCTCTGGGTTTATTTGCCATATCATATATTCTAAATCTTCTCACTGAAGAATCAATGACACTCAGAGACCAGAATGTGTTCTCTGTCAGCAAGACAGGGCTCTCATTTTTGTTTGCTTTTTGGATTTTGGTCTTCTGTGAAACCTAGAAGAATTCTACTAGGAAAGTTAGAGACAAGTTTCTGAAATTACTTCTTATACAACTTTGTAGAATATAGAATTGGGCACCTAAAATGGGATTTATTTTTTCTCTTTTTAGAGAAAGAAGTTAACCTATGTCTACATGTCCCCACTCTTCCCAATGGGATCTCTTTACCTCAAACTGTGGATCACTCGGTGCCAGAAGAAAGTGTTTTGAAATACGAAGATTACTTTTCACCCTCAGAGAGACTTTCTTTGAAAAGAGAGTTGAGTTGGTATAGAGGCCGAAGACCCAGAACTGCTTTTACTCAAAACCAGGTAGGAAGTTTCTTCAGCCAATAATCTTAATACAAAGGCTTTAACTGATGCCCTGTTCGGCAAAAAGCCCATCCACTTTAGGATCTCAGTTTAGAAGCCTTATTAATGAAACAATAGACCGTATCTCTCTCTCTCTCTCTCTCTCTCTCTCTATCCTTTAACAGTTTCTGGATAATCATTAAAAAAAAAAAAAGCTTACGTATTGATTGCCCAAGATTTGAATGCAGTTATTTTGCTAATACAAATTAAAGTCTATTTTATGATGACAGACCAAAGATCAACATTTTAAATAATTATTTCCTTATTCTTAGATTGAAGTGTTAGAAAATGTCTTTAGAGTAAACTGCTATCCTGGCATTGATATCAGAGAAGACTTAGCTCGAAAACTGAACCTAGAGGAGGACAGAATCCAGGTAAATTTTCAAACTTAGTTATTACTTCTGGAAATGAAAATGTTAATAATAAAATAACATTTCTGAGGTCTGTTTTATCTTCTCTTAATTTTAGATCTGGTTCCAAAATCGGCGTGCAAAGCTGAAAAGGTCCCATAGAGAATCACAGTTTCTAATGGCAAAAAAGAATTTCAACACAGATCTCCTGGAATAAATAGAAAACTAAACATGTGGAATTATCTTCCAGTTGCAGAACATGAAGAATTAATGGAAATATCAAGTGTTGAAAATGTTATGTTTTCTGTGTTTAATCTGAGTATTGTCATTTTTATTGGAAAATATATTGTAAATACTTACTATTATAACATGGTACCTGTTATACTTGGGCACTGTTAGTTATAATAAAGGCCTTTCCTATATATTTTAATAAACATTTGCAGAAAAAGCCAGTTATTTTTGGTGAACAAATTTAATCAAATAAATTAAATTGTTAAAATCAGTAAACTCATAGCTAATTGACTCTACAACTGGATTCCATTTACAAAATAATTCAAGTCAAATAGTCTGAAGAATGGCACAAAGATGTGATTCGTTTCAATAAGTTCAAAATGCATTTTGAAATGTGATTATACTTAATATAGCATATGATTTATTCATGAATCTTTTGTTTCTCTTTATTTCTGGCATAAAGCAGTGAGATTTTCTCACCATATATCCATACAAATCCTTATAGCACTCTAGTTTCAAGTTTTTTATTCAGCAAAGTTATTATGCCAAAGTAGAGATGTAAAATCATCAATCGTCTTATTCATGCCATTAGTATTGGATTGCACAAAAGAATTGAGCTACAAATAAATGCAAATTTTAGTTATTTTTCTAGTCCACTCAATATCATGCTTTAGTTTCATTCATCAAAATGAGAATGATCATCTGGTTTATATCTGTTTCCAGTTAATCACCTGTATGTTTTGTTACAAACAATACATTGACTGAGGAGGTAGGATAACTGTTCTGACATTATCACTGGAAATAACCAGGGCACTTTCTGGGACAAAAACTGTATTTTCTTTGCATTTGCTATGGTTCCCGTCAGTTAAAGACATGAATAGAATAAGATGCATCACAAAGGAGTCCTACTGGGAATCTGGGGATTTGTTTTCCGTTAAATTAATGGAAGGCCAGAGTGGATGTTCTGTTTAATATAAGCTGGAGGACGCTGACTTTGTTTCCTGGAAGCTGTATTCCAACTTCACTCATTTGGATTGAATTCTTCCTTGCTTCCCTTTTCTTTTCTACCTTTTACCTTTTCTTTCCTCTGCTCTTCTTTTCTCTCCTGGTAAGGATCAGAGTAGAAGGTTTTTGTTGAATTACTGTATCTATGCTGGTTTTATATATATTTTTTTCTTTCATTTTTTAATTGCATGAGAAAGATTAGAGGAGTTTGCATTTCCTGATGAGGAAAAGTAGCATGACTCAGATTTTAGAGCTTTTAAAAAATCATTTACTGAGAACAATTTGGAGGAAACACCGCTCTGTGTCCCAGTAAGCTCTGTGTCAGCAGTAAGCTGTGATTATCCTGTTTCACTGTTGCTGGATGGAGAGCGAGGAGGAAGAGAAGGGCAGCAGGGAAGTAAAGGGGAGAACAGAGGCATTAAATGTTTTCCGAAGAAGTCTCTGCTGTCAGACTGTGGAGCCGCTTTTTCTGACGTAAAGAACCGCTTTCAGTAATATACGATTAGGACCCCTATTTATGAAACATGTTAGTCACAGTTTATCCACCGGGTACTTCTTTGCTCTCCATAGGTTCTTGTGAAATTATATTAAGGTAGAGGAATAGAAGTCATCAGGAGTGGGTTGGAGGGGAAAGGGTCAAGTGATGGGTAAGCTTTTTCAAATAGCCATTTAATTTAATCCCTAACGTCATATTTACATATTGTAAACAATTCAAGTAGTGTAGAAGTAGAGTTAAACCTCCCTCAAATCTCCTCCTTCACAGATAATGATCATTAAACATTTTTATACAAGCATGTGTATATGTATACATATATATACACTCATATATGTATTTGTTGTTTTTGCTGTTATTTTTTAAATGTCATCACAATCTGTACATCTTTCCAACATCTTGCAGTTTCAGACATATAGTTCTCTTTTGTTCTTAATGTTTGCTTGGCTTAGCAAGTCCTATGTATAACTATTTCACAATGTTAATATTTTAAGTATTTTTGAACTAGAGCTTTTCACACATTGAGAGTTTTCAAGGAGTAATCATAGTTTATGTAGAATTTATCTAAGATTAAACCTAACCTCCAAGACTGAGAAGTGTGAGGATTCTTTATAAACTTACAGACTTCAGAAAAAAATGAAACAGCATCACAAACTTTGATAAACAACTAATAATGTACTTAAATTATTTTTTACTTATATGAACTTATAACTATAAAAAGTCTGGTGAGGAAAGGAACAGTATTTCTCAGTGACAGTTTAATATCACAGATTTATGTGCTTTTAAAATTCAATTTTGTGTATAATTGAAATACATTGTTAACCAAAGTTACATATTTATAAATGAAATTGTTTATAATAGAAATTATGCACTTTTAACTGAAACAAGTAGCATTCATAAGTCAGAAAAAAATAAATACAGAAATTGTCATATTGAAGAAACAACTCTGAATGTAATATGTGCATACTTTTATATTTTCAGATACTAATAACAGACTATAATAAAATATTGTGAAGTGAGTTCATAATATGTGAGAATATTCAAGAGATAATATACAGAGTAACTAGTATATTTCCCCTAAAATCATTTCCAAAAACCTAAAAGATAAAGGCTGATCTTGTTAAAGGAAATAATGTGTTGGTAATTTTTTTTTTAGCAATTAATTGTCAGTATATTGGAGAGAGTATGATGATATTCAGGAGGAAAACTGGACTTTAACTTTGAGGAAAAATCAAGCAAGATGAAAATGGAAATGAAAACCCAAGATAAAATTATCTTTTCCTCAAAACACGCAGGCTCTCTGTAATCCATAGCTTAACTCTGCTCCTAGTAATTCCAAGCCTTTGTCTCCATTAATGCCAGGACAAGGTGAACAGTAGTAACAAATCAAACTAATGCAGTCAGGCTAATACCTGGAGCGTCTCTATTATCTGTTGACTGCTTAAATAAGGTTATTCTGTCTCCTGTAATGGCATTTGTCTCTTGTGAAGCCAGCCAGCCAAAGCCCATCACTAACAAGTGCTGGTGGAAACAATGGCTGTGTGTGCTGGTGGTCAACTTTTGAGTTAATCAGTGTTAATTGCTGCTTTCACCCCTTGCATCTTATCACACACTTATGTGAATGGCATAAATCTCCCAAACACAACACAACACAACACAACACACAGAATCAACCTGGGCCTTGTGTTTAGTCCACTTTTAGTATGCTAGCCCCTTTACTTGATGTGGAATCCAAATCAAAGTGTGACTGATAGTGACTTGCTGACTCCATTTCACTGAGCCCCATTGGACTAAAAGTTCCTCCACGTGTTTTTGGCTAAATCTGATGCTTAGTTTGACTGTTCTGCCTTCTCCTGGGGCAAGAACCCACAGCAGCAGAGCAGCCAAGGCAGCTCTTGGGGGCTCCCAGCATCCCATTAGACTCACCTTTTCCATTTTCTGCCCTCCTGTTTTCTCATTCCCATCCTTTTCCTTTTTCCCTGCTAATGCCTTGGTAAGCTTGTTGGTGTCAACAGGCTTTATTGACTCCAATAAATATGTTTATTGCTTACCTTCAGTCTAGTAAAGAGTTACCAACATTTAGGAACTTAGTGTTCTTTTCCTTCAGGTCTCCATGGGTGGCTTAGTGGGCTATCTCCCTTAGCACTTTATGACTGAGTGATTTCAATGAAATAAATGATATCATAGTTTATATTCTATTACTGTATCATAAGCTTGCAAAAACTAATGCACCTGTTACAGCTGGTGTTGGTCAAGGAGTTGTATAACGATTTGTTGTTTCTCATAAAGCCCAACCCCTTTGATGGTTATTTATGGATTTGTGGTGCCACTAGCCCTGCTGTTCCTTGATCTCTAGTTCAATCAAGTCAGTCAGTCAGAACATACTCACTGGAGGCAGCATAACCATGTAGTCAAGAAATTGGAATATTGTCTGGTAATCTGACTTCAAACCACAGCAGCTGTTTGACTTTGGACCAGTTAGTCAATCTCTTTAGGCCTCAGTTTCCTCATCTATAAAATGGGGATAATAATGGGACCTATTTCATAGAATCATTGGGGGAATTAAGTGAGATAATAGGTAAGACTTAGACTAATGCCTGGCACATATAAAATACTCAGTAAATGTTGGCTCTTGCTATAATAATGTGCTGGAGATAATATGCTGGGGAATATAGAATAAATGAAGTTGTCTGGAACTGTGTCTTCATGTCTGGAACAATGTATGGTGCATAGTAGGTTCTCAATCAACAGCCTAGAACAAAATGAAAACATTTCTTGGTCTCTAGGAACTCACCATGTGGTGGAGAGAAAAGACTATTCAACGATTATTTAATAAATATTTGTTCAGTATCTGTCTGCCCTGAGCCACCGAGCCACTATGTCAATCTCTAAGGTTGGAGTGATGAACAAGTCAAACAAGATCTCCACTGTTTGTGGACTTAGTATACCCAGTACCTAGTGCAGTTGAGGAGGGAGGCGGCGGCGGGGGGGGGGGGGGGGGGGGCGGGGTGGGGTGGAGAGAGAGAGTGACCTGTCAAGGCAAATAGTTGGTCCACAATAGATGGTGAATGAACGGCATAGAAAATAACACAGGGAAGTATATAATTAGGGACAAAATTAATGTATGTAAATGGTCAGGACTACTGTAGGTTTTAGGAGGGGAAGGACCAGAGAGATGTGTAAAGATTAGTCCTCAACTTGTTGCCCAACATGGATGCGATGGGAAAAGGGTAAGGCTTAATGTGGAAGGGAGCTGGATGCTGGTGGAAGGGTGTTCCAGGTGAGGGAACAGCATGTGAGAAGACTTTAAAGCTGGGCAGCACGAACAGTGGCCTCCTTAGGGTGGAAGGGGCCAACTTCATGGCCATGCAACCCCATGCAGTTACACAGGGCCCTCCCTGCCTTTGGTTTAATGCTCTGCTGCTGACATTCTTTGACCAAGAGGTGCCACATTTTCATTTTTCACTGAGCCCCTAAAATTTTGTAACCAGTCCTGCCTGCTGAGGGTAGATACAGAAAAAGCCCAAGGAAGTTCAATTTGATATGGCGGTAAATTATGAGCCGTGTTTGGCTCTAGAATTAGGGTTGCAGCTTGGATTAGGATGATAGAAGCAGGACACGGGTTTAAAAAAAAAAAAACAGCTGGATTGAGGGAATCAACCTATCTACAGGTGCAGTATGTGCTTTTGAAGTTGAGGGCCTGAGTGAGAGTGGGGGCAAATGGAGATGAACAAAGAGAGGGAGATTATAGAGTGGGGAAAAGGAGAGGAGAGTGAATTGAAAGTGCTGCAAACTTTGGAACGTTTGAAGATTACTAAATATGCGAGAACCAGATCATATTTAGCTCGCAACTTACGCACTTAGGCAAGGAACTTGACTTACCTACTGTTACTTCCAGTGTTATGAAAACATCTTTTTCTTAGCAATTTGCAAAGTAATCCCTGCAAATAATAGTTTTGCAAGTAATAATCGTCCTATGAGTAATAACAATAAGTCCTCTAACAGGTTTTTCTCATAATCTACACTTCTTTGATTGCTTCATCGTTTTCCCACTGTGCCCTAGCTTTCCAAGAGAGTACCAAGCTTTAAAACATTTGAAAACCATTCTTAATAAGAGATGAACGATAGAGAAAAATCTTAGAGCTATTTTAATGAGGTAAAAAATTCCTGCAAAGTTAAGTGAAATTCAAAATGGTTGTGTGTGTGTGTGTGTGTGCATATTTGTAAGTTTGGAAATTGAAATTTAGGGAAAATTTTACTTTTTTGATGAATTATCTCAAAACTTCAAACTATGTTCAGAAATTTAATAGCAGTTTTTAAGTACCTTTAATTTTTTTTAATTTTGTTTTAATATTTTGTCAGTTTTTGACTGTGATGAGCTTCGTTGCTGCATGCAGGCTTTCTCTAGTTGCCATGCTTCAGCTTCTTGTTGCAGTGGCTTCTCTTGTTGCAGGAGTGGGTTCTTTCTTGCTCTGGGGCACGTGGGCTTCGTTTGTTGTGGCTTGTGGCCTCAGTAGTTGTGGCTCGCAGGCTCTAGAGCGCAGGCTCAGTAGCTGAGGTGCACAGGCTTAATTTCTTTGTTGCATATTGAATCTTCCCAGAGCAGGGATTGAACTCATGTCTCCTAAATCGGCAGACGGATTCTTAAACACTGGACTACCAAGGAAGTCCCTTGTAAGTACCTTTAAAAATGATGTTGGTTCTTTGCACTATTACTGCAAAAATAAAATTTTTAAAATGATTACTTGCTTTGCCTTCTGTATATCTTCTTAGGAAAATATCTACTCACTTCCTCTATCCGTTTTTTAAATCAGATTGTTCATTTTATTTATTTATTTATTTTTGCTATTGAGTTGTATGAATTGTTTATATATTTTTAATATTAACCCCTTATCAGATATATGATTTGCAAATATTTTACCCTATTTAGTAGGTGGTCTTTTCATTTTGTTGAGGGTTTCCTTTGCTGTGCTGAAGCTTTTTCTAATTGAGTTCTCACTTACTTAGGTTTGCTTTTGTTGCTTTTGCTTTTGGTGGGAAATCCACAATGTTATCATCAACACCAGTATACAGGAGCTTGCTGCTGCTGCTGCTAAGTCATGTCAGTCATGTCCAACTCTGTGTTACCCCATAGACTGCAGCCCACCAGGCTTCTGTCCCTGGGATTCTCCAGGCAAGAATACTGGAGTGGGCTGCCATTTCCTTCTCCAGCGCATGAAAGTGAAAAGTGAAAGTGAAGTCACTCAGTCGTGTCTGACTCTTCGTGACCCCATGGACTGTAGCCTACCAGGCTCCTCCGTCCATGGGATTTTCCAGGCAAGAGTACTGGAGTGGGGTGCCGTTGCCTTCTCCGATAAAGGAGCTTACCAACTATGTTTTCTTCTAGGAGTTTTATAGTTTCAGTTTCTTAAACATTATATTTACTCTATGGTTCAGCTATCCCATTTCTAAGTATTTTCCTTAAAAAGTACTTATTTATAGCAGTTTTATTCATAATCTGCAAAAATTGGAAACAATCCAAGTCTCTCAGTGGATAAATAGATAAGCCAGTTGTGGTGCATCCATACATTAGGATGCAACAGAAAAAAAACTATTGGTGCACACAGTGACATGGATGAATCTCAAAGACATCATGTAGAGCGAAAAGTAAATCTCACAAGGTTATATACTCTGTGACTCTTTATGACAATGTGTATTTATAACATGTGGACAAGTCACAACTACAGGTGTGGAAAACAGGTTAGTGATGTCTAGAATTTATGAGTGGGGAGAGTGTTTGACCAAAAAGGGACAACATGAGGGAATTTGGGAAGTGTTCTATATCCTGACTGTGATTAAACAAATTATACATACGTTAAAGTTCATGGAATTATATACCAGAATTTTTTTTTTACTAAATAGATTGTTTTTTAAGAAATTCTGCTGAGATAAAATTTCTTCCTTGTCAGATTAGCAAAAGTTTTAAAGTTTGACACAGCATTCTGGTGACAAGGCTAGAGGAAATAGGCACTTTCGTATGTTGTTGGAAAGTGTGCAAATTAGTAGAATCCATATAAAGGGAACTCTAACAGCGTCTAAGAAAATTACATAATTGTTTAACATTTGATGCATCTATGCAACTTCTAGGGATTTACTCTCCAGAAACATTTCCAACAACATAAAAATCCTTATGCATAAGATTATTCTTTGAAGCACTGTTTGTAATTGCAAAATATTGAAAGCCACCTAAATGCCCATACGTGGGAGCATGGTTGAATAATGTACGTAGTATGCAGATGTAGTGGAATACTACACAGTTGTAAAAAAGATCAAATATCTCTATGATCTGATGAATGATGTCCAGAATATATATTATTAAGCGATATTATACATATTACTATATGTATATACAATATTAATTATTATACAATAATTAATACATATTATGAACAAAGAAAAGTGCTAAGGAGTATCTATAGTGTGAAAAGAAGAAATAAGAAAACACAGATGTATCTACTTATTTTTAAAAAAAGAAACACAGGAAGGATAATCCAGGAAATGAGATTGGTTACCTTGGGAGAGTAGGGGTGGCTGGAGGGGATGGGTGCGTAAGAACAGAGTGGAAGGAATGAGAGCAGGAATTATGCTTGCCTGAGTATACCATTATGACTTTTCGCACGCTCTGTTCTGACTACATCCCCTCAGACTATTGATAACAAGTTATAAGCAAATATTGAACTCTAGTTAGCACACTTGCTTTTTGAGGTTGTGTGAATTACCAATTCTGAAACTATTTTTTGTGCATTACACATTTAAGGAAGTAAGTATATTGAGGATAATGGGAGCTGGGTTTCCCACTCTTGGGGAAAGGAGTTACAATTATGGAAAGGAGGAAAGCTGGAATGTTGAGTTCTGTGGTGTTGAGTTAGAGAGTTGGAGAGCAGAGCATTTGATCAAAAGAGCCAGCAAAACTCCCCCACAGGAGAGCAGCCTCGGAGAGCTACTAATGGGAGAGTTGTGCTTGGCCCGGTATTTACAGACGCCCCCACTCTGTAGGATTGTTAACATTGCCCATCTATGTTCGGAGATTGGCTTTCACTATCACATTACAAAGACAGTTTTCTGCCAATAGCACATTTTTTATTTGGAGACTTGGAACAATAACAAAAGAAACAAAGGCCTGTGAGTGCCTGAGTCAGGCCTCTTTCTATTAGAAGAGAAGAGACTGAGCTCAAACTAATTGAAGCAATAAGGAGATTGATTAGTGCCTATGGTGGGAAGAGTAGAAGTGGATCCATCTTCAGGTCTGCCTGGATCTAGAGGCTTGTTTGATATCACTAGGACACTTCCTCTTCACCACCTAGGCTTTCTCTGCTGGGTGCCATAATGAAACCAGATAGCTTCAGGACTCATTTTAAAAAAATTATTTTTAAAAATATTTTTGACTGTGCAGCACAGCACATGGGTTCTTGGCTCCCTGAGCAGAGATAGAACCCACCCCCCCTGCAATGGAAGCACAGAGTCTTAACTTCTGGGCCAACAGGGAATTCCCAGCACAAGGCTCATCTTGGGCCAGGTTAGCAAGCCCAGTGAAAAGAGCGCCTGCCCCCAAAGACTTTGGCGAGAAGGCCCAGGGAGAGACAGGACCACCTTGGCGAGCAACCCTTGAACCACAGGGTGGGTGGGAGAGGGTTCCCAAAGGACGCACAGAGAGAAGAGGCCAGCAAAGTAATAACTCTCCATTGCTTTTCCTGCCACAGCCTCCTTGTAAAGTTCTGATTTCCGTGTATGCCTGCCAGGTAGGATTAGGTAAATTCCTTGGGAAAAAAAAACAAACCAACCCTAACCACTTTGCACCGTGATAAGCTCCTCTGAGGGGCTGTAAGCCCTCTTTGGTGGGTTGGGCAAACCTGGACACATCTTCCTGTGATGTCCTCACCACATACTGGGCCTGTCTCAGGAACTTGTCCTAAGTATAAACTCAGAGAGCATTTGTTTAATTTTCCCAGTACCTTCTGGGGGTTTTTCCTCCATGGGCCCTCCAGAGTCCTAGTTTTAATTCTCAGGTAGTAAGTGTCTGAGGCAGATGTCTGAATGGATTTGCCTCAGAACTCTTCCTGGCTCCATCTCCAAGCCTACCTCAAGTGAATTTATTGTAGATACTTTATGTTTAATTTACTAATTGATGAATAAATAACAGTCACCACTGCAGAATCGTCCTAGCTATAATTCTGGCCATAATAGCTTTAGCTGGAGGTACTTTGAGGCCCTAAAGTCCCATCCTTCTGCGAGTAGACACACCCAGGTCCTTCTTGAGGAATATCTGAGCCCAAACAACCCTCGTGGCCTCACAAGGGGCAGAGAGAGTCTAGCTGTACTCCAGGTACAAATTTCTGTATGTCAGAAATTTGTTCTTCAGTTCCCTGTCACTTGAATGCTCATCAGAAGCCAGAAATTTTGAATGTGTCTGCATACAAAGTTGCTTTAGTCATGTCAGATTCTTTACAACCCCATGGACTGTAGCCTGCCAGGTTCCTCTGTCCATGGGACTCTCCAGGCAAGAACAGAGTGGAAGTAATGAGAATACGGAGGCTAGGATACTGGAGCAGGTTGCCATTTCGTCCTCCAGGGGATCTCCCCAACCCAGTCGAACCCACATCTCTTATGTCTCCTCCATTGGCAGGCAGGTTCTTTGCCACTACCACCACCTGGGAAGCCATAAGTGTGCATGAGAATTCCGTGAAGTACATATTTAAAATGCAGACTTCTGGCCCCACTCCCAGAGACCCTGAGGAGCAGGGCTTGACCATGTGTGGAGCTTAGGGAAGAGTTGTCTCAGCATCACTTCAGTTCAGTTCAGTCACTCAGTCGTGTCCGACTCTTTGTGACCCCATGCACTGCAGCACGCCAGGCTTCCCTTTCCATCACCAACTCCCGGAGTTCACTCAGACTCATGTCCATTGAGTCAGTGATGCCCTCCAACCATCTCATCCTCTGTCGTCCCCTTCTCCTCCCCCCTTCAATCTTTCCCAGCATCAGGGTCTTTTCAAATGAGTCAGCTCTCCACATCAGGTGGCCAAAGTATTGGAGTTTCAGCTTTGACATCAGTCCTTCCAGTAAACACTCAGGACTGACCTCCTTTAGGATGGACTGGCTGGATCTCCTTGCAGTCTAAGGGACTCTCAAGAATCTTCTCCAACACCACAGTTCAAAAGCATCAATTCTTCTCCACTCAGCTTTCTTTGTAGTCCAGCTCTCACATCCATACGTGACCACTGGAAAAACCACAGCCTTGACTAGGGACGAGCAAATGCAGAGGCCCCGAGGCACAAAAGAGTGCTCTGGGAACTATCAACAAAGTGAGCAAGAGGACAAGGGGCAAAAGGCCAGAACAGTCAGGGCCTCAGGGTTGTAACAAGATTGGGTTTTTATCTAGTGTGACTGGAGACCACTGCAGGTTATAAGTTTGGGGAGAACTACAGATCAGATTTTCACTTTAAGGACATAACTCTGGCTGTTCTTTAGAGAACAGATTTTTAAAAGGCAGGAGGATGAGACAGAAGTCTCCTGGAGGAGGGTGCAGGCCAGAAGGCATGGTGGTCTGGCAGGGGATGGGTAAGGAAAAGAACAGCAACTGAGGCTGTGAGGATTCTGAGTGCAAACCTCAGTCTGACTGCATCCTGTTGTTCCTGCTTGCATTTTCTTCTATTCCAGTTGTTATATTGCCTACCCTCCATTTTTATTGCCTCAAAATGAAAATATTCTTTTTAATTATAAAAATTATATATTCTCAATATTTAAACTGTTAACCATACAGGAAAGAAAGTACAGAGAAGAAATTAATTGCCAGCCATCCCACCGCCCCGAGATACTCCTCTCCTTCCAGACATTCTCCACATGAATAACATGCCCTTTGCACAAGTAGAATCACACCATGCACTCTGCTTTATAACGTGCTTTTCCCTGTGCATAAAAAGCATGATTCCAGGTGCTTAGATGATGTGCATTCGACGGGGGAGTTTGAATCTCTCTTGGCCTGATTTCTCTGCTGTTTGTGCAGATTTTCTAAGTCAAAGAGAGGCTTTCAAAAGGTACAGCTTTGAGTCTATAAAGTTAGAAAACACAAGTAATTTTCCTAAAAGGCAGGAGAAGGACTAGGGGATTTAAAAATTAAAATACCAGAAAATATACTCCAAAACAGAGGAGCTGAAACACCAGTGTAGTAATTTCCTCCCAGAAGGGAATGTGACGCCTGGGCAAAATTCCATTGTTTATTTTGCACGGTCTTAAGTCAAGCTACACAAAAAACCAGAGAGCAGTGGCAGGAAGTGCCTTTCTGTGTCCCGGCTGAAATGTAGCTCCCCATGCGAAGCCTCTGGAAGTCTCAGGATTAGCCAAGAATCCTCAGAACAACTTGCCCAAAACACTAATTGTATTTGTGTCTCTGTCTTTGATTAGTGACTTAGCTTTCTGGCTCATTATCATCTTAATCTTTTTTTCCCTTTAATGTAATAAGGCTAAGACTCTAGTTTTATTTTTATTTTTCTTTGTTTTTTCCCATAGGAAAATAAATACAAACCTGAAGGTATTTTATATACTCTTTGTGCTGTGTGCTCTGCTGTATGCTTTGTCGCTCAGTCGTGTCCAACTCTTTGCAACCCCATAAACTGTAGCCCACCAGGCTACTCTGTCCATGGGGATTCTCCAGGGAAGAATACTGGAGTGGGTTGCCATTTCCTGTTCCAGGGCATCTTCCCAACACAGGGATTGAACGCAGGTCTCCCACGTTGCAGGCGAATGGATTCTTTACCGTCTGAGCTACCAGGGGAGCCCTGTGTACCCTTTGCCTTTAGTTATGCATTTAGCAACCTTGATACAGAGCGGCTGTGTCCTTTCTCACCTGTCATCAAATGGTTGAAATAGAAAGCATATGCCTTGGGGTACCTGGACTCTGTCCTCAACTATTAGTTGCTTTCCTCAGGTCAAATATCCATCCTACAGCTCAGCAGAGAAAAGAATCAAAGCCGCAGGGTATTCTGGGATTTTGATGAAAGTGAAAGAGGAGAGTGAAAAAGTTGGCTTAAAGTTCAACATTCAGAAAACAAAGATCATGGCATCTGGTCCCATCACTGCATAGGAAATAGATGGGGAAACAGTGTCAGACTTTATTTTCTTGTGCTACAAAATCACTGCAGATGGTGATTGCAGCCATGAAATTAAAAGATGCTAACTCCTTGGAAGGAAAGTTATGACCAACCTAGATAGCATATTAAAAAGCAGAGACATTACTTTGCCAACAAAGGTTCATCTAGTCAAGGCTATGGTTTTTCCAGTGGTCATGTATGGATGTGAGAGTTGGACTATGAAGAAAGCTGAGCGCCAAAGAATTGATGCTTTTGAACTGTGGTGCTGGAGAAGATTCTTAAGAGTCCCTTGGACTGCAAGGAGATCCAACCAGTCCATCCTAAAGGAGATCAGTCCTGGGTGTTCTGGAAGGAGATCTCCTAAAGGAGATCAGCCCTAGAAGGACTGATGCTGAAGCTGAAACTCCAATACTTTGGCCACGTCATGCGAAGAGTTGACTCATTGGAAAAGACCCTGAGGCTGGGAGGGATTGGGGGCAGGAGGAGAAGGGGAGGACAGAGGATGAAATGGCTGGATGGCATCACTGACTCAATGGACATGAGTTTGGGTAAACTCTGGGAGTCGGTGATGGACAAAGAGGCCTGGCGTGCTGCCATTCATGGGGTTGCAAAGAGTTGGACACGACTGAGCGACTGAACTGAACTGAACTGAACACTTTAGTGGTGTAATGTGATAGAGCAGGTCTGGTCAGATGTTAACTATAGAATACAGGCGGGAGGTGGTATATGGTACTCACTGTGCACGTAGATTCTAAGTTATTGTATTACTCACATTACTTGCTTTAGTAGACAACAAACATTAGTTTCAGGCAAATTTTAGAAAAGAATTTATATTTTATGGGAGAGAGAGAGGTAGCTCCTTGTCATTTTCCAGAATTTTCTATAGAAGGGCAGATACTGACTGTGTAACTGTGCCATCTGTTTCTACTATAGATTGTAGGCCCTTTTCAAGGGTTTTGTGATTTAGTTACTGTAGTCAGCATTTTGTTTGTTTTTAATTATGCAAATAACACATGAACACATTACTATTGAAAAAGTGAGCACAATACAGATCAAAGTTCCTTTTGAAATCCTCTCCCCTGAATCTCTAGTCCCTCTATTGCAGCCCCTGCCAAATTAAATCACTTTTTCAGTTTGAAATGCATGCTTCTAAATCTTTTTCTTACAGATTTGTATACATATATATATATATGTACCGACATAAAGCATGTGGTATTGCTTTATTTATCTGTTGGCTTTCATAAATGATACTCTACCGTATTTATTTTCCTGTAATTAGTTCCTCCCTTCACTGATCAGTATGTCTTAGAGCTTTTCCTAAGCTTCTCATACTCTACTTTGTTAAAACAAACAAACCCATTGCATCGTATATTGTGCCAGGTTGGCTATCCCCATTGTATGTTTTTAGCCAAGTCTCTATTGATAGATACTAAGGGTGTTTCTGGTTTGGTTTTTTGTCATGAAAAATAATGTTGCAGAAAATAAGTCTGCACACATCTACCTGTGCACAAATGTGATTTTTTTTCTCTAAGGTTAAATATTGAGAAGTGGAATGGCAATGTGGTAGAGATGAGAAATTCATTTCTAAAAATATTTATTTATTTTTTTGACTGTGCCGGGTCTTTGTTGTGGCATGAAGGATCTTTAGTTGCAGCATATGTGATCTGACCATATTCCCTGACCAGGTTCAATTCCCTGACTTCAAATTTCCAGGATTGAACCCCAGGTCCCCTGCACTGGGAGCATGGAATCTTAGTCACAGGACCTCCAGAGAAGTCCCTGGAAATTAATATATTTTAATAAAAATGACCAATTTGCACTCCAACATGACTTTCAGTGGTAAGCTTCAGCAAATATTTCTTTTTATTAAGCTTTGGGATGAGCTCCCCTTAGCCTCCAAACAAAGCAAAGACAGGAGGAATACGAAACTAAGTCTTTGCCCTCTAGAGAGGCTGAGACTCATCTATAGTCCCCCATATATCATCCGGCAAAAGAATTCCAAGAAGGTTAAATCAGAAGCTGAAAAGACTGGATGCTTATAGAAGGTGTGTGGATGTGAACTGGATGGAAAAGGAAGAAATGGAAACGGGTAGAGGGCACCACAGCACTTACAGAAGTTTGCTTCTGTGCATGCTAAGTCACTTTAGTCATGTCTGACTCTGTGCAGCCCCATGTACTGTATTCTGCCAGGCTTCTCTGTTCATGGGTTCCTCCAGGCAAGAATACTGGAGTGGGTTGCCATGCCCTCCTCCAGGGGATCTTCCCGACCCAGGGATCAAACTCACATCTCTTGCGTCTCCTACATTGGTGGGCAGATTCTTCACCACTAGTGCCACCTGGGAAACCCCTTATAGGAGTATACCTATACCCTTTTATGGAACCAGGGTAATGGTTCATATAGTCCAAGAATAAGTTGGTCATTCACATCAACCAGGATGAGAAGAGAATTCCAAATGGAACACTGGCAGTATGGAATCTAAAGGTATCACAAGGAAATAATATGACCTCAGGAAGACTAGGGAAGAAAAGGCTAACATAAGTAACTCTGAAAAACAATATTTTGACTGAATACTGTGAGACTAAGGATGAAAAGAACTGTACATAAAGATCATAGTTTAATTACTGAGTATTTCTTTCTATGATTCTTAAAAGGAGATGAGTTAGCAAGTCTGAAACTATTTTATGTGAAGACTAGTTGGGTCCAACTAGGAGACAGAAACCACAAGTTACTTAAACAGGGAAAGGTTAATATAAAGTATTATTAACTATAGCAAGAGATTGGAGAAATGAAGAATTGGCTACTGAGAAGCAGCCCTAAGAGAGAACCCTAAAGAATACAGGACAGGGCTCAGCTGTAGCTCACTGCATGGTGAGTGCTGCACTGTCAGAACCTGCCAGACACCCATCCATCGTGGTCCCAGGAAGACAGTTCACGGGGAGCTGTCTCACTGGAGACATTCTGCTATGAAACCGCCCCAAAGGGGTGCCAGGTGAGGCTGCTGGGCGCTGGAGCTTCTGACTGCTGTGCGTTGCAGGAGCCCAGCTGCTCCAACCTGGTACTGAAGAAGGTGTCTACACAGTGGGGAGCTGGAAAAGCCATCTACGCCTTAGTAGCTGAGTGCTAGGAAAAGCAGCCCACACTGCAGGCGCCTGCCAGAAGGAACACACCAGACCAGGCCTTCCTCCTCTGGCTGCAATGTCTCTCTGTAGCCCTCCACTGTTTGACATGGTGCCAGCTGACAAAAGAAAATAAAGAATCAACTCCATTTCTGCATGTCAAGTCATGAAAAATGAATTTTAGATTTGAGGCAACGAACTGAGAACTGGCCCCTTTGTCTGCTCACCTTTCATATGCCCCTTTTTACACGTTTGAACTCTCATGCAACAAAACCTTTCTGTAATTTTACCTAACAAAAAATAACTTTTTATCTTAGAAATGAAGAAGTGGGACTTCCCTGGCAGTCCAGTGGTTAAAGACGCTACACTTCCACTGCAGGGGGCACAGGTTTGATCCCTAGTTGGGGAACTGAGATCCCAGCCCGTATGCCGTACCACATGGCCAAAAAAAAAGAAGAAGCTTTCATGCTGTCCACAAATTGAAGACACACACAATCCCAACAGTTTTTTTTATCCATTGCTGGCTATGTTATTTACCCTTTAAATTCAAATTCAGTCACAGTCCCACTGAATATACAGTTACTTAAAGACGAAACTGGAAACTTCCCTGGCATCCAGTGCTTAGCATTTCATGCTTCCACTGCAGGGTACTCAGGTTCCATCCCTGGTTGGGGAACTTCACAGACAACTGTAACATTAACTTCAGTAACCTGTATATAAAATGAAAATGGGAAAGTGAAAGTCTGAAAAAACTGTCACAGCCAAGAGGCGTCTAAGGAGAATATGAAACTAGACATAAGGTAATGTGATATTTAGATGGGATCCCTGAGCAGAAAAGTGACATTAGATAAAAACAAAAGAAATCTGAATAAAGCATGAGCTATAGTTATTAAGGGGCTTCCCAGGTGGCACAGTGTTAAAGAATTCACCTGCCAGCGCAGGAGATTCGGGTTCGATCCCTGGGTCAGGAAGATTCCCTGGAATAAGAAATGGAACCTACTCCAGTATTCTTGCCTGGACAATTCCATGGACGGAGGAGCCTGGTGGGCTACAGTCCATGGGGTCACAAATAGTTGGTCACAAATAGTCACACTGAGTGTGCATCTCTACTCTGGTCTTTATTTTATAATAATGTACCAATATTGGTTTCTTTTATGGTTGCAATGTATCACACTAATATGTTTAAAAAGGGGAACTGGGTGTGAAGTATATGAGAGAACTCTATTATCTTCTCAATTTTCTATAAATCTAAAATTTTTTAATTAAAAAATTCATTTTTTAAAAGAGGGAACATTAGTAGGAAAATTGGTGGAATTCCAATAGCATCTGTAGATTATGAGGTAGTGTTGCATCAATGTGAAGGTTTTGATAATTATGCTCTAGTTATACAAGAGGTTATCGGTAGGGGAAGCTGGGTGGCAAGTATACTGGTACTATTGAAACTAATTCTGCAACTTTTTTGTAAGCTTAAAATTAATTCAGAAACTTTTTTTTTAATGTTCCCAGTTTTTTTTTTTTTTTTAAAGGAATCCAGTCTGTGGCACTGTACACCATTCTCAACACGAGCCTTGATAACATATGCATACTTTTAAAGGTACAAGCTATGTCAAAAGTAGCCAATGTACATGTAGCTCAGTGTTATGGAAAGCAGCTTGAAAGTCGTGAAGAAAGCTGGAAATCATGAACAAAGTCATGAACAACACTAAGACAATACATGAGACTGCCTGGAGAGTCCCAGGGAGACACTGTGAAACATTACGTAGCAGCAGCCAGCAGCGAGGGAAGAATTTATCTTAGGTTTCCATGTCTGTGCATAGACACTGGAGAAGGCCAGTGGAAGCCATCGTCTGACCATTCTCCCTCCTGCTTCTCCTCCCCCAGCCCCAACCTGGGCTCACCTGCAGGCGATCCCACCAAGGGGCAGGGATGCCAGAGGCGAGTTGTCTGACCTGCATCCTCAGGGCGGGGCTCACACAGGAGGGGAAGACCCCTGGCAGGGAGGGTGTGAGCGGGCCTCCCAGGGCTCTATGTGCTTTTTTGTTGGTGGTGTGAGGCTGACTTCTCTCGCCCATGAACTTGGCTCAACACCTTGCTCTGTTGCTGCTTTTACAATCTATCACTTTCCTGCTCCATCTCTAGTGACATTTAACTGTAGAATTTCCTGCTTCAGGGACTTAGGTTGGGAGAGAGACCAGAGAGTCAGGTTGCATTGTGTTTTTTCGCGGCCGAGGAGTGCTGATTGGGCCTCCCACACCGTGGAGGGCTCACCAGATAGACTGACACTCTGGGTGGCCACTGCTGCCTCCAGGTGTGTATGTTATTCAATCGTGGGGATTTTCTTCCACTGGGATTAACTTCAGAGGAGTAGAGAAGATGTTCCCAACTGTACAAGGAGCACAGAGTGTCTCTTCCTCCTCCTCCCTCCTGTTTCCCCAGATGCCTCGCAGCCCCAGTTCCTGGCTGCTTGCCTGAGCGAGTCCTTGCTAAAATATAAATGGGGTGTCCCCCCCAACCCAGGAGCAGCAGGGAGATGGTAGGGCTCATTTCCTCTGTCAGCTTGATTAGACCAAGGGAGGCCCAGATGGCTGGTAAAACATCACTGGTTGTGCCTGTGAGGGTGTCTCCAGAAGCAATTACCATTGGAACTGGTGAACTGGGTACCACAGAGGGCCCTCCTCAGGGTGTGGGCATCGGCCAATCTTTTCAGGGCCCAGCTAGGACTGGAAGGTTGGGAAAGGTGAATTCTCTCTTGGCCTAGGCTGAGAGGTCACATCTCCTGTGCTTTAGCAAGGGCTCTCCTGGTTCCTGGCCTTTCAGATTCAGTTTGGGAGTTAGCCACAGTTCTCTGGCCTTCAGGCTTGTCCTGAACTACCCCACCAGTTTTCCTGGTATTCCAGCTTACAAAGGGCAGGGCGTGGGACTTCTCGGTTTCCATAACCTCATGAGCCAGTTCCTACAGTAAATCAATCTCTCTCTCTCTCTAAATGTATCGCATGGGTTCTGTCTGTCTGGAAGACTCTAGCACAGCTTCCTGTCCTCTGAGCCCTCCTTTTGTGGTTTATTTTCTCCAGCTTCTCTTTATACCCCAGGCTTGAAACAAAATGTGAGAGAGGAAGATTTAGGTTCATGATGCAGCGTTGTCTCCAAATAGCCACATGTCATGGGCCAACCAGGGAACCTCCCTGGCCTCACATCCTTGATCTGATGAGGAGTGCAGTGGCTGCTGCCAGGCTCCGTGGGCTCTGCCAAGCAGGAGGCACTGCCCTGGACAGTACGTACCTTCCTGCAGGGCAGGGACCTCAAGGCCTTGAGCGTGTTCTTTTCCAATGCCTTGCACACAGCAGGCACTCAGCAAATGCTTGCTAAACAAACAGTTGAATATATAAATGCTGCTTATTTTGATAATGTATTCATACATGTCGCAAGTCGTATCATTTAGGTTCAAGGTGGTACTAAAGAGAACAAAGTCCCAACAGATCTGGTGGTAGAAGGTGAATGGGGAGCTAAAAATTCTAGGCACCATAATTTGAGAAATAAAATGACTGAGAGTTGGTGTGGTTGCTCCAGGATGTGTATTGACCATGTTTCATTCAAGTGGCTCACTGGGGCCTCTTTCCTCTTGCCGTATGTGACCTGTTTGGGATCTTTGTTTCTGGATGCTGATGGCCCAGTTTAAATCTGCTGACATAACATGTCCATTTCCTTAAAAATGATTTAGAGAAGCCAGGAAAAGCGTATTCCATTTGAAAAGTTCAAACAAACTTTAAAAAGACATTTGGAGGAAACTGAAGAAGACATCAATAAAGCTATGTCTCAGTGAGATAAGAGAAGAAATTACCTTCTTCAAGCAAGAACAGGATATTCTGAAAAAGGGACAGTCACTATAAGAAAAAACTGCTAGGGGATATCCAAAAATGTAATAATTGAGACAAAAATTCATGAGAGTTTGAAGATCTAGTTGAAATGTTCAAAAGCATGGAATAAAGTGACTAGGAGATGGGATATGGTTGATAATGATGAGAAAATTGGAGGAAAGGAAATTCCCTGGCAGTCTAGCAGTTAGGACTTGGTGCTTTCACTGCTGGGGGCCCAGGTTCAATCCCTGGTTGGAGAACTAAATTAAAGAAAGAAAAAAGAAAAGAAAATTGGAAGATAAACTTAGCATACTTATCTTCCAACTGTAGGATTTCCAAAAAGAGAGTAAACAGAGGGAGAGGAAAGGAGAAAGCAAAGAAATACTCAGAAGGGGCTTCCCCGGAGGTCCAGTGGTTAGGACTTGGCTTCACTGCCAAGATCCCAGGTTTGATTCCAGGTCAGGGAACTAAGATCCCATATGCCACGGGGCATAGCCAAGATAAATAAATAAAAGAAAATAAATGCTCAAAAGAATTTCCCAGAAGCCAGGGGGCACAGTGAATGAAGAGACTCACCCCTGTGAAACTTCTTGACAAAGGGGATAAACAGAGCCACTTAATGCTCAGAGACAGACACAATGACTTTCGAAGGACCAGGTATAAAAAATTGCCATCGAATTCCTAAACCGCAACCTCAAGAGCCAAAAGACAGAGAAGTAATGCCTTCAACAGTCCAAGGGAAAATCACTTTCAACACAAAATTCAATACCCAAATTATTAATCTGACTCATTTGAAAAGACCCTGATGCTGGGAAAGATTGAAGGCAGGAGGAGAAGGGGACAACCAAGGATGAGATGGTTGAATCACATCACCGACTCAGTGGACATGAGTTTGGGTAAGCTCTGGGAGTTGGTGATAGACAGGGAGACCTGGCGTGCTGCAGTCCATGGGATTGCAGAGTCAGACTCGACTGAGCGACTGAACTCAGCTGAACTGAATGTTTAACAAAGATGTTTTTTAGATGTGCAGGGTCTCACAGAATTTACCTCCACACCTTTTCTCAAGAAGCTAATGAAAGATATGTCCATCAAAATGAGTGAGAAAACTCAGAAAGAAAAAGTACCTATGATTCCAGCATGAGACAGAAGGAAGGAAATGACAGCTGGGCAGCCAACCTCGGGAACACCTACGCCTGACTGGAGCAGGAACATGGGGACTCCGTGGGCAACACTCCTGGAATAAAATAAAATTGGGAGAAAAGTTCATGCTCCAGTCAGTGTGGAAAGCTGTATGGGAAGACTTAGTAAGGGGGGCATTACACAAAACAAATGCCTTTAGGTAAATACTAAGTAAAAGTGAAAGTGTTAGTCATTTCATCCTGTCTGACTCTTTGCAACCCCATGGACTATCCCGCCAGGCTCATGTGTCCATGGAATTCTTCAGGCAAGAATACTGGAGTGGGTAGCCATTCTCTTCTTCAGGGGATGGTCCCAACCGAGGGATTGAACCCTGGTCTCCTGCACTGCAGGCATATTCTTTTCTATCTGAGCCACCAGGGAAACCCAAATAGTGAGTACCCATACAAAACCCCAAGGTACTTTTATCAAGAGAGGAAATTCCATCATCAAACAGTATTTGCCTTAAAGGTGAATAATGTTTTATATGGTCATCATAATAGACACACTGAATATTGATTTAACTAAAATAGTAATCCCCACAGGAAACAGCTCTTAAATGGGGAGAATTTGAAGAGAATTTTAGAGAAGAGACTGCCCGAGCAGTGAAAAGAGACTCCAAGGGAAGGCCATTACCCCCACCCTGCCAAACCCAAGAAGGCACAGTGGAGGAGCAGTTGTCAGAAACGGGAGCTGGGGTGGGGGAACTAAATGGAGAGGGTGCTGAGAGTGGAGCCAAGGATGCAGCCCCCGAAGCAACCCCCCAGAGGTAACTGGGGGCGCACACACCTCTGCTCACTCTCCCTGTCCCCCAATTGCCTACCTATGCCCCGCTATAGCCCATCCCACCCAGAAGCCCTGGAAAAGAGAGCCTGGTGATGTGGTCTGTACAGGTCAGAGTGGATCTGTAAGGGCTGGGGGAAGACATCCAGCTCACACCTCAGTGGGCAGCTAGGGGAAGGGAATATAAAGAGAGCATGATTCTCAGGTGTCATGAAAAGCAGGAAGTTAGTTTAGGAGCCAGTGTCTAAACTGGTCTGTCAAGAAAGGCAAGATCATACTTACAAAATAGAAAGAGACTCACAGACTTAGAAAACAAACTTATGGTTATGGTTGCTGGTGGTGAGGGGGAGGGGAAGGATGGAGGGAAGGGATAGTTAGGGAGTTTGGGATGGATATGTACACACTGCCGTATTTAAAATGGATAATCAACAAGGACCTACTGTATAGCACAGGGAGCTCTGCTCAGTGTTATGTGGCAGCCTGGATGGGAGGGGGGTTTTGAAGGAGAATGGATGCATGTGTATGTGTGACTGAGTCCCTTTGCTGTCCACCTGAAGCCATTACAACACTGTTAATCGGCTATGCACAAAGAGTTTAAAAAATATACAATATATATAAAAAATAAGATCAGCGTAGGATTTAGAAATATGGCAGCAAATGCCAGAAGACAACTAAAATTGTTGAAGTGGAGGGTGCTATGAGGCTTCCCAGGTGGTACTAGTGGTAAAGATTCTGCCTGCCAGTGGACAAGACCCAGGAGACGTGGGTTCGATCCCTGGATCGGGAAGATGCCCTGGAATAGGAAATAGCAACCCACTCCAGTATTCTTGCTGGGGAAATCAACGGACAGAGGAGCCTGGCGGGCTGTAGCCTATAGGGTTGTAAAGAGTTGGACATGACTGAAGTGACTTAGCACACATTCAGGCTCTCAGGAGTGAGATTGGCAAGGGACAGTTCAGAGGACTGCTTTTTCATTATGCATCTATTAGTACTGATAAGACGTTTTAAACTTTGTACACATATAATTTTGATTAAAGGGAAAAATAATAATATTCAGTCTAATCTCGAGAAAAACAGCAGGCAATTCCCAATAGATGGGCCTTCTGCGAAATACCTAATTGAAGCTCTTCAGAATTGTCAAGCTCATCAAATACAAGGAATTGTGAGAAGCTATCAGCAGTCAAGCAGACCCAGAGACAGTTGGCAACTAAATGTTAAGTGGTATCCTGGATGGAATGCTAGAACAAAAAAGGGATGAGAGGTAAAAGCTAAGGAAATGTGAACAAAGTACAGACTTTCGTTAATGATACTTTATCAGTATTGGTTCACTAATTGTAACAAATGTATCATGCTAATGTATCAATAATATGTTAATGGTAAAGAAAACTAGGGGCAGGATATATGGGAAGTCTCTGTATTATCCTATCAACTTTTCTGTAAATCTAAAGTTGTTCTATAAAATAACCTTATTAAAAATAATAAAAGACTCTACCATATAAGTAATCTTAAAAGACAGTAAGAAAAATTTATACCTTTTATTTTATTTGCATGATTTGGAGCTTTAATTGGGCTGGATGTTTTTCTAGGCTTTTTTAAAAGAAAATAATGTATTTTTTTACTGTGGTAACCCACAGACGGAGGAGCCTGATAGGCTATAGTCCACGGGGTCGCAAAGAGTCAGACACGACTGAGCGACTTCACTCACTCACTCACTCACTCACTGTGGTAAAAGTCACATAATATAAAATGTACTATTTTAACCGTATTTTAACTGTACAGTTCCAGGCACTCAGTACATTCACGTTGTTGTGCAACTCTCACCGTCATCCACCCCCCAGGGTTCTCACTTTCCTTAACTGAAGCCCTGTCCGCACTAAACACTGACTCCCCTTTCCTCCTCCCCACCCGCACCCCTGATCCCTGGCCTCTGCCAGTGTTTCTTTATTTTTGGTTGCGCTGGGTCTTCACTGCTGTACCTGGGCTTTCTCTAGTGACAAGCGGGGGCTACTCTGTTGCAGTGCGCTGGCTTCTCACTGTGGTGACTTTTCTTGTTGTGGAGCATAGACTCTAGGTGTGTGGTCTTCAGTACTGGTTGATTTGTGGCATGTGGAATCTTTCAGGACCGTGTCCCCTGCATTGGCGGGCAGATCCTTCTCCACTGTACCACCAGGGAAATTCCTACCAGTGAACTTTCTGATTCTATGGATTTGACTCTCGTATAAATAGAATCAAATAGTATTTGTCTACACCTAATGTGTATTGGAATGCTTTTTTAAGATTAACTTAACCTGTATCTTACAGAGATTATAAGCAGCTACTACTGTGCTGTGCAGTAGGTTCTCATTAGTTACCTACATTAAACATAGTAGTGATATATATATGTCAATCCCCATCTCCTCATTCATCCCTCCACCTCCTTCCTCCACTTGGTGTCCATATGCTTGTTCTCTATGTCTGTGTCTCTATTTCTGGTTTGCAGATAAGATAACCTGTACCATTTTTCTAGAGTCTACATGTATGCATTAATATATAATATTTTTCTCTTTCTGACTTACTTCCCTCTGTATGAAACTCTCTAGGTCCATCCATGTCTCTGCAAATGGCACAAATTTTTTCCTTTTTATGGCTGAGTAATATCCCATTATATATATGTGCCGAATCTTCCTTATCCATTCCTCTGTCATTGGACATTTAGGTGTTTCCATATCTTGGCTGTTGTAAACAGTGCTGCAATGAACATTGGGGTGCATGCGTCTTTTGGAATTATGGTTTTCTCCAGGTATATACCCAGGAGTGGGATTGCTGGGTCATATGGTAGTCCTATTTTTAGTTTTTTAAAGAACTTCCATACTGTTCTCCAGAGTGATTGTAACAGTTTACATTCCGTCAACAGTGTAAGAGGGTTCCCTTTTATCCACATCCTCTCCAGCGTTTATTGTTTGTAGATTTTTTGATAATGGCCATTCTGATCAGTGTAGGGTGGTACCTCACTGTAATTTTGATTTGCATTTCTCTAATAATTAGTGAGGCTAAGCATCTTCTCTTGTGCCTCTTGGTCATCTGTATGTCTTCTTTGGAGAAATGTCTATTTAGGTCTTCTGCCCATTTATTGATTGGATTGTTTGTTTTTTGGTATTGAGCTGCATGAGCTGTTTATGTATTTTGGAGATTAATCCCTTGTCAGTTGCTTTATTTGCAAATATTTTCTCCCATTTTGAGGGTTGTCTTTTCATCTTGTTTATGGTTTCCTTTGGTGTGCAAATACTTTTAATTAGGGCCCATTTGTTTATTTTTGTTTTTATTTTCATTACTCTAGGAGGTGGGTCAAAAAATATCTTTCTGAGATTTATGTCAAAGACTGTTAAGTGTGTGTTTTCCTCTGAGACGTCTGGCCTTACATTTAGTTCTTTAACATATTTTCAGTTTATTTTTGTTTGAATTATTTTTGCATGCAAGACATTAAATCCCAGAATTTCAGCCATAATCCTGGTTATTCATTCATTCAACAAGTATGTGTCAAATGGTGACTACATGCCAGGCAGTACCCTGCACTCAGCACTTGGGATACAAGGGACTTTTTCAAAATACAGTCCCGCCATTGCCCTTAAACCCTTTGGAAGTTACTGGCTACTCTCCAGTTCAAAACAGGGCATGAAATTCCATCTGCATATCCCTGCTGGTCATTTTCCCACACCTCCCTGCTCTCCAACAACACTGGCCTCTTTTGGTTCCTTGAAGATGCCGCATCCTCTGATGCCCCAGGGCCCTTACTTGTGCTGTTAGCTCTGCTCAGAATACTCTTCCTCTTCCCTCACCTTTGCCCAGGTAATTCTTATACTTGGAACCTCAGCTTAGGCATCACATCTTTAGAAACAACTCACCTACTTATAATTTTCCCTGGCCATGTGATTATTTTAATAGCGACAGCATCCCCCATGGAATGTTCGCTTTTGGTTCTATGACACCTGGAGCAGTGTCTTGGGGACAGTGTCTGTGTTGTTCATACCAGTCCCCAGCTTCTGGCATAATGCTTGACAAGGGGCAGGGACTCCATGAGCACTTGTTAAATGAATGAACGGTAAACAGGATATGGTGCATAGCTTTCCAGTCTATTGCAGAGCCAAACCAGGGTGTGAGTTCTGGAAGGAGACAAGAGGTGGCCATCTGCCCTAGCTGCTTTCTCGTTTGCAGCTTCCCCTGGGCCTGCCTCCATCAACTCCTGGTCCACAGCCACAGCTGCTGCAGCAGTATCACATTCAGGCACCCTCATAGCTGTATGCTTACTTCAGATTTACAAAAACCCACTGAAATCAGATTGATTAAATTCTTTGCAGCCAAAGATGGAGAAGTTCTATACAGTTCAGCAAAAACAAGACCAGGAGCTGACTGTGGCTCCAATCATGAACTCCTTATTGCCAAATTCAGACTTAAATTGAAGAAAGTAGGGAAAATCACTAGACCATTCAGGTATAACCTAAATCAAATCCCTTATGAGTATACAGTGGAAGTGACAAATAGATTCAAGGGTTTAGATCTGATAGAGTGCCTGAAGAACTATGGATGGAGATTCGTGATATTGTACAGGAGGCAGTGATCAAAACCATCCCCAAGAAAAAGAAATGCAAAAAAGCAAAATGGTTATCTGAGGAGGCCTTACAAATAGCTGAGAAAAGAGAAGTGAAAGGCAAAGGAGAAAAAGAAAGCTATACCCATCTGAATTCTGAGTTCCAAAGAATAGCAAAGAGAGACAAGAAAACCTTCCTCAGTGATCAATGCAAGGAAATAGAGGAAAACAATAGAATGGGAAAGACTAAAGATCTTTTCAAGAAAACTAGAGATACAAGGGAGCATTTCATGCAAAGATGGGCACAATAAAGGACGGAAATGGTATGGACCTAACAGAAGAGGAAGATACTAAGAAGAGGTGGCAAGAAAATACAGAAGAACTATACAAAAAAAGATGTTCATGACCCAGATAATCACAATGGTGTGATCACTCACCTAGAGCCAGACATCCTGGAGTGCAAAGTCAAGTAGGCCTTAGGAAGCATCACTACAAACAAACAAAGCCAGTGGAGGTGATGGAATTTCAGTTGAGCTATTTCAAATCCTAAAAGATAATGCTGTTAAAGTGCTGCGCTCAATATGCCAGCAAATTTGGAAAACTCAGCAGTGGCCACTGGTCTGGAAAAGGTCAGTTTTCATTCCAATCCCAAAGAAAAGTAATGCCAAAGAATGTTCAAACTACCACACAATTGCACTCATCTCACATGCTACTTAAGTAATGCTCAAAATTCTCTCAATAAGGCTTAAACAAGAGAGTTCCACAGAAATATCTATTTCTGCTTTATTGACTATGCCAAAGCCTTTGACTGTGTGGATCACAATAAACTGTGGAAAATTCTGAAAGAGATGGGAATACTAGACCACCTGACCTGCCTCCTGAGAAATCTGTATGCAGGCCAAGAAGCAACAGTTAGAACTGGACATGGAACAACAGACTGGTTCCAAATAGGAAAAGGAGTACGTCAAGGCTGTATATTGTCACCGTGCTTATTTAACTTATATGCAGAGTACATCATGAGAAACGCTGGGCTGGATGAAGCACAAGCTGGAATCAAGATTGCCGGGAGAAATATCCATAACCTCAGATATGCAGATGACACAACCCTTATGGCAGAAAGTGAAGAAGAACTAAAGAGCCTCTTGATGAAAGTGAAAGAGGAGAGTGAAAAGTTGGCTTAAAGCTCAACATTCAGAAAACTAAGATCATGGCATCCCGTCCCATCACTTCATGGCAAATAGAAGGGGAAACAGCGGAAATAGTGGCTGACTTTATTTTTCTGGGCTCTGCAGATGGTGATTGCAGCCATGAAATTAAAAGATGGTTACTCCTTGAAAGGAAAATTATGACCAACCTAGACAGCATATTAAAAAGCAGAGACATTACTTTGCCAACAAAGGTCCTCTAGTCAAGGCTATGGCTTTTCCAGTGGTCATGTATGGATGTGAGAGTTGGACTATAAAGAAAGCTGAGCGCCAAAGAATTGATGCTTTTGAACTGTGGTGTTGGAGAAGACTCTTGAGAGTCCCTTGGATTGCAAGGAGATCCAACCAGTCCATCCTAAAGGAGATCAGTCCTGGGTGTTCACTGGAAGGACTGATGTTGAAGCTGAAACCCCAATACTTTGGCCACCTGATGCAAAGAACTGACTCCTTGGAAAATGCCCTGATGCTGGGAAAGATTGAGGGCAGGAGGAGAAGGGGACGACAGAGGATGAGGTGGTTGTATGGCATCACTGACTCAATGGACATGGGTTTGGGTGGACTCCAGGAGTTGGTGATGGACAGGGAGGCCTGGCGTGCTGCGGTTTATGGGGTTGCAAAGAGTTGGACATGACTGAGTGACTGAACTGAACTGAACTGAGAACTTCCAGATGTTCAAGCTGGATTTAGAAAAGGCAGAGGAACCAGAGATCAAATTGCCAACATCGGCTGGATCATCGACAAAGCAAGGGAGTTCTAGAAAAATATCTACTTCTGTTTTATTGACTACGACAGAGCCTTTGACTGTGTGGGTAACAACAAACTGGAAAATTCTTAAAAGAGATGGGAATACCAGACCACTTAACCTGCCTCTTGAGAAATCTGTATGCAGGTCTAGAAGCAACAGTTAGAACAGGACATGGAACAACAGACTGGTTCCAAATTGGGAAAGGAGTGGGTCAAGACTGTATATTGTCACCCTGTTTAACTTATATGCAGAATACATTAGTCGAAATGCCAGGCTGGATGAAGCACAAGCTGGAATCAAGATTGCTGGGAGAAATATCAATAACCTCAGATAGGCAGATGACACCACCCTTATCAGAAAGTTAAGAGGAACTGAAGAACCTGTTGATGAAAATGAAAGAGGAGAGTGAAAAAGCTGGTTTGAAACTCAGCATTCAAGAAACAAAGCTCATGGCATTCAGTCGCATCACTTCATGGCAAATAGATGGGGAAACAATGGAAACAGTGACAGACTTTATTTTCTTGGACTCCAAAATCATTGCAGATGGTGACTGCAGCCATAAAAGTAAAAGATACTTGCTCCTTGGAAGAAAAGCTGTTACCTACATGGCATATTAAAAAGCAGAGACATTACTTTGCTGACAAAGGTCTATCTAGGCAAAGCTATGGTTTTTCCAGTAGTCATGTATGGATGTGAGGGTTGGACCATAAAGAAAGCTGGGCGCCAAAAAATCGATGCTTTTGAACCATGGTGTTGCAGAAGACTCTTGAGAGTCCCTTGGACTGCAAGGAGATTAAGCCAGTCAATCTTTAAGGAAATCAGTCCTGAATATTCATTGGAAGCACTGATGCTGAAGCTCCAATACTTTAGCCCGCTGATGTGAAGAACTGACTCATCGTAAAAGACCCTGATGCTGGGAAAGGTTGAAGGCAGGAAGAGAAGGGGCCGAAGGAGGATGAGATGGTTGGATAGCATCACCGACTCGATCGACACGAGTTTGAGCAAGCTCTGGGAGTTGGTGATGGACAGATAACCCTGGTGTGCTGCAGTCCGCGGGGGTCACAAAGAGTTGGACAGGACTGAGTAACAACTGAAGTCTGCATCCTTGTCATTCCCATGTGACCATTAAGAAAAGTGACAACCAGAGGTTTAGTAAATTGCCCAAAGCCACATGGTTACTGAAAGCCAATATTTAACCTTGTTTTCTTACCGCCTCCTGAACTCTACTTGCACCCTTACATAGCACCAGCTTTACGTAACCCCGCGAGTATTTGCACCTGCACCGCGGCTTTGCCCTAAAATATACCGTCCTCGCGGCTGCGCGTCCGGGATGGTCTGGGCGTCTCCAACCTGCGCCACGCGCGCCCTCTCGCGGCTACAGTGCAGACTGGGTGCCCCGCGCTTCAAAAGAAACGGGAAGTGGCAGTGGACGCGTGAACTCCTTGTAGTGGCCACGGCACTTAGGATGCGTGTCCGGGGATTTCGGGGCGCGGGGTTGGGTCATCCGCTCCGGGTCCTCCGCGCGTCCCCGCCCCGGGCCTCTGGGCAATCCGAGCGGTGCCAGTGCGGGCTTGCGAAGAATGCGGACCAGCGCCCCAGGGAAAGTTTGGGGATCAGATGAGTCTGGGAGCTCCTGGCCGAGTCTCGGCTTCCCCATCTGTGAAGTAGAAATGATGACAACTACTCAGTTCTAGCCAGGACTGTCTGGAGTTGGACTGGCATCGGTGGGACTCTCAGCAAGGCACCAATGCTCCTGCTACTGCTCTCCCCAAAGCCCAGGGAAAGTAGCGCCCTCAGTCTGCTGGGACCCAGGGTGGAGGACACACCTTACCTTTAATGCCTGGATTAGTGCATAACACATAGACATCACAATACCAAAAATAAGTTAGAATTTTGGCCCCTCCGCTTCTAACTACCGTTCATTAAAATGGTTTCTAGTCCTTTTCAGCTGAAAATGACTCAGGATACAAATTGTTTGCATGATCACTTTATCCTTTCTTATGTTTCAGGGGGTAATTTGACTCCTAGCAAAATCCAATCCTCGTGTTAAGGATTATTTTTCCCCCCTTATCTGGTTAGGTTCTAGGTATACTGGGAAAATATATTTATTTGCATTTCATCAACAACTTAAGGTGATTTAATCTGTTTAATCCCCAGCTTTCATTCCAAGTAGAGATGGAGGCAGCCGCAGTTCCTTGCCCACTGATGTGTGTCAGGCAGAGTACAGGGCACTGGAGGCAGGGAGGCGAAGCAGACAGGGACAGTGAGGGGCGGCATAAATTGTGCCTGGGCCACAGACAGTCCTAGCTGTGGTGGGTGATACCAGGAGACCATGTGTTGTATTGTTGGCGGGGAGGGCTGTTCATCCTCTGGTCACCTACAAGACTGGGCTCTGCTGTGGCATAGAGGAAGGATGGCCCATGGAGGCCTTGAGGGGATCCAACCCCCCTCATTTTATTTGTTTCTAGTACAGAGGCTCATTTCCTGCAGCCGCACAAATATTCTAAAGGGTCAGAATAAAAAGGGGATGAAAGGAAAAGAATCACTGAAGAAGACCAGTATGGGCGGATGTTGCCAAATGCCAATTTATTGCCTTTATTTCCTGACCAAATCTGACCCTTTGATGTATGTGGTTCTCCTGTCCCACCCCGCCCCCCACATGCATGCTTAGGCCTCCCTAGAAAGCAAACAGAAGGACCTCTCAGTCCCGGGTCTGGAGAGATGTCATTCTAACCATATTTTAGACTAGACACATGGGTCTTTTCTTTCTTGCACCCTCTGTTCTCCTTTAGAAAAGTTGGAGCACTCTCTGAATTCTGTAGCATCTTTTCAGAGGCCATCAGTTGCCAGATGGGGCAGAGAACTGTGGGCAGGAGGGAACTCAAAAGTTAGCGGGTGTGGAGACTAGAAAGGATGTAAGACCCTTCCCCAGTCACTCAGTCATGTGGTGATTGGTGATGTGAGTGAAACCCGGGAAGAACTGCTCTCTTCTCCCCTGCTTCCCACTTCGTAAGACTCCCTCTATCATAAGCTCCAAATACTGATCCTCTTTCTGGGGTCCAACTCTGGAAGAAAGAAAGAAATGGAAATGGTTTCTTAAGTACAAGAGCACATGGTTCACCTCATTAGCAACTAGAAAAGCCAGTTAAGACTACTGTGAGATGTTGAGCAGTTTGGCGATGTAAGAAAAAGTATTTGGCTGTACACTGGGTCCTAGTTATGGCACATGGGGTCTTCAATCTTCATTTCAGCCTGTGGGATCTTTAGCGGTAGCACTTTAACTGCAAACTCTCCGTTGCGGCATGTGGGATCTGGTTCCCTAACCAGGGATTGAACTCAGGGCCCCTGCTTTGGAAGAGTCTTATCCACTGGCCTACCAGGGAGTTCAGTTCTATTCAGTTCAGCTGCTCAATAGTGTCTGACTCTTTGTGACCCTGTGGACTGCAGCACACCAGACTTCCCTGTCCATGACCAACTCCTGGAGTTGCTCAAACTTATGTCCATGAAGTTGGTGATGCCATCTAACCATCTCATCCTCTGTCGGCCCTTTCTCCTCCTGCCTTCAGTCTTTCCCAGCATCAGGGTCTTTTCTAGTGAGTCAGCTCTTTGCATCAGGTGTCCAAAGTATTGGAGTTTCACTTTCAGCATCAGTACTTCCAATGAATATTCTGGACTGATTTCCTTAAGCATTGACTAGCTTGATCTCCTTGCAGTCTGCATGAGGTCTATTCAGAGAAGGCCACCCTGGAGTTAGCCTTCTGTGGATCCTGGTTCTTCTGGATGGCCAAAGAAGTGTGATGCTGGGTTTGGCTGAATTCCTGAATATCCTGGCAATGAGATGAAAAATAAAACATCTCCCTGTCCAGTGATGCACATGAACAGGAAATCCCAGCACCCGAATCTTCCGGTGGATGTTGTAATTTGGGAACCCAGTACCCACCCTCCCTTTCCTTCTCTGGTGGCAACACCAGGTTCTTCTCTGGGCAACTACTGTCTCCCACTTCCAGCCTCCAGTTCAGGTGACGCTGGCTCAGCTCCCTGGTCCCAAAGTCAGTCGCTAGGAGTTCTTCTAGCCCACTTGTCTCCATGAGGGTAGCTTACAGAGCTGGGAGGGCCACCCTGCCTCTGCAGAGTCTTAAGTTCAAGGTATGGGCAGGGTGTGGTGGAGCCACAATGGAAAATACAGGGACCCAGTTTTAGCAGCAGCTGAGCTGTCTGTCACCACATGAAGGCCAGGCATACAGGAGATTGGGGAGATTCTGGGCCCTGGAAGAAGGAGAGGGTCATGTAGAGGAGACTGCCTTGTTGGACTGGCAGAGGTGAGAGTCTTTAAGGTTGACTGAGACAGGAAAACCAAGATGAGGTTGAGCGGGGAGATCATTATAGCTGGAGTCAAGTAGTGAAGGCAGAGTAGGAAGAGAGAACACAGGAGAGGAAGAGGTCAGGACAGATTTTATTCCAAATGCCATTGAATAAAAACCACCGCAGAAGATTTTTAATCAGGAGAAGACAGTGGTCTGACACCTTTTTAGGGCCCACTCTGGATCCAAGGTGGAGAAATGCATTGTATTTGGGACAAAAGTGGAAGCAAGATAAGCCCTTTGGAAGCTGTTGTGGAGAAGGAGGGGTGGTGGCATATATGAGGGACGGGGCAATGGAGAGATGTGAAGAGATGGGATTCAAGGGCACAGAGGCAAGACAAAGGGGAAGGGGGCTTGTGGCGAAGTCAGGGGATCTTGGTTACTCCACTTCTCCCAGCCTCCACTTCCTTTTCCAAGCAGAGGTACTACCCACTTCACAAGAGTTAAAGTCTGACAAGTGTAGTGGTTAATAGTATTGTTTTTGCTAATCTGGATTTGAATCTCATGTCTGGCAGGTACCAGCTGTGTGACTTTATCTGAGTCAGTTAATAGTGATTGTAGCATTTGTTGAATACGTGTTTGTGTTAACCAATAGAATCCTCCCCAGCATAAGACACTTAGTCTGTTATACCAGTTTTCCGTGGGGGGAAGGAACAATAATAGGGAGAGAACAAGTCATTTGCCTGAGGTCTCAGCCAGGATTTCTCTAACCACCACATTCATTACCTTAGCTTTTCTGTGCTGAAAACTGGGATAACAGTAATATGCTTTTAGGTGTGTTTGGGAGGATTCAAGAGGTGGTTGTAAATTATTATTTAAACATTATTATCATATTTTGGGGGGTTTCCGGAGTTTTGCAGGGAGCAGGTATCACATGGAAAAAAAAATCTTTCGATTAAAAAAAAAGACCTTTCAGGTCAGGAAAAAACTGCAGCTGTTGGCTCCTCAAAAGTCAACTGGAGATTGGCTGTAGGGGCATGGCTTAGAGATGCTGGTGGGGCCGAAAAGGAGAGTTGTTCAGTCGCTAAGTCATGTCCAATTCTCTGCGATCCGTGGACAGCAGTGCCCCAGGGTTCCCTGCCCTTTACTATCTCCTGCAGCTTGCTCAAACTCAAGTCATTGATACCATCCAACCATCTCATCCTCTGTCGCCCCCCTTTCCTCCTGCCCTCAATCTTTCCTAGCATCAGGGTCTTTTCCAGTGTAGTTAGTTGGCTGTTCTAATCAGGTGGCCAAAGTACTGGAGCTTCAGCTTCAGCATCATTCCTTCCAATGAATATTCAGGGTTGATTTCCTTCAGGATTGACTAGTTTGATCTCTTTGCTGTCCAAGGGACTCTCAAGAGTCTTCTCCAACACCACGGTTCAAAAGCATGAATTCTTCTGCGCTCAGCCTTCTTTATGATCCAATTCTCACATCCGTACTTGACTACTGGAAAAACCATAACTTTGACTATACTTTGTCGGCAAAGTAATGTCTCTGCTTTTTTTGTTTGTTTGTTTCTGTTTTTTAATACGCTGTCTAGGTTTGTCATAGCTTTTCTTCCAAGGTTTAAGCATCTTTTAATTTCTTGGCCTCAGTCACCAAGCCAGACCTGGGGGGCGGGGCCAAAACCTGAAGTTCGAGCCTAGGGGCGGGCCCCGGGGAAGGGGCGGGGCTAGGGTCCGCCGCGCATGCCCAGAGGTGCTGCCCGCTCCGCCGCGGCTGCCGGCGCCACCGCCCACTCCGGGCTGGCCAGCGGCAGGCGGCCCGGGAGCAGAGTAGGGCCCGGCTGGGCGAGCGCACGGCCATGGCCCCGTGGCTGCAGCTCTGCTCGGTCTTCTTCACGGTCAACGCCTGCCTCAACGGCTCCCAGCTGGCCGTGGCCGCAGGCGGCTCCAGCAGAGCGCGGGGCGCCGACACCTGTGGCTGGAGGGTAAGGAGAGGTCTCGCTGTCCCCCAGAGCGCGGGGGCACAGGTGCTCGCGGGCAGCGGAGCCCACGCCGACTTGCCTGCTCTCCGTCCGTGGCGTGCGCGACTGGGCTGGGATCCCGTCTGCTCCCGCCCTCCTGCCTCCCTCCCGGGGCGCGCGTCCGGCTGCCCCCGGCTGGGTTGAAAGAGGCCGCCCGACCCCCGGCTTTGTGTTGCTAATGAGGCGCGGCCACGGGCTGGGGTCCGGCTCCAGGCGGGCGGGCGAGAGGGGCGCCGGGCGGCGGGCGGGCGCCCCACCCTTTGTTCCAGGCCCGGGACCTCAGGGCAGCGCGCCCCCGGGATAGGCTCCTCCGCGCTGTCCGAATGGGGGGCGCTTTGGAGCGGGAGTCGGGAGAGGGCTCTTCCCCCGAACCTCCGGTCCTCAGCTCTGTAAAGGTCCGGGACCACCAGGCAGGGGACCCTGAATGCTGGGCAGGGGTGCGCCCCATTCTCGGGACTGCTTTGTTCCTTCCAGGCCAGGCCATCTTACCCCACTTTCACCCCCGCTCAAGACTCCAGTTTGCTTTTGCATTCAGCCCTTTGCCTTGCGGATGGTCTCTCAGATGACCCTCTAGTACCCACGCACACCCCGACCCCGCTTAAGTTGCGGATATTTTTCATGACCAAAGGGAGAAGTGAGTTTGTCACCTCGGTCAGGTGTCTGAGAGCAGAGGGGCAGCGTCGTTGTCCTGTGTTGGGAGCCGTCTGCCCCTAACCATCGCTTCTTGAACGCCATCTGAGCGGTGGGACATGTGGAGGGGGTTGTGCTCTGGAAGCTTGCCATCCCAGCTCCCCAGCAGTGCTCCTGGGTTTGGGGAGCGCGAGGACTTGGAGACTGTATCTATCTGACCCCGGCTCCCCTCCCACCCAAGCCAGGATCAACCTGGCGTGTGGGCACTCACCGCCTTCAGCTTTGTGGAGAGGACACCGCTTTGCACTCAGGCAGCGACGAACATGACCTTGCCTCTTTTCCTGGGCAGCTTTGAGCCTCGATTCTTCACTTGGGAAATGGGAGTAAATGGGGATTTCCTAGCTTCGCTAGCACTGCTTCTCTGAGGGAAGGGTAGGGGGTAGATCTCTTAGAGCAGTGCTCATTCACCTTTTGTGGGGTGCTGTGAATGGGCCTCAAGCAGTCACGGCCTAGAACTGCCACCCCTTTAGGACCACAGGCTGGTGCCCTCACGTCACTTGCCCTGCCTTCAGAGAAACACAGCAAGGAAGACTAGGTACCAGCCGGCTAAGCTGAAATGTCTTCAAGCCCAATGGCTGCAGTGTAGACAGCTGTCACCCACCTTCTCACGCACCCCATAGTGAACAAAACCTCCTTATTTGAGTAAAACATCGTATTTTCCTACTTTGCTCCATTTTAGTAAAATACCACTATTCTTTTTTTTCCCCAGTAGATACCAAGTTTTCCTGTTTGGGGGTTTTAAAAGTTTTCCTTAAGACTATCCTCACATTGACTTACCAGTTTTTAAATTTTTTACCTCTACACTGGTATGTTGGCGTTTGGGTAAACAGCATCACTGGCATTTCCTATTTTCATAAGATGGCATAGGTAGGTCAGTGTAATTTGCTGTTTTTCTGCAGTTGCCCAGGTCGCTTCATGTATCCATGCACCAACTGTGTGAAGTTTTAATGCTGTGGGTATAGCAGGTCCCTAAAGGAGCCGAGCTAGTGGCTTTGCGCTCTCAGTGAGAATCTGTTCTCCCTTAACCTGCGCCCACATTGTTGTTGTTGTTTTTTAATCTCAGTTTTATTTACTTATTCATTTATTTACTTTACAATATTGGATTGGTTTTGCCATACACTGATGTGAATCCACCTTGGGTGTACATGGGTTCCCCATCCTGAACCTCGCTCCAGTGGCTTTGCATTCATGCTGGAGGTAACCTTCTCAACAGCTCTTAACCTTGGTCCCACAATCCTTCCCTTGGGGTCATCTTCACCGACTTCCTAAATGAGCATGGGAGTCTCAGGGTCACCTCCTGGATTCCGGGCTCTCCCCAACTTAATACCTGGCACCTTCTTTCCTGGACTTGCTCTTTGATTCACGGAGCCCAGCTCACCCACCTGCCTCACATACTCACCTTCCCAGCCTCCACCTGCCCCTCCCACCCTGCTTCCTAACTCCTGTGCCTATGATGCTGCCAAGGGCATGCTGCTTCCCTGCTCCTTTTCCTCCCCTGAGAGCCCAATGGGCCTAAGACTCAGCTCAGGTGATGCTTCCTCAAGGAGGCCCTCTCTGAATGCTATTCCCCTTGCTTCGCCTTCTCTTGCTGGTCCTTGCCTTTGGCTCTCATCAGACTGCGTTGTCAGTATGTGTTCCCATCTGTGTCTTCAGACTAGTTTCCTTAGCCAGGCACTTAACCTCTTGTTGGTGGGCTCAGGGCCTGGCGCAGTGTAAATCTTGGATGAACCCAATTAGACCTCGCAGTCTTCCTGCTAAATCCTGTATTAAGTGATAGATAGAAGGGGGAAGGGGAGGGATGAAGATCAGAGCAGCGGGCTGCAGTGTATTCCCCGAAGCAGGCTTTTGTACATTCTGTTCCCGCCTGTGTTCCTTCCCTTCACACCTCAGCCTCCCCTCTCAGCTCCAGCGTCACTTCCTGCAGGAAGCCCCCTCTCCCCCTGCCTCCCTAGGTGAATTTTTCCAGAAGTTGCTTTGTCAGGGGGCTGGCCAGTAAGTACTGATGTACTGCTACTTGGGTGTCTGATTCATCTCCATGTGACCCACCTGACAGTGTGTTCAACCCATAGACCTTGGTCTCAGTTCTGAGGTTGCTTACCGTCTATTTGGGGCCGTGCTCACATCTAACAGTAGGGGTTGATGCTGTGTGATGCAAATAAGTGAAGGCTTCCTGTGGGTCTAGGTCACACAGAACCTGGAGGGTAGAGGCACAGCAGGGCAGAGGAGTGAGCCCTGAAGGAGGTGCAGGATCTGGGTGCTGGAGAGGAACTGAGCCATTGACCCCCTGGCTCTGGAGGGAGCGGGTGTTCCAGGAGCTCTTGCCCCTGCAAGAATGTGTTTTCCCAGGACTCCCAAGGTGACTGGAGCCGGCTAACCCTCAGCAGCTGTAACCCTCCCTTTGGGGTTGCTCTCAGAGGAGCCAGCCTGGTTTAAGTGGTCAGATTTCACAACCTCCCATTATTAGTGGGGCAATTAAGGGGCTGATACCATCTCAGTGTTTTAGAAATGAGTTGTGGGCACACTTCCTCGACTGCTTTAAAAACAAAGTCTCTTAGGGCACTTGCCAGGTGAAGTTGCCCTTTGAGTAATACAGTTTTCTCAAAGAAGTAACAACTTGTAAAACTTCCAGAGCGGCCAGCATCCTCCTTGACAGTCTTAACTGCTTGATTCTTGGAAGTGGAATGGTTGTGTTTGTATGTGTAACTTTATATCAGTCACTTGCACAGAGGTTCCCCCCGCCCCTCCCTGTCCTTACCTTGCTCATTGTTTTAAGAAGCCTATGCATGGAACAAGGAATTAGAAATCTATTCCCACTGGTTTTTATTCAGTGGCTTTTCTTGCAGTGGAGGAGGAAGGAACATTTCTTGCCTTCTTACCTAAATGGGGTACCCCTTCCCTAGTCTATTATCCCTGAAACTCAATTTCCACTGCCTCCCCTCCCAAAAGTCTGCTTCTTCAGGAATTCAGGAAGCCAGAATGCTGGCATCGTCTTTACAATGAAGTGCAAGTTTCCCATTTAAGGCAAACACTTCATCTCAAAAGGTAGGAAGAAATAGGGTGGTACTTGGAAAAGAAGAAGTTGCAGCTGATTAAAATTTAGGTTCTTGATAAAAGTCCAATCTAAGAACTCTCCTTGGCCGCGAGCCCAGCCATGTTTATTTAATTCTGAATTGGATGTGTTTTCATTCACTTGCAGCTCGTGGCTCTCAAGCCTGCATCTGATCTGCCTGTCTTGTGGCTGTGTTGTCCATGTTGCACATTGCCTCTCTAAGTTAAAAATGACTCAGCCCTGGTTGACACATTTTCAGAGAAACATTTTTATAAGAAGCGTGATGCTTTCTTCCAGCCTGCTTTGCTGTGTTAATTGGGAATCCTCTGGCTGGGGTCCATCTTTCTTGAGCAGCCCTCACTTCCCATCCCTCCCCCATTGGTCCACTGGCCCCAGAGCCCCTGCAGTGCCTGGGGCATTGTGCTAGTTATTAACTGGGGGGTGGGGGGGGTGGGGGTAGGCGGGGGGTGCGGCAGGGGGAGATTGGGAGGGTACAGCTGGGTGAATGAGCCCAGCAGCTAAGTACTGGCTGAGGCACCATTTCCTTCTAGACATTTCTCAAAGTGAAGTCAGAGCCCTTCCAGTATCAGGATTGCCTTGGGAGCTCATTAAAATGCAGATTCAAGACCAGTGAGACCAGAATGGGCATGAGGTGGGGTCCAGGAACTGATAATTTTAGCAAGTTCCTCTGATGCTCTCAGCAGTGAGAATCACTGCTCTAGGAGAAAGGACTTCTGTGATGGCAAGAAGGAGGTGAGAAGCCGCACTGTAAACATTTAAAATCAGAGCTTGACTTTAAATTACTTCACTGGACCTTTAAAATGGAAAGTGGAGACTTTGTCCAAGCCCTGGAAAATGGCAGGGGTGAGGCTGGCTGAGGGGGGACCCGGGGAGCCAGTGGTTCCGGGGGTGCCTCTGGTACTGGGGACTGAAGAGGAGGCCGGGGTGAGGGGGACCGACGCCTCCACTGGATTCCTCCCCAGAACAGCTGGGCCTGTCTGGAAAACAGTCTCAGGAAAGACTCGAGTAGGGTCCAAATCATATTCTCAGCCGTTCAAACCTTTCAGACAGCTTCCTTACAAAGGAAAGAACTGCTAATGCTTTTTTAAGTCTTTAAGTTGAGTATTTCTCATACATCATTTGGCTTAAAATTTTTTTTTTTTTTTTTTTTTTAAAGCTTTCAGACTCTCTTTCCCTCATCAGTCCCTAAACTTTTCACATGCCATACCTGGCAGATGTCTGCTGCTGCTGAGGCCATCCCATCAACAGTTAGTTCCTTTCATTCCTTGCTGCCTCTTGTGTCTGCCCCTGATGGATAGGTTCTTAGGCTTCTGGAAGCTCAGGGCCCCTCACCCTTGATCTGTAAAAAAAAAAAAAAAATGGGATGAAGCAGGGGTTCAGGTACCCCTAGAACTTACCAGGCTGGGCTGGGGGACAGGTCTGTCTGTGGAGCAGACCTTTGTCCAGCCACCCCAGACTGGCAGCCAAGACCATTTCTGTTTCACATCCCCCCCAAATCTGGAAGTGTTCCTGACCTCAGCAAGCCCCAGGACCTGTCTGTGCCGGTGCGGCAGGCCCCATCTCCAGGCAGCCTGACTTGCCTGGGCAGTGGGAGGCAACGTCCTCCTGGGCAGTGTTTGTCTTCGCTGCCGGGATGTTCTGAATGGGCCTGACACATGATTAGGTGACTGATGGCCCCACAACACATTGTCTCCTCCAGGGCCTGGGGCCTTTGAAGCTCTTCCCTGTGGGAAGTAAAGAGACTATTTGCTCTATTAAAATGCCTTGGTATTTCCTCTGTTTAACCACAGGCCACTTCCTCTCTGCCACTCTAAACCCGGCAGGGCCACCGGCTGATTGAAAAGACACAAGCCCAGGAGTGATCACATCCTATTGAAACAGATCTAGTCTTACTGCAGATTAAAGCTGGGGCAAGAAGAGACCAAATCTAAGGGGGATTCCTTGAGATGCTCCTTATCTTGCTCAAATTTAGCCTGTTGATATCATTCACACTTAAAGTCATGAATGCATTCTTATTTTTTTTTTAAGAAGGAAATCCTCCTAAGTTGTAACCAAATGAGTGAGTGTGTCTTTCGTTTACATAAGGCAGGTTGAAGTAATTCGATCCACTGAATTTCTCATTGTGTGAGTTGGGAATGCTTCAGTGTCTGGGAAGGGCATGATGTCTGTTCATAGAAAACCATACTTGGCTTATTCTCTGCCTGTAGATCCTGTCTGTTTGTTCTCATGTGCTCAGAAACCCAAGTAAGACATTTATAGCTTAACTAATAACAAGAATATATCTGCGGAGACTGTCTCTCCTGCTTTCCCGAGCAGTATCTTGAGAAGGTTTAATTAATAACACCAGGTATGAAACTAAAAATTGAACAATTGAAAAATTACCTACAGTTAACAAAGACTGAAATTTAAACTCCATCTGTACCCTGTTTCTCTTGAAGGGGCCTAAAAAGGGAATGACTAGTGAGTTTCTAACGAAGACTATTATTTTAACATTTGCAACTCCATTGTTCAAAGCATCCATGATAAAAACAGCTTTCCTTTTCTTTGGTTCCTTGTTTGGAAATGTTGGGGAAAGGTGGATGTAGTTAATTAAGGCTACAACATTTAAAGGGCGGGCTTAATAAGTACCAGCTGTCCTCAACAAATCAGCCGGGTGGATGACAAAATAAAGATGTGATGTGAACACACTTGTAATTCTCTTCTAAAACGGAAGTTGACCTATAAATTGTCTCATTTAATAGGGTAAATGAAAACTACCTCTACTCTGCACTTTTAAGAGGCATTTGTTTTATAGTAAACCTCATGTCTTACTTGCATAAAGTCCGTGCATTAAAAGTTGAAAGGGCAGTAGATGGCAGGTATTGTGGAAAGTTTAATACATTGTAATTCTTCTGTCCGTTTCTTCACTCTAAACCTGATCTTAATAGACCTTAATCATGAGGCTTTTCATTAAAATTACTACATTGTAGGGAAACTTGCTTGAACTTATCAGAAATGCCTATAAAATTGTAACCATGACTTTGAAAAGAGAATTTGGAAATTGATAGCATTAATGAAAATGTTCAGGTGGAAATTTACCTTTTACACATTAAATGAATACTTCAAATGAATCCTTTTAAATCATAAGGGATCAGGCTTTAAATATAGCTTTTTTTTTTTCAAATTTGAAAGTCCTTTACTCCCTTAAAAACTAAGAGTTTTTCCAAGTATTCTGTTTTGTCAGTTTTGTAGATTTTTTCCCCACATTGAATGGTAACCCTTTAAAAAAATGCTGGCTATGGCCCCAGACTTCTGTTCTGAGCTGGACTGTTTGACTTGCTAGTGGGAGGTTGATGGGGATAGAGGGTGGGTTTCCTTGGAAAGAAGAGGTGGTACGTTTCCCTGAGACAGGCCATATGGTTCTCTATGATTTTATTCTGTCCAGGTGATTTCTGGTTTCTCTTCTGAAAAGCGTTTCTTTCCCTTTTATCTGAGGAAAATACAATGCAATCCAGACAAAACGCAGGAGCAAGCGGTCAGCCTGAGCGCGATCCCAGCTGAGTGACAGCACATCACCTCCATCCTCTGGAGGGGGCACGTTTGCCCGGGCTGGGACCCAGGCACTCACACGCTTATAGGATTTGCTGTAACTGCTCCCAGTCTGCAGTTCACAGAGACATTTGGAGTGAGGCGGCAAGAGCGGCTCCTCTGTGTCAGGCCACGGGGTAGTACTGTGGTTACATTTTCTGGGGAAGTACAAAGAGGAGTGGGCCCAGGCACCTGGCTGCAGTGGCTTCCCACCCAGGCGGGGCTGTGAGGCCTGGGGGCTCAGAGGCCGGGAGATGCAGGGAGCTCCCCCTCCTCGCTCTGCCTGGCGCACGCCCCCCAGAGTAGTAGGAACCAGGGCTCCTGCTCCGCATCCCGGAACATCCCGCCTGTGCGTTTCCCCCGTGGCAAGCTGGGCGACGAGAAGCTTGTGTCCGAGGTGCTGCTTGGCGCCTGCCTCGCGGACTCTGGCTTTGCAGTTCACGTCCCGGTTGATTCCCAGGAACTCTGGCTACTTGTTCTGCCTCAGTTTCTCCTGCTTTGGAGGAGACCCACCTTTCCCTGGGAGGCTTCTCCACAAAGGCCCCCCAGCTTCCCCCCCGTGTGACTTTCACCTTTCCCAGGAAGCCTACCTTAAGTGAAATCAGACACCACCCCTTCATTCCAGATCTCGTGAGGGTGCATCCAGCCTTCTGCAGTGATGCAGTCAAGAAGGGGAATCTTGATCTGTTTATGAAGAAGACACTTAATTTGGATGGTTTAGAGGAGGCTTTGAGGCAAGGATTAGATGGCTAGGGAAAACACACTTCACCCAGGGGACTTTTGAGAAGGGCCTCTGGCAAGTGGAGCCCGGAGGTGAGGGACAGTTGGACAGAAAGAAAAATGTGGGTGAAGCTGGAGGAGGGCGGCTCCTTGGAGGCGGTGGGGACAAGAAGGCTGAAGACGGAGGCTGGGACTAGATAAAGGGGTGCGTTGAATTTTGCCCACATATGCACGTGTCAGGAATGGTGGCGCTTGGAAGGTTTCTCCAGCAGCCGAACAGCTTGATGGGGGTGACCCTCAGCGACCTTCATTCCTTCCTTCAGTGTGTATTTGGTGCTTTCTATGTGCAGGCCTGGTTTCTGGAGCTTAGATTGTAGTAAGGAAGATGAATTGGATAACAAGCTACCAGAACCTGACCATTGTATTTAAAATACCACTACTCTCTGTTGCTCACCACTTTTCTTCACTTGAGTTTTCCCCATAGATTTTTTTTTTGGTACCATGAAACACACAGTATTTTCTGGTCTCCTGTGCATCTGCCTTGCCGCACAGTCAGCTCCCTGGGGGCAGGGCCTTGATCTCTTTGCTTCCTGTTGTACCAGGAGATCAGCAGTGGCCACAGTAGATTCTCCCTCTGTGTGAGCAAGTGTTCTGCAGGAAACCAGGGGCGATGAGAGCTGGCAGTCTTGGGTGGCCTCTCTGAGCAGGTGTCATCTAAGGCGAGCAATTGTATTAATAATGACAATGTCCTCTGAAGTTCTGATTTTCTTTTATCTTTTACATTTTATTTTGACCGGAGTATAATTGGCTTTATTTATGCTTTCTTAACACTGGTGCATCATGTGGCATTGGGTGCTGAGAGGCGGATAAAAATACGCCCGACTTCATCCACACCGTGGTTTGTTGGCACCGTGTCCCCAATACTGGCCCACCTCTGGGCTGCAGGACGGGTTCCCAGGGAACAAGAAAAATGGGGACCGGGGCTGGTCCTGGATGGCAGTCGCACTTAGGAAAGGGTTGGATTCTTGAAGACGGGGTGTTTGGACTGTCCAGGTTACGCTGCACTGTGAATGGAAAAAGTAAATAGATGAAAAAGGACTGCTAAGGGCTCACTAAACATCCTGGTTTTGGACTTCACGAAACAATGTGAACAAGATGGCCCTCACTCCCTGGCAGCAGCCCTTAGGTGGTATGTGAAAACTTGGTAGTGTTAACAGAGAATCAAGCCTCATTTTCTTTCAGTCCTCTCTGCTTGTGAATGCCTTTCATTTTCTGAAGTCACCCACCGGTCCGTCCAGAATCAAAGATGCTCTTTGCCTTCTTTCCAGGGCTGTGGGTTTGCCGGCCAGCTGTGGTAATGAGTTTCTGCCCAGCTTTGATTTCCATGCCTTGCCTCCCCGTGGGAGGAACTAGATATTTCTGATCTTACCTCTGCTCATATTCAGATCCAGCCAAGCAATCAGTGACTTCCCGGGCTTTTTTGTGGGAGACTGTGGGAAAAGTCCTGGTTGGCTGGCTATGAATTAATGAAATCCTTAGAAGGCTTCCCTAAAGATAGCTCCTGTGGTTTTAAAAAAAATAGCATTGCCTTTTTTAATTTGAGAAAGAGGTCATGGAGTTTTACCGAAATTAAGCAGGGAAAATGTAACATCTGGTTGTGCTGCCTGAAGACCGCTGTCGGGGGGGCGGGAGCGATGGGTTCCCAGTGTCCGACGTGCTCGAGGCGCGCCACCCCGCTCTCTCAGGGCCGCTCTGGATGCACAGCCTGCCCCTTTGTGCTCCCCCCTGCGTTTTGAACCTCAAGACACAGAAATGCTATCCTGACATCTGTTCAGTTGAGCACATTTCCCGTCTACTGAGCTTGGTCACACTTTTTCCCCCCCTTATGGTGCATAGTTTTCAAGTTGGAGATTAGTATAATCATTGCCTTTATCTCATTAAAAAAAGATGGGGTCGATAACGGGAGAGAGCCTGGGCGGAAGGCAGGGGAGTTTTAAAGAGCCGTGCTGAAAACTGGAATTCTGATAAGAGGAGGAAGAAAATGATAAATTGCAGACAAGTTTTAGGGAAAGGCATAAAGGCATTTTAAAGGGACCTGTGCCTTTTATAAAGGCAGAAACCTAAATTATCTTAAATGTCTGCTGTGTGTACATACCCCCACCACCACCCAGGTAAGTGAATAATAAGTCACATTATTACGTTTTTAAAAATTTATGTCAATTCTGAACCTATTCTGTATTAAGACTTTATATTTGGGGAGCACACATTTTCTGAAACTAAACCGAAATGTGAAATCGTTGCCGCCCCGTGCCCACGCAGACCAGCAGTCACTCGAACCCGGGGCTCCCCTTCACTGTATTGTCTCCCACGTACTTTGGATTCTGAAAATTTCAAACCTGTAGAAAAGTTGAAAGAACAGTGGGGTAAACACCATTTCCTCTTAGCTGAGAGTCACCAGTGCTTTGCCCCCAGGTACTTCAGTTGTTGCCCAGTGTCCTTCATGCTTTCTTTCTGAATCATATCCAGGATTCAGACAAGAGCCATTCACCACTTGCAGACCTTCCCTGTCTCTTTAGTGTCCTTGCATCTGATGGAGTCCCTGCACCTCTTTTTTGATCTTTTGTAACATATACATTCTGAAGAGTCGGGGTCACTTGTGGTATAGACAGTCACACAATTTGAATTTCTGATTGTTTCCTCATGATTAGGGTCAAGTTAAAATTTTGCAAGATCTTTTTAAAGGTTCAAGTGTGACGCTATTGGATTTTAGGTATCAGTAGGTAACAAACACAGGTGCAGTTCTAGCAAAGAGCAAAATGCGTTTTTTCTACTTGAAATTATTGCACACAGAGAACTTTATGATTTAACCCAGTTTGGTCTTGTATTATTTGTTCTTTTTTAATTCAGTGCTGTACAGAAAGGCTTCTCTTTTACTTTACTGGGAGTCCAAAGAAATGGCAAGGTGTCTTTTGCACTATCTTGTAATCTTTTTTCCTTGAAGACGATCTGAAATCAGCTGTGCTCTCAAGATTGGGAGTGTCGCGTCCGAAGAATGCTTAAGGCTTTTGCCATTCACTGGGGCTTGTTTCAAAGAGTTGTAGATGTCACCGTCAGTGACTGACCAGGATTGAGTTCCTATTATAGCTCCCGCTTTGGCCTGGGCGAGTGCATGGTTGAGTGCTCCCTCACACCAAACTCGGTCACTTCTTTCCTTTGTGCTGAGAAAACATTGAACTTTATTCCCAGAAAAGGCCACTCCACTCAAAACATGTCCTTAAAGTCAGTTTCCAGCCTTCTCCTTCTGTGAGTACATACTGCCTGAATTATTTTATCAGAGACCCTTAAGAGAGTTTATTTGTTTAATTTGAATTACTGTCTTCCACCTCATGGCATGCTTTTATTTTTTATCCCTACCCTAGATTTCAGGGTCAAAGGCACAGAAAATTAATATTGATTATTTCTCAAAGTAAGTTAAAATGTCAAAAAGCAACAAGTTGTTATTCTCCCAGGGTACCAGGGAGACGACATAGACAAAACCTCCATCTTTTATTCATAAGTACAGGGAGCTGGCGAGAGCGCCGGCAGGCCTGTGTGCCCGGCATTTGTTCAGCTTTCAGGCCCAGGCCTCCTCCCCTGCTGACCGTGAAATGTCATGCCGAGATGCAATAGTGGGACATTCAGCGTCCAGAGAATGGACCGCAGAGATTCAGTCTCGCTTTTCATTTTCTTTTCTGGCACAGAATCCACAGTGGCCTCTGTGGCCTGACAGCAAAAGGCCAGAGAAGCATGGCTTGGGACCCTGTGCTAGAGTACGCCGAGGCTGGGCCGGGGTGCGCCTGGGGAAGGGGCGGCCGACCACCTTTGCTTCGTCTGGTGCGCTCCGTTCAGGGAGAGAGAATTCTAGTTTCCACGGCTCTGCTCCCTTTGGTTTTGGTGGGGGAGGAAGTGCAGAGTGCTTTTCAGTTGAGAAATCACTAAGCATCTCTGTGTAGAGGGCAGCCCTGGGCGGGGATGAGGCTGGGAGGCTCCTTGGACTCTAATGTTTTCTTTAGAAAAAGAGAAATCACGCAGCATTTGCTAAACAGGCTTTAGAGCAACAGTTTTCAATTGGCGGTGATTGGGGTATCTCCGGCGACACTTTTGTACTGGGAGGGTTTTGCTACTGGCCTTTAGCGGGTGAGGGCCAAGGATGCCACGAAACATCCCAAAATGCACAAGTCAGCCTACCCCAATAATGGCCCAAGATGTCAGTAGTGCCGGGGTTGAGCAACTCTGATTTCGGAGTCCCTTTTTAGTATTTGAATTTCGCAGCTCACTTAACCTTATAACACTTTTTGACTTCCTTTCTGTTTAATAGAAGCTGCTGGTTCTATAAATCTGCACTCAGGATGAATTTCCATTAAAGTCTCTAAGACATATGATTAAACTATTGTGGTGCTCCATGAAGATACGCCCTGAATTCAACTACTATTTAAAATGCAAAAGACGGTGGGTTTCTTTTTTTTTTGGCCATAATTTGATCAAAGTAGCATAACCTGTGCCTCTGTTTTTGTTACTCACCGATGGTCTGTGGATAACATTACATTTTTTCAGCATGAAACCCAACACTTCAAATCCCTAAAGCAGTCTCAAATTTATGGTTAATAAAAGCATTTATTGTACTGGATGTCATCTGTTATATCACTCTGGGGCTAGAAACTGGCAAGCAGTGGACAGGAAATATTTTCATTTCAAATCGCTTCAATCTTATGGTCTAGGGGCAAAAGTGTCTGATTTCAGGAAAGCTGCGGTGAATAGCATAGTAATGAATGCATTTTTAGTTGATTAAGCAGGCATTCTCTCCCTTTCAGTCTTCTCTCTTAGGCTTGGTGGGGCTAAATAAACATGTGATCTTAAATGATAGCATTTCTTGGGTTGGCCATTCTTCTCCTTTTATCATCTTAAACTTTTCAGAGTGTTTTCCAGGAATCCTCAGCAGGGCAGGAGAAAGCCGGGGAGAAAGGCTCAATTCAAGTGTTGACCCTCCTTGTAATTGTTTACTTTACGAGCAGAGGAGGTTTTCTGAGATGATGCTGACTCTTCCGAATTCCTCCTTAAAAATGGAATCTGGTACACTGCCGTCAGGATCACAAATTTAGGAGGAAAAAAAAAAAAAAGCCTTGTGATTACTTTTTTTCTTTCTTTTCAAAGGCTGCAATTTTATTGTAACTTGAGTCTTGATCCCCCCACCACTGTCAAGTAAACAGGGTGAGGAGAGTTCCATTCAGAGGCAGCTCTGGGTAGTGATGATGTATCCCGGGTGAGAGGCTCCTTGGTTCCTGCTGCCCAGCGCCTTTGAACGTGTTATGTAAATCATTGCTTCCCCTGAGCCTCGGAGGTAGACGGATTATTTCTGATGTGGTTCCTTTTTTTCCAGATGAGGATTCCAAGGCACAAAGAGCCAGGAAGGGATTAGGATGGGAGGCCACGTGACTCAGAGAGGCCTCTCTCCCCTCCGTCAGAAACCAGAGCCACTCAGTTCCTCCCCTGCCCCCTGCCCCCAGCAGGCCGACTTGCGCTGCCTTCCCAGCAGCACCCAGCCTGAGATGGACATCAGCCATGTGCTGCAGAGCAGCTCGTGGGGGCGGGAGGAGAGCAGGACTAGATACCAGCCGAGTGCTTTGCAGAGAATTAAATTAAACCACGATCCGGCATTTACCCTGGAGGTTCCCAAACCTGGCTGAACCCCAGGAGCACCGGACGGAGGAACATTCTTGGGGGTAGGCGGGGGTGGGAGATTCCGGGACTCACCCCAGATCTGCTTAAGTGGGATTTCCCGGGGAAGGCCGGGAATCTGAGTTTTTTTTAAAAAAGCTGCCAGATCAGTGGTTGCCAGGGATTTTTGGGGGGGTTGGGGTGGGGGTGGATAGAGGGTTTGACTACAAAGGGGCAGAACAAGGGGATTTTTGGGAGATAATGGAATTGTTCTGTGTGCTGACTGAGGTGGTGGATACACTGATGTATGCATTTATGCACCTAATTGTATATTTATACACGTGTAAACTCATGAAATGTCTTCCCGGGCGGCACTAGTGGTAAAGAACCTGCCTGCCAGTGCAGGAGACAAAAGAGATGGAAGTTCGATCCCTAGGTCAGGAAGATCCCCTGGAGGAGGGCAAGGCAGCCCGCTCCAGTATTCTTGCCTGGAGAGTCCCATGGACAGAGGACACTGGCATAGAGTCGTAAAGACTAGGACACAACTGAAGCGACTCAGCACACACTCATGCATACATTTATATGTGTGTAAACTGGAACTGTACAACAAAAACGTCCATTTTTGCATGTAAAAAAACAAATGCTGCTCCAGTGAAACTGAGCTATCACCGAGGTGTCAGGTGACGAGTTTTCTAGCTGTGGGAGAATGCCACCTGGAATTGCAGAGGCAGGTAGGCAGATCCTATCAAGTAGAACTTTGTGTAACAATGGACATGTTCTTCCCTGCACTGTCCATTTCAGCAGCTGTTCACCATGGTGGCTGAAATGTGGCCAGCACAGTTGTGGGACTGAATTTTGAGCTGTGCTCAAGTTTCAATACCTGCACAGAGCTCAAGGCTGCCCTTCGGACAGCTTGCCTTGGAGGCAGATGTTGCCTTAATGGGGGGCTTTGGCTCTGTGCCAGGTGCTCACAGGGTCCTGTGGTCCTTCGTGCTTGAGGAACAGCAGTAAGTCATCCCAGGTAGAGGGCAGGACGGGCATGCAGGCCAGCCGTCTGGGTTGGTGAGGGCAGAGGAGAAAGGAACTTTGGAAAGAACAGTGATGTGAGGTGGGCCCAGGCAGGGAACAGTCTCGCCAACTGGAGGAATCAGCTTTTCTTCCCATATGTGCAGAAGTCGGGGCGAACTGTGGGCCATTTCCTGCCCCAACTTCCCAACCTCGTTCATCTTAAAAAGACACAATAGTTACCATGTTCCTTAATTGAGCTTCTGTTCCCTGAGATGCTGGGATGTACAGGAAGCCATTGGAGAGTTCGGGAAAATGATGAGCGGATAGGGTTAGGGGTGCCTCTGGCTTCCCTGGAGGTTTGCTGGGTCCCAGTGTCAACCTGGACAGGGTGTGGTGAAGAACTTGCATGGGCAGATCCTGCTCCTCTTTGGGGAATGAGATTCTCTGGAAAGGCACCTGGGCACAAACCTCCCACCTTAGGCATCCAACACATGGCTTCCATCTCAATGTGTTCAGACACTCTTAAACCTATCTCCCCACCCGCATGTATTTATGCTGTCTTAAATAGCGTTACTTTTCCAAATGCATTATAAGAGTGAGATTCTGAGAGTGTGACCTTTTATTAATGCAAACCAAATGGTAACAGAAATAATGTTCCAATTTGTCAACATATTAGTTCTTAAATCGGCTAAATGGCTAACAAAAAAATTCATGAGCCATAGGTTTTTATAAATAAGGAGGCTAAGGGGGTGGTCTTTTTTTTTTTTTAAGAAAAGGCTTTAAAATTAGAAGAGTTATTTCTTTATTTTTATATGAAAATGTCACATCTTTGCATCAGAAAGAGAAGGAGATTCTGGATCATAACGTCTTTGAGCAGAGTTCCCTTGTGTTGCTTTTATTAATTGGTAACTTCAGTTTAATGCAAAAAAAAAGGAAGAGCATAATGAGCATTAAATGATTCTTCTTCCTCTCTTGAATACATAAACACATCTTCATGCAGAGTTGTAATCACTGCATTTTTTAATGACTAATTTTATTTTGTTTTTTACTTATGTTTGTTTTCTGAAGATATTTCCATGTTTTGATGTAACGTAGTTCACAGACTTGTCGCTCTTTGTGGCCACATATTTCCATGTTGTGTGCCCCTGCCCCTTTTATTGCTCCTGTCCCCCCATAGATGAAGCACTTGGGCTGTTTCCAGGTTATTGCTGTTATAAAGCTGCTATGCATATCTTCATGCAGATTGCTTTCCTGCCCTCCCACCCTTGCCATTTTGGTTTGCTTCCTTGGCACACAGTGTTTCCCAAAGTGGAGTTACTGGGGCAAAGGTTTTATAGCTCTTACTACACATTTACCAGCTTGCCTTTTGTAATGACTGAGCCAATTTACAGTGCAGACTTGTGTTTTGAGAAGAGGACAGATTTGGTCCACAAATCCCAGCTCTGCCTTTTGCTACCATTTTTTGTGACCTTGGGCAATTTTCTTCATCTGTAAAATGAGTTAATAATAGTTTATCTCCCAGGATTGTTTTGAGGCTTAAATAAGATACTGTTTTAAAAACCTTTAGCTCTGTGCCTGGCCACGTAGTAGATAAATTTATAATGATTGGTGGCAGACGGCTACCAGTGAATAACTGTGCTCGTTTTTCCACATCCTAAAAAATATTGACATTTATAATTTTTATTTATATTTTGTTATTTGAATGGCACTGTGTATTTGTTTCATTCTGAGTTTACTAGAGTGGGACTTAGTCTTTCCACCTTCTTATTTACCTTCGGAGTAAGTTTTATTGCTTTGTGTGGATGAAGTATTGCGCGGTAAAAGTATTAGGGAAAATGTTGAAGTGAGTAAATGAGGGTTTTTAAAATAAGATTATTGATTGAGTGAATCTTTTGGGCTTAATAACTTATTACAAAAACAGCTGAATCTAAGCATTTTCATGGGAATTCTATCTGTACCAGCAGTTTGGCTGGCAAACCTTTTTTCAGACATAGATTTTCCAAGGTTGATTTTGGATTGATTGCACATTTCCTGTGAATCGAATATAAATGAATCTTGTTTCACTGGAGCTTTTGTGCATCCTGGTCTTGGGCTAGAAGTCACTCTGTTAGACGGTCTCATATCAGTGTGACCTCCGAGATGAGGGCATCTCAGGCCAGCTGACTATAACTGTCGACAAGGTGGGTGACCCCTGTGACTGACAGTTTCTTTACTTACACAGTGGGGCAGTCAGACTAGAATTATTCTGAAGAATTTAGGGATTGTTTTTATTGAGATAACTTGAACTTTTAACTCAGAGGGTGTAATTTTTCTATCCTTCCCATTCCATTTCCTTATTGAGTTGGTCCCTTCTGTTTCCATCTGGATTCTTGCCTTTTGCACCTGGGTGTCTGCTTTTGATCTCTTTTGAGAAAGAAACACCCAGCCTTTGGCCATTTTTGCAGCTCTTTCTATAATAAAAGTAGCATTTGTCCTCCATGAAGGTTTTGATTTTTAAAAAGAAAATTCACACTCAGGGAATTCGCCAGCAGTTAAGTGGTTAAGACTCTGTGCTTTCATTGCCAAATACATGGGTTTGATCCCTGGTCAGGGAACTAAGATCCCACAAACTGTGTGGTGTGGCTAAAAAAATTTTTTTTGTATACAGATTGCTTTATTTCTACAAAGTGTGCTCACCCCATCAACACCTCTGTCATTGTTGATTTGTGTTGTTGCTGTTTACCTGAAAGTGTTTAGTATGTCCACCTGCCTCCATCCTTCACATTTCCTGTACACTTGTCCTCAATGCCAAAGACCCCCTCGCATCTCTTGTTTTTTTAGACATTATACTACTGTTAATGATTGCTTTCAACCTACTTATTCTTCTGGACCAGTAGCTTTTAGGGTCCAATCAATCACTGAGTCCATAAACAAGGGCGCTGTCTCAGACTCCCCGTGAGCCCTGAATTCCATCAGGGTGTTGACAGTCCCGGAGGCCTGGACCACTCTGTCATCGACTGTCAGCGGAAGAGAAGATTTGGGTCTGTGCATAGTGGTGGCGGGGGTGGGAGAGGGCAGCTGCAGATAAAAACTGACCAGAGATAAGAAATAGTTTGTTTGGCAGAAAGTCTGCATGTGGGTAATTGCAGAGCTGAGAGATTAATCTTCCGTTTCCCTCTCACCCCCATTTGCATTGAGCTGTCGTCTTTTTGAAGTATAGTTGATTTACAATATTAGTTTCAGGTCTACAATGTAGTGATTCAGTATTTTTATAGATTTTAGTCCATCTAAAGTTATTATAAAATAATATTTCTCTTCCCCTTTGTATCTTATTTTATACCTAGCTGTCTCACTAGGAAAGCTGAAGATGTGAAAATAGTGACATGCACATGCATGCCCTCACCAAGGGATTGCTGTCCACTGGGTTTCCATCCAGGTGCTGTCATCCTGAGTGGTTGCAACCTGCCCAGGTTGAAGTGGTGTTGCTTTAGTGGGTCCTTGGTGAGGGTCCCATGGATACGATAAAAATATTTCTGGAAGAGTGGAAGAAGTAGCATTTAATGTTCATTAAGCTCCCCCCGACTTTTTTGCATTAGGCTGAAATTACCAGTTCATAAGAACAACACAAGGAAACTCTGCTTGACAGTGCTAATGGGCAGGCAAGGAGACAAGAATGCTTGATAGGCTGTTAGGAAGCTGGTCATCTCCACAGGGGTCTATGACGCAGGTGGAAGGAGGAAAAGATGGGGAGAGACTGGGGAAGAGGTCACCCACGCAGAGACCGGAATGGCCTACTGCTTGAGGGCAGTGAGAAAGCTTTCTTGACGAAGAGCCTTATCTCCTAGGGTCATGCCCTCCGGAAGCTCTGAGCTTAGCCAGGAATGATGACAGGATGCCCTGGGAAGGTGCTGGGTGGTTTTAAACCACCTGCAGCAGTGATAGAGCAGTGTCTTAATCCCCTGCAGAAAGGACCGAGCTGTGCGCGATACATGCTGCTTGTAGCTCTGAATTCCCTCACCCCAAGAAATAGAGGTTGATTGTGAACACGTTCCCTGAACCTTTACCAACACCCCATGATTTGATGGTTCCCTTCTGTGGCCTCTAACTTGTGGTACTCTGCCAGAAAGGCACTGGGCAGGGTGGCCACTCTTTTGGGTTCACAGGCACTTTGAGGGTCTCCCCAGTGCCCCCAGCTGGCTCCTCACTGAGTGAGTTGCTCTGCTTTGCTGGTGAGAGTGAGGACAAGGGGAGGCATGGGAGGAAGGGGGCAGTCTCCTCGGGATCTGCTCCTTACTGAGAACTTGTTCTCTTTGTTCTGCTCTGGGCTGGTTGAAGCTTCAGCCCTTGCAGAAAGCTCTGGCCTAGGTGAAAACATCTTGAAATAGGCTTCCTACCTATGGAAATTGAAAAGGAGATAAATCACAGGGACCGTTTCTCCTGTTCAGATGTGCCTCCTGCCCCCTGTAAGTACAGACATATTTTAGCTCCAAATAAGTGGTTTGAGAAGTACCACTGTTCTAATTTGGAGATGTGAAGCTGGCCACTCCCCAAAGGTGCTCCCTCACCCTTTCTTCACTCAGGTAGTCACTTCTACCTGCATGTCACTTCCTGGCCCCCATCTGAGTCACTCTTAGACCCTTCATGTGCTCTGCAAATCCTGGGTGCCCTGTGAATAGGGCTGGGTTACCTACTGAGTACAGATTCTCAGTCTACACATGTTAGGGCTTTGGGTTAAAGGGGTTTGGGTTTTTTTTTTAAAGCATTTTGGGGAGCGTGTGATGCCAGGAGGATCTTAGTGACTTGGCTCATCTGCACGGAAGCACCACCCTGCCTACTTGCATAGGGTTGCTGGCAGCCTGCGGGGACTAAGACTGTTCATCCCGGACCTGTCCCCCTGACTCGTGGGAGGCAGCGGAAGAGTACCCCAGGGCCACCTCTCTGCTGGGGTCACTTGACTGGGGTCACTTGGGCCTGTCAGGATTGTTCGGGAGCAGCGGAGATGAAGTCCGTCTAGCTCAGACAGTTCTGTGCCTTTGCAAGTAACACATTTCAGAACGGATCCCTTCCCCACCCCCATGGCATTGTAAGGTGGCGGAAGGAAGCGGTGGCTGACAGGGGCGTTAAACAAGCTTGAAGGTAGGTCACTTTTTTGACATACCATTTTCCTCCGCCGTACCAGCAGCTGCCCTCTGCTTTGAAAGGGAGCTTAGCTGCTCACATAAACTTTGGCTTGTGATAATGTAAACTATTATTAGGATTATCTTTTTATTCATAATATATGCCTAGCTCTCTGTCTCCCTTATTTATGCTGTACTTGAAACACTCATTCACTCTCAGGACCCAAAGCCCTCTGAAAACTGAGAAACACTTTATCTAATAGACTATCTATTTAAATCTCTCTGTAGTTAGAAAGAACTCTGGGAATGAAATCACTGGGTTGAGGAAGCTTCAAATCTCAGCAAATGTCCAGGTTGGAACTGGGATGTGACGTTGATGAAACATTTCAGTTATAAGACATTTTTTTTTGTTTTTTAAATGAAGGTTTGTCCCAGGGGTGGTGGTTTTGATACAAAAATGCTTGATTTTCATTTTGAGAATCTTCAGCTTTCAGAAGAGTCTCTTCTCCCATTTCATCACCACCTGGTGGAACTGTCTGTCACTCGGGACATTCTGGAAGTTAGAGAAGGTCCCCAGGCTCCCACTGTGGTCAGCCGGAAATACCTCCCTGCATCCTTCAAGGGAGGGAAGCCCCAATGGTTCTGCCTCAGGTGCTCCTGTGTGGTTTGTCAGTAGAGGACAGGTTAGCGTGCAAGCCAAAAATAAAACCCCAAACTAATAACCTTTTCAATTTTCATAAGACGACTCTCCCACCCTTTTGTTTCTCCCTCCACTGCGCCCCAAAGGAGGAAGCAGACTGAATTTTTAAGCACATCTGGACACTGTTTTTGTAATACTCTTACCCTGAATTCCCAGAAGGAACGTATTGGCTCCCATCTTTCCAAGCAGAAACTGAAATGACTCCTTTGTTTATAAGTACCCGGCTTGCATCTGTTAATAAATCTGGGAAGAAAGAAGTTGCACTGACATGAGGGTCCTTAGCCAGGCCGACACACTCTCCTCTGCTCTCTCATGAAGTTTCTGAGAGGTGCTAAAGTCTGTGTTTGGCCCTCTTCGGTGGGGGCTGGGAAGCGAGGAGTAAAGGCTCCATGTGTCCCGTCTGAAATGCTTTCTGTGCCTGTGTCAGTGTTGGGGCAGGGGTGCTTAGAGCCCTGGACTGTCTGCTTTTGCTACCGTGCAATGCTCCCGTGGTGAATGTACATGTACAAACAATCAGATTAGAATGCTCCAGGTCCGAGAGTCCAGAGGTTGGCAATGGAATCCACTTTTCCCTTATCAGATAGTGTTTGTTTTCCTCTTGGGCAAATCTTCTGGAAGGTGATTGTTGCTGAGGAAAGTGAGGCTAATCTTTCTTTAATATCAGTCAACAAGATGTTGGCCTGGGGTTCTTCAAGTATGGGGAGAATTTCAAAACAGTGTGAAACTTTTAAAACTGAGATAGAGAGGTATTTGCTATGTTGGGTAGCTTGGAAGTTTCTTTTTTTTTTTCCCCCCCCTTAAAAACTATGTTTTTGAATTGAAGCTGTACCTTCTGGAAGACATGAGTGTAGTGTGGTTATGAGGGTCACAGTTCTGTTACTACCCAATAAATGTTCATTAGCGATAAGCATTTAATCAGTGTAGGAGTTACTTTTCTTAAAATATGCCTCTCTCCAGACTGTTCTGGGTATCTGGAAATAAACTCAAGCGATGTAATATTCCTGCAGGCCTCTTCTCAGAGATGAATCAAATTTCAGAGATGACCGCACTTCAGCTTTATTCCCTTACTTTTGGGGAAAAAGTTGTTAGCCACAAAGCCAAAACTGATCCACTTAAGGTTGGCAGTACTATGGATGTCTGCCTGTCAAATGGCCGTTAATGATGAAAAATATCCAAAAGAGGATGGTCTGAAAATTAATATTTGTATTTGTGCTTTTGTGCAAAAATTCACCATTTCCAGGAGGTTTGGACAAAAAGAATATGCCTGAACTGAAATTTAAGTTGATAACTTTGAGTTGTATCAATAATGTTGTAGCTTATCTTTCCAACTTTTTAAATTTTTTGTTGAGTTCTGGGCTATTGTTTATTCTGAATGCTAGCTATTAGGTAGGTTAGTTAGGGGTATTTGGCTAAAAATGACGTGAGTGTTGGTTACCTCTACATTTCCAAGATAGCATCATTTCAAAACTGCCAAAAGATTGTGGTTTTTTGTTGTTGTTGTTTTTAAACTAATTTAGCAGTAACTCAGACTATAAACTGGTCTTCCTTGGTGGCTCAATGGTAAGGAATCCATCTTCTACTGCAGGAGATGCAGGTTCGATCCCTGGGTCTGGAAGATCCCCTGGAGAAGGGAATGGCTACGCACTCCTGTTTTCTTGCCTGGAAAATCCCATGGACACAGGAGTCTGGCAAGCTGCAGTCCATGGGGTTGCAGAAGAGTCAGACTTGATTGAGTGACTAAACAACAACAAAAGTGTAAAGTGCTAAGCAGAAATTGGAGAGTATCATGACTTAGGGCCCCTGTGCTCTTCTCCATAATAACATGGGAGATTGGATGGCTCTCCTGGCAGAATGCTAAGCTCTGATCCTGCACACAAAACCCTGACAGTGAACCAGATTCTTTTAAATGCCTTTTCCAGTGCTAATGTCGTTTGTTTTCTTTGTAAGTTTGCAAATGTAAGAAAAGATTTTCTTTAGGTAGTATTTATAATATGCTTCCTACTTTTTTAGAAAACCAGGGGCTAGGTCTGAATAGCAACAAAAGACCTAGGAATTTATTTATATGGAGAAGCTATTTTAAATGAGCCATCAATATATTTATTTGCTTAGCAATTTTCGTAATCGATAAGGTGGTTTTCATGTAGAAAATATCCATCTTGACATTCTGTTACATGAAACCTATTTGGCATTCTTTTTTTTTTTCTTCACTCTCCTTTACCTAATGGTCTTTCCTGGCTCCTCTTCTACTTTACCAACCCCACTTTTTCTATCTTCTTTTCCTCCTCATGGGCCCTAAATGTGGATAGTCCCATCCCACAAAGCCCTGTTCTTAGCCATTCGTCCTTGCTCATACCTCCTTTTAATTAGCCCATCTGCTGTTAAGATTCTGTTGCTTGACCTCATGCATGACTTCCTGCCTTATAATCCTGTATTTCCCCCCCAAAAATACGGTATTATCTCGAAGGTTCCCTGTCATCACCTCATCTTCACTAAATTTTTTTTCCTAAAAAAGAAAAGACTCCTTCCCCGGGGTTCTCTATATTGTTAGAAAATCACTAACCTTCCAGGTTTCCCAAAAGAGGAGCCCTCAAGTTGCCTTTGAATTCCATCATCACCTCTCTATCACATTTGTCACAGAGGCCTGCCATTTTTTTTTTCCTTAGAAACCACCTCAGACGGGGCCTTTCATCATCCCCCCATCATCTCCATCCTTCTCACCTCACATCTGGATGCCTGCAGTGGCTGCCTCTTCCTCCTCTAGTTGTTCCCCTTCCCAATTCTTCCTGCAAACATAGCTACAGCGCCATTTAATAATTGCTTTCCTGTTCAGAATCCTTCAGTTCCTTTCTTTGCTGTTGTTTTCCCCCATCTTTTCAAAAATTGTGGTAAAATATACATTTCATAAAATTTGCCGTTTTAACCATTTTAAAGTGACATTAAGTCCCATTCATTGTTTTACAGCCATCACCACCATTCATGTCTAGCGTTTCATCTTCCTAAATGGAAACTCTAAACCCATCCCTCACCCCCACTCCAGCCCCTGGCAAACCCCTTATTCCACTTTCTGTCTCTGGAGTTGACTTTGCTGGGTACCTTGTGTGAGAGGAATCACACGGTCTCTGTCCGTTTGTGCCAAGGTCTGATTTTTAAAGATTGTTTTTCGTCATTCTGATCTTCAGGAATTTTGTTGAAGAGTTGGTAGAGGCTAACAAAGGGCCTTTGTTTCTGAGTCATCTTCCTTCTGTCTTTAGTGAACTCTGCTAGGAGCACAGCGCTGGTTTACCCCAAGTATAGATAGGACAGTCGAGGTGGGTGGGAGCGAGTGGGAAAGATTAGAGAATGCAGATGTTGACTGCCACCCTGAGTGTCTGTGGCACTAATTCCAACAGTTAGTGACATTTTTGGCCATGGAGGGAAGATAGGTGAAAATTGGAGGTTGATGGTGCTCTGGACTTTGCTTCCTCCTTCTTAAATGCCTTCCATCTGTATCAGGCAGGAAATCAGGCCCATGTTCAAAGAGGACTCTGAAAAGACACCCGAGCTCTAACCTTTTCTCTTTTGTCAGTGGCACCTTCGGTCCACAGGCCCCAGGATCTGACTCCTTTTGATTCAGCTCTCTGGTCCTTTTGGTTCATCTTTTGAAGCTGCTGTTTTACTGTCTGTCTCTTGCTCTTCTCCACCCCCAGCCTAGCCCACTGCGACATCGACTGGGATCAGAGGTCCCTGCACCCTTCCCCTGCAGGCCCACCTGCCACATCAGGCTGTGCTCACGTCTGTTAGGCCCTCTCTGTTTAGATCTTGCCAAACTCCAGGCTGTGCCACATGCAGATCCCAGCCCACCTGTCCATCCCAGCCCTGCGGTGCCTATCCTTTCAGGCTATTTGGGGGTGTTTAACTCGAAAGAGATGGGTTTGTTGGGTCGGTCACTCCAGGTTGCCAGTGTTCGTTCTGGCTGGTGAGGGAGGCTCCTCCTCATCCCTGAGGACTAAGGACCATTTCCCGAGTGTTCACCATGTGGCCACATGCTCCTCTGTCTGCCTCTGCTTGGAAAGGTCTTCTCCCCACCCCAACCCTCTCCCACCCCTCCCCACCCCCCAAAAGTGCGACATGCCGCAGGGTCCAGCCAGAGACCTGTCTCCTCTGTGAAAATACTTCTCTGGTGTCTGGTGGGCCTTCCCCTCTCCACTTCCCTTTCTCTGGGCTTCTGTTACTTGGAGCTCAGTTGTATAACTGAGCACATTCATTCCATAAATATAACATTCAGTTCAGTTCAGTTTAGTTCAGTTGCTCAGTCGTGTCCGACTCTTTGCGACCCCATGAATCGCAGCACTCCAGGCCTCCCTGTCCATCACCAACTCCCAGAGCTTACTCAAACTCATGTCCATCGAGTCGGTGATGCCATCCAGCCATCTCATCCTCTGTTGTCCCCTTCTCCTCCTGCCCCCAATCCCTCCCAGCATCAGAGTCTTTTCCAATGAGTCAACTCTTCGCGTGAGGTGGCCAAAGTATTGGAGTTTCAGCTTCATCATCAGTCCTTCCAATGAACACCCAGGACTGATCTCCTTTAGGATGGACTGGTTGGATCTCCTACTGCCTCTAATTTCGTGTCTTTTAGCTTGTTTTCCAGGACAGATGGTAAACTCCTGGAAGAGCGTTGTTTTCCATCACTCAAAAGGACCTTCCCAGTGTAAAGTGTATCTCTAGCCCTCAAGGCATCTGCTGATAAATTCTGGGGCACAGCTAAGTTTTTGAGGCAAGATCCTTTTCCTCCTTCATGCTACACGTGTGTTGTGATTCTAATCACAAAATGGAGTATACAGTTTTTATTGGCGAATTATATTATCTCCTCAGCTTGCTCTGGAGAATCTGCCCACAGTGGTCTTCCCCCAGCCATCCGGGCTCTGAAGAGTTGGCACTCGGAGGTTTCCGAGCCGCTGTAATGTGATTACCATGCAGGATAAAGCTGTTGTCAGCCGCTTCCTGGATTTGCCCATTTCCCTTTTAATTTTACACAGTTCTGTTATTCACATGAGACCAGCCAACTAATCATAAAATCCCCTAAATTTGTGTAATTTTCTTTTAAACATACAGCATAAATCATAGTAATTTGATTACCCTACAGAGCAACATTTAGGGTACCCACATCAACAGGCAGCCTACCGAAATATTAACATGTGTGTGTTGCCTTCTTGATGAATCTGCCTTGTTGCCTTTTCCGTATACACAACTGGGTTCAGAACAGGTGAAAGGGCCCGCTACTTTTTAATAATGATAGCTAATTAGAGCTGGCTGAACGCTTAGAAATTTGCCAGTGGGCTTGATTCTCACCTCATTAGGATCTTTTTGCTATTTTACCCACATGGCTCTCCCAATAGGAACTACATCAGTTAGTAGAGCTACATTAGCTAGTAGATGTTTATCATAATAAATAGTGTGTGTACTAGGATCCTACTTAAGTTAGAGTCCTTGTGACACGTGCAACAGATATCATTTGGAAGAGTTTCCAAAGAGATGGGGAGGGGAGGAGTTTAGGGACACTTTTCTTTTTATTGAGATATATACATATATTGACCTACAGCATTATATAAGTTTAAGGGATAGCACTGTGTACATTTAGGTTGATTTGATACATTTATATTGTAGTATGATTTACAATAGCTTTAGCTGACACCTCTGTCATATTACATAATTATCAGTTCTTTTTTTGTAATGAGAATGTTTAAGATCTAGTCTCTTAGCAATTTTGAAGTATTTGTCTGAGTTTTTCCAAAAGATGGAAAACCCAAATAAACTTTTTGGCCAACCCCAATATACAATACAATAGTGTTGACTAGAGAAGATGTTCACATTCTTCTCTGTACTTAAATTTCTTTTGCCTTGAACTTGTTATGTTTACAAAAGTAATAAAGCCCCTTTCAAAGAAAAGCCCACTATTTCCCCAGAAACTTGAAAACCCACTCCTAGGGTTCTCTGTTTGAGAACCACCGAGTGTCGCGCCCCTCGTGGGCAGTTGGGGAAGCAGCCGACAGGACTTGGTACCTGGTCCCTCCCGGCCTGGGGAGGAGCGGTCTCCCTCAGATCTCCTGTGGCTGACGTGGCTCCGTGTCCCACAGAGCCTGACAGCTTGGCCTCACGTCCACCCAGCTGCTCATCCTCAGCTTGAAATCATTTTAGCCAGAAACTTCAGACCTCCCTTTTTTATTTTCTTAAAAATACCTAATCACTGCTTCTTTTAATTTTTTTTTTTTTCTGGTAAGTGTCTGTTTCATCCTAACTTCATGATAAAACCCACTTCATGATAAAAAGCCACTACAGGCTTCTAATTTAGTTCCACCATGTTGCTTTGATTCTGGAAGCACTTCTACACAGAAAGCTGATGAAGGGGATACGGTGCATTGAGTTCTTTCTGTTGACGGGTCAAAGAGGAAGGCTGTGTATGTCACTTGCATGCCTCGCCCCCCTTGGGGGAGTAGGGATCACCACCAGCACCACCGCATCAGTGCCGTTCTCCTTGCCTTGTCTGCCTCACGCGTGTTGGCTAATTTACCTCTACACCGATCTGTGCCAATTGTCCCTGGGGAGGTGGGGCAGGGAACTCTCATTCCTGGGAACTTTGCATGCTCTCCTTCACCCACAAGGAATATTTATTTAAATCTGAAATCAACTGGGACATTGATACTCATTTTTTACCTTATGCTTTGCCCTCCTTCTCAGAGTGACATTCTGGCCATTGAAGGAAATGAAAACAAAGTTGAATAGTTTTTGGCAAACACAGTTGTTTCCTGGCCTAAATCACACAATGATTTAATTGGTATGTCATTGTGTGTGTGTTTGCATGGGAGTATTTTAATGGGAATTCCATGTGGTATCATTGGGAAGCTAGGAAAGAGAGCCTTCTGGATTTATTGCTTATAGTTTAAGGGCAGACTACTGGCTTCCATCCAAGAAGTAGGGAGACTTCAAGTTGCAGGGATCATTAGTGTTTGAATATACCCTTCCGCTCACCTACTATTTAGAAATTGGTGTGGCAAAAGGTAAAAAACCAGAACCAAAGGTAAACTGATATACTCTTTGAAACTTGCAGGGTTCATCAGAATCAACTTGTGGGGGTCTTGGCATCTTGGTGGTGACAGTCTCATTTCTCTGCTTTTACCGACATCTAACTTTTGAATCTCGAATAAGTTTTGGTATGTCTGGAGTAAGAAGTCAAAATTGTAGATTATTCTTCATTTTGGGAAACTGGGGTTTGAGATTATCCTCCCTAGTGGTTCTTGGGCAAATATTTGAGAACGTGTCCCAAGCCTAACCTAATTTGTGTGTTGACAACAGATACCAAAGATAGGAAGAAGCAGTTGAGCAGGAGTGGGAAACTCAGCCATTCCCTCCTTCTTCTGAACACTATATGAGTGTGTTCCTTCCCATTCAGCAAAGGGGGGAAAAAGAAATAAGAATTAACCACATTATAGTTTATGTTTTTAAAAAAAACTTGACTCAGTAAAAAGGACTTGACTGCAAACGGGACTTGTCACCTGTGATCTTAAAAGTGATAGAGCCTCTTCATGGGTTCAGGTGGTTAACAGCAGAAATGGTTGTCTTTTACGTTCCCACTTTAAGTTCATGAGTCCCAGAGTCTTAGAAAAAGTCTTCAGTTACTCAGTTGGAACAAATACTGGCTACAAAGGATAACAGTTGAGGCATTAATCTGGAATTTTACTTAAAACTGAGATCTTAGATTTAATCACCTCCCTCCCTTATTTGAATTTAGTTTTTTTAATTGCCAGAGTTTCCCCCTGGGTCCCTAAACCACTCCCTCTGTGGACCTGGTGTTAAGCTATCGGTAAGGCAGGCAGGTAAGAGCCTGGGTGATTTCAGGAATCCTGAAACCTCCTGAAGAACTCACATGCATATACATGGACCACAGCTCTCCCCAAATCCTCAGACATCTGTGTCCCCAAATAAAAGGCTGGAGCCTTCTGTTGGGAAGGATAAGGGTCAGTGAGAGGTTTTTAGTGGTTTGAAGCTATGTAACAACTCAGACTCCCCCCCTCCTACCCATTTTTCCGATCTGATTCGTGTTTGAAAGCCTCAGGATGTTACTCAAACCTTCAGCACGTCCTTGCATCTTGAGACCATCTTGTACTTCAGCCTGTGAGCATGCTTGAGTGGGACACGTGTGCTTAGGCGGGCCGCAGGCTGGGGGCCGGACAGCCCCTGACTCCTGTCGTCTGAGCGCTGTCATCTTTATCCGTTTTCAGCCTCCTTAATGCAGGGCAAGTAACAGGGACTCAGCAAATGTGAGTGGCCTGCCTGTAGGAGAACAACTCTAGGAAATCGACATGGAGACTTCAGACTGTTCTCAGGGAACTAAGATTTCCCCCCCAGTTGGGAGAACCAAGACTGTTGAGAATTGCCCCCGGAGTGTTTGGTGGGCTGGAGGAGCAACGGAGGTGGGGGTGGAGGAGAAGCTTGTTCACATGCTTGTTAACATTTGAGGGTCTTTGACAAAGGAAGTCTAATGCCCTGCCCCGGTCAGCCGGCGATTGCCCCCGGGAGGCCCCCGTTGTGCGCAGGAAGCCAGACACTAATGATGTTAGCCAGGGGACAAAGGCGCCCTGCCCGGGAAGGGCCTAATTGCTGTGTCCGGCTCCCAGGAGGCCAGCCTCAAGCTGCTGGGGGCTGGGCAGGATGCGCTAAGTGTTAACACCTGGAGCCACACTGCTGGCTTCCTGGTGCTTTTTTTTCTTCTTCTGTGTGACTGGGTTCAGGCACACGCGCAAGAGAGCGCACACACGTGCACACGCAGGCGTGCACACACACACACACACACACACACACACACACACACACACACTCTGGCTGCATCTCAGGGACACTTTGGGATGTGGTCTCTAACAGACTAGTTGGAAGAGTTGGATCAGGAGGTCACAGGGCTGAGAACCAGGAAGCCTGAGTCCCCCCACCCGCCCGTGGGGCTTGGTGACTATTGTTTCACCTCTGGGTGGGCTGACTCTCTTCCTTTCCTCCATGAAATCTGAGAAAGGCCAGACCTTGCAAAGAGGCAGATATATGTTGGGAAGGTCACTGGAGTTTTGGCTGAGGACATTCTAGTCAGTACGGATGGAAGAGTGCTCCCAGGGAGAAGAGAGATGAGGGTCTTTACCCCTGTTCTGAGCCCACTGGGGCCCTAGGGAGGCAGATGAGGGGTGATGGGAAGCATCTGCAGCACCCATCGGGTGTGTGTATATCTGAACCAACACCTGGAGGAGTCAGTTGTGTGTGGGGGTTGCTTCCCAGAGAAGGAGGAAGCCAAGATGCACCCCTTCATTTCTAAGTGGAGTCTCTGAATTCTTTGTGTCTAAACATGACTCTGGAAAGCGCTCAGTGGTCTCTCCAGAGCTCTGGGAATGTCCCAGAATTGTTTCTGGGGGGGAAGGTTTCCCCCAGGAATGTTTCTGGGGGAAGTGGGGTGAGGAGTGTTTCTTACAGGCGTCTCCTCGGGGCTCTAGAAACCCTTTCCCCTTAACAGCAAAGGGGTCATCAGCAATTAAAAGTGAAGACCTCCTTCTACGGCAGGAGCGCTGCTGGGATGGCCTTAGTGGCTCATTTCCGGCAACCGGCCAAGCAGCCCTGGATCCTGAGCCTGGTCCCTCCCGAAAGCAGGCGATGGGAGGTGGCCTGGAGCACAGGGGACTGCCTTGGGTTTTTGCAGCCAGAGACAGGAAAATTTAAAAAGGATGCTGGATGGCTGTGAAGGGGGGAAGGCCCCAAGTAGCTTATGAAAAGGGGTCTAATGTTGACTTGCTGCTTCCCGCTGTTATTTTAAGGTTTTTCTGTCCAAGACCACCAGGTGGACAGAAATAATAGGCCGACAAAAGGGGTCGCCTTGCTTTATAGCGCAGCCTGTGATGTTTCAATTAGCACTAAAACCTGAGAGGGCAGCCTTCCATAATCTGCGAAGATGTGAAATCCACCTTGAAGGAAGCACATGTGTGGGGCATGCTGGGGACTGGCCTCGCCGGAGGAGTCTGGGTCCCATGGCAACGCCACGGTCCCCCATTTCTGCAGGCATCTGTGCTGTAAAAGCAGAATTCCAGATGTGATAGAGCGTTTGGAGGCTCCGTCCCCCGGCCTCGAAAACTGTATTTGAAGTCGGCACAATTCAGTCCTCTCTCTCTGTGTGGTCCTAAGGCTTTTTATTAGTAGTTTTGTTTTGATCCGAACATTTCCTCTGAGCTTAGGCATAACAATCATGTTTATAGCTTTAATTTTTTCCTCTGCTGTCTAATCACTATTTTGCCCTCGCAGGAAGATACTTTTCTTGGGCTTCTGGAGTGAAGTCTTTGTAGCCGCCTTTCCGAGTTAAGTTGAGGGCGAGCTGGTAGCCGATTGGCCGGGTGTGTGCTCGGGTGGCTGGTGTTTGCATCCCCCTCGTACCCGGTATTTACAGAAAACCAGGTTATGTGTGTCCACGCGTTGCCCATGTGTGCTTTTGAAACTGCAAATATGTTGATGGTTACCTTAAGGATGCTGGTGCTTTAACATGCGGTTCTCATTTGTGTGGATGGGAGTGGTGTGTGCAAGTGGAGGGGAGAGGCCTGGCTCTTCGTCCAGAGGCATGTTTTATAGCTTGCTTTTAACGTTTGGAGAACTGGAAAAATGGAACAATCCTGTCTATTTGCGAGTATCAGCCATGAGAGAACACACCGCCCAGATTCTTAACAGACTCATTGGAAAAAGTACTTGGGGTTTTGCTTTGTGAAAACCAGGGCGGCTGCAGAGTTTTGTTTTGTTTTTAAACAAGAGGAAAAAAGTCAGCATGCACGTGTGTGTGTGTGTGTGTGTGTGTTGATATCTGGGCTTTTACTGTATTTGCATGTTCCAGTGGCAAGGTAAAGAGAAAATTATGAAGTCTGCAGCAAGGAAGGTTATATTAAAATGTATTCAGTCCCATTTAGGCCATCACCATGTAGAAAAGTTGCTGTCATACTGCAATAAATAAATGTATCAAGTCAACACTTTGTACACTTTAAACTTACACAGCATTATATGTCAATGATATTTCAAAAAAAAAAGATAAAAAAAGAAAAACTGAGAAACAACGCACATAAATGCCCTCCCACACTTCTGTCTTTAGTGAATGGATTTCTTTTTCCAGGGCGGGCATGGAGGAAGGGCGAAAGAGGGAAAAGACGCTCAGATGAAAACTAGAGCTTTCAGTTTGATAAGCAGGACACATGGTAACTTGGCATAGGTTGGCTCCGTGTTAGAGCTCAGAAACAATTGTCCCTTCAGCTTTCCTTCGGGGAGCGTGAAATTAGGAACATGTGTGCAATGATTAGCAACATGTCAGAGATGAATCATGATTACGGCTTTGGTCTGGTGCACAGGCGATGCTGTGGAGAAGTTATTTCCTACCTCCTCCAGCAAATCTCTCTAATTAGCTTAAGATCTCCGGGTCTTTTTGGGCCGACGTGGTAATTGCTGGTGGGAACCCACCGGCTCTCCCCCCACAGAGCTTGTGTGTTCCCCACTAGACATCTGAGCCCTCACCTCCCTAAAGCAGACAGCTGGCTGGCACCCCGCGAGTCTGAAGTTGGTTGCTTCTAGATGGGGAGTGGGAGAGAACAGCTCCTGGGAATGTGGCGTGAATATCTCGGATAGATAGATCCGGGCCCAAGCTGGCTTTGTGATTTATTCTCCCTGTGTTTTGGGTTTGCCAGCATTCTCCTCGGCTTACATCACCTGGGGCTTCTCTGCCTTTGCTGTTTTTTTTTTTTTTTTTTTTTTTTTTTAAAAACTAAAGGTTTGAACTGAAGTAAGTGGGATCTGTCTTCATTTATGAAACCCTCTGAACCCACATGAACTACATTGACCCCATGTTCTGCTTCTTGCCCTCGTGATGTCCACTGGTCACAAGCAAAAACGTCACTCCCCTTGTGCATTTTAAGTTTCACAAAGCTGTCTGCTATCTTTTTAATCTCATTGACACGCTTGTAAACTCACGGTGAAGGAAATGTTATGTACAATAGGATGTTTGAGTTGCCCATAATTTTAAGTAGTTACTTGGTTGGTGTGCCTTTAAAAAAAATCTTTTCAGGGACTTCCTTGGCAGTCCAGTGGTTAAGACTTCAGGCTCCCAATGCAGGGGGGTGCAGGTTCAATCCCTGGTCAGGGAACTAAGATCCTGCCTGCCTGCCGGACATCACGCGCCCCCCCCCCCCCAAAAAAAAACATCCTTTCAGTTCTTCCTGACAAATGCTCTTATTCAAAATTTCCCCTAATCTCAGTTCACTGAAACTTCAGTAGCTTTCTTAAAGTTCCTTCACCACAATTGATTTGAAGGCAGTCTCACGTAGGCCTTACCGTTTGGCCTGTCTTCCATCGGAAAGGGGGCACTATATAAATCAGCATGATCCTTTTCAAAATGTATTTTTCCAAAGCTGTTTTCGAGCTGGAATGGGAATGTTGCTCTGGAAAGTTGGTGTTTTCAAAAGGCCTGGAATCCCCAGGGCCCCCCAGGAAACTGGCCAGCTGTTGGCCCCTGGTGGCAATGCTGGCTGCTCTGTATGGGGTCCCGCCCCGTGGCTGAATTTTGAGTCCAGGCCATTGTTTTTTTTTTTTTTTTTTTTGCCATCTGGGTGGAGCATGGTGTAGGTTTTTGCCTTTTTAATTTTATTCCTTTCGAGCACTTAAGGGTGTTCCTTCCTCTCCCGCTTCCAGAGTAAAAGCTGTTTATCCCTTCTCTTTGCGTTTGCTGCTTCTTTCTCTGCTTAGCATAGAGGGATCACAGCCCAACTGAGGTGCCCCGGCTTGGCTCCTTACCTCGCATGGGAACAAATTAAAAGCTGCCGTTAGTGGTTAGTTAACTAAGAATGTGACACCCTGAGGTCACAGCACTGGCATTTTTAAGTAATAGGCAACAAGCAAGTATTCTTAATTTTCAGCTCATTAAATATCAAAATGGGTGTAGTAGGTAAAAGCTCAGAATTGTTTCCTGAAGAAAGAGCTTCCGAAGCTGTTGACCAGCTTTGTGAGTGGCCTCCTCTGTGCTCTCTAACGGCGGCCCTGACTGTAAGCCCTTAAGGCCCCCTGTCACACCAAGCTAGGACCTCCTGGGCTCCTGGGTGTATAACTGACTCGATTATGCATGCATTCATTATGATGAAAAGCTGATAATTGTCAGGGGCAAGGGCTGACCATGTCCTCGGCCCTGGGCTCTGGGGCCTGACCTAGTCACTTTGCCTTGAGTTTCTCCCCATTTGAGCAGGAGTGGAGTCTCTGGGTGGCCCAGCTCCCGCCACAAGCAGCAGCAGAACTCAGTCCTGTCTGCTGGTTGGTGCCTCCTTCCACCTCGCTCTGCCCTGCACGGCTGCTGCTACTCCCACCGTGCCCCCAGATCTGGCTGCTGGAAACCTCATACCTGGAAATGCCACTTCCTCTGGGCACCCCCCTTCCTCCCTCGAGTGTCCCCTCATAGCATAGCTCTCACTGTGTTTATTAGGGCAGGAGTCTTCTCAGGAATCATGACACAACCATTGCCGCCTGTGAAATAACTGTTTCAATATGTGCCAGGTACCGTGCAGAGCACTTGACACATATCAATCATCTCACGTGGTCCCCACACCAGTCCTTTCCAAGGAGCTTGATTCCAGCATTTTACAGCACTGAGAAATGAGGCTCAGAAAGGTTGAGGAGCTTGCCCAAGGTCACACAGCTGGAAAGTGAGGAGATCTGCAGACACCTCTGGCAATCGCAGCCCGCATTCTCTTAACCATTCTTCTACTCCAGAGGAGCCCCTGCATGGACGCGTCTGTGTAGGATGGCAAAATCTACAGGAGCAGTGCTCACGGATCAGGGTTCCGCATCTGCCTGAAGAGGGGGTGGGAGAGGAAGCAGTGAGAGTGATCGGTCAGCAGGAAGGGAGAATGACAGCACGTGTGTGTGTGTGTGTGTGTGTGTGTGTGTGGCATTGAGAGGCAGTTCATCCACGTGGCAGCTGAAATTATGTAAGTCATTAGCTTTCAATTGCTGCTGTAATAAAAAGTTACTACCGTACAACAGCGTAACCCAACTATATTCCAATATGAAGAAGCAAATGACAGCCCACTCCAGTATTCTTGCCTAGAAAATTCCATAGATAGAGGAGCCTGGCGGGCTACAGTCCATGGGATTGCAGTTGGACACGCCTGAGCATGCGCGTATGTTCACACATGCATACTCCAGTAAAAATTAATTTTAAAAAGTTACCACCAACTTATTGACTTAAAATAATGCAAACTTATTATCTTATAGCTCTTGACATCAGAACTCCAAAATGAATCTTCTGGGGCTGAAATCAAGGTGTCAGTGGCCTCCATCTGGAGGCTCTGGGGGGAGAATCCATTCCTTGCCTTTTCCAGCATCTAGTGGCTGAACTAACTGCATTCCTCAGCTTAATAACCCCTTCTTCCTCCATCTTCCAAACCAGTAGTATAAGATCTTTAAATCATCTTTAAAGCATCTCTCTGCCTCTCTGCCTTCTATGTCCATTGTCCTGTCTCCTCTGACTTACCATCCCATCTCCCTCTTCTAAGGACCTTTGTGATTATTATTAGGCTCACCTGGGTAAATCAGACTACTTTCCCCTACATTTCAAGATCCTGAAACTTAATTGTACTGCCCCTTTGTTACGTAGAGTAACATATTCATGCATTCTGGAGCGCGTATGTGGATGTGTTGCCAAGGTGCTTGTTCTTCTGTCTACCACCAACTGTAAGAAAACCAGTGCTCTGTGGGCCAGCCTGGCGCACTGATGCTCAGGCGGGTCCTGGGACTCTGGAGCAGCTGAAGCATTTCTCGGGTGTGAGCTGAGGACAGCCTGGTGGAGTGTCTCTCTGAGGCATGTGCTGGGAAGTTGTGTACTTGATGACGTCTCAGCGTGAAAAATCTTTGCAGCTCACACAGGAGCCCGTGCCTCCTGCTCGCACGATCAGCCTTGGTTGATCACATGGTCTTTTTATTTCTGATCTTCTGTGGAATTAGGATGACCACCTTGCCTCTGCATTCAGAGAAGTGCTATGCCGGTCAGATTGTGGGGATGGGTCACTGTGTTCCCATCGAGTGAAGTGCATGGGCAGGGACTTCCTTGGTGGTCTGGTGGCCAAGTGTCCGAGCTCCCAATGCAGGCGGGCCTGGGTTTGATCCCTGGTCAGGGAACTATATCCCACGTGCCACAACTAAAAGATCCTACGTGTCGCAGCTAAGACCCAGAACCTGCCAAATAAATAAACAAGTAAGTAAATAAGTATATTTAAAAAAAAAAAAAGTGTGTAGGCAAGCTGATGTGTCAGGAAGACAGTGTGAGAGGGACTAGGCTAAGGTGAGAAGCCATAGAGGAGCGGGCCCCGGGTGAAAGGAAGGGCATTCAGGGAATATGTGTGTCCCCAGAACGTATAGTGAGCAGTCGTGTAGGCCCAGAACAAGGTGGGAGGCGGGGAGAGGAGTGATTGACAGGGTAGGCAGGGGCCACGTCAGGAATGGTCGAAGTGGGGCAGGGAGCCATCGGTGGGCTTGGAGCAGAATGAGGGCAGATTTGCATGTCAGGAGGTCACCTTGGTGGCCAGAGGCCATGCCCCACCCTCTGCCGCCTGCCCCAGGTCAGGACCCAGGACTGGTTCTTGGCCGAGTGCTCTTCGAAGAAGGTGGAATGTTCAGTTGGTGGTGAGTGGATGCTACAGGCAAGCCTCATTGTCCTTTGAGGCCAGGCCCCTGGGCCTGCCTCTGAGCAGCTTCACCCACATCACAGAGCCCTTATTTACAGTGATTTTGGTTTCTGAATACAGAATATAGCCCCTCTCACTGTCTTGGTCTCCTTTCCATAGTGCATTCATGGCAAGTGCCCAATGAATATCTTAAAAACGTTGCAATAGAAATATAGGGAGAACAAGAGCAAAATGAAAAGCTGATGTGATTGGTCACCAGAGTCCTACACGCCTCAGGGCATGCTATTAAAATGGAATGCATTTCCTTTTTGAAAAATGCTTCCTCTGCATGGCTTCGTGTGGCCCTCCTCAAACTCCCATCTCAGAGGAAAGAATTGTCTTTTAATAAAAAGACAAGTTGAGGAGACTCAGACGCAGTGGAGTGAGGTGGTTTGCCCTTGGTCCCAGCTAGAGGATGAAGGATTAAGGTACTTTCATTGGCCCCTGGATTACATTTTTTTCTTTCCCTCTCCTGAGACTCCCCTTTCCTCTCCATTCTAGCCCAGTTATTCTTCCCTCTTTTAAACTTCTGGTACGCAGTGTTCTTACCCTGGGTTTATCCTTTCTGGCGCACTGTTTGTGACATTTCATACACCGTGTGCTTATTTATGGCCCTGTTACCATAGCTACATAGACCTTGTATGCCTTCTATACTGAGAGTTCTTGGAGGGTCAGGGTGTGATTTGAGATTTGTCTATATGTGCTGTGTGTGATTTGCATTCTTTGAATGAATGAACCACTTTGCTCTCAAGGGTAGGGATAATGACTTTCATTCACCACTGTACCTCGTATAACATTTGACTCATAGTAGATGTGTGTCAGCCGCTCACTCATGTGACCCCATGGACTATAGCCCACCAGGCTCCTCTGTCCATGGGATTCTCCAAGCAAGAATACTGGAGTGGGTTGCCATTCCCTTCTCCAGGGGATCTTCCCAACCCAGGGATTGAATCCTGGCATCCTGCATTGAAGATAGATTCTTTACCATCTGAGCCACCAGGGAATCCAAGTGAAGTTTGGTCCTGGGGTTTTGTATGGGAGGCGAAGGGTATGGCTTGGCTGTCTTGGGGGTCCTAAGACCTAGGGGGCATGGAGGTGTTGTATCCTCTACTTCCTGGTCTCCTTCTGGTCGTGGTGCTCTGGTTGTGGCCATCTATAAGTTGGGCATCTTCCAGTTGCAGACTGTGGGCCTATCTCTAATCAGCAATAGAGGCATTTAAGGTTTGAGTAAGGTATTAACACCTTGCAAAGTGTTTCAACTCAGATGAGGAATTCTGGAATCTCATACATACGTGGAAGGGAGGATGGAAGGAGGATAGCTGGAGAAGGAAGGTGAACCAGGAAGAAGGGGAGGGGAACCCCAGCTGATCATGGAGCTCACGCACCATGATGATTTAGATTTTCTGTTAACCGTTTCTTCCTCACTTTAATTAGAACGAGGTGTGTCCATCCCTTTCTGCACGGCTGTGCTTTCCCAAGGTCTGTGTTTATCTGAGCCCAGGGATACAGTTTCAGTGGGTGTGCCTGGCCTCAGGATAAGCCGAGTGAACATGTCTGTACCATATGGATGTGCTGGGACTGTGGCCTGAGACCCTGGGCTCCGTCAGAAGGGTTCCGCACATTGCGTCTCAGTGTAACAACTGCCCATTAAATACCAGACTGCCAGCATATGGTTTTCCCCAGCATCCTCCTCGTCGGGTGGAAATTGTAGCTGTGTGGTTAGAATATTTTCCCATCAGTTAGCATCTAAGAATTAACATTTTGTGTAGGGGGGAGAATCCTGCAATTCACGCTGAATGGTGCACTTGCTGATGGTTACAGAAACGGTTAAACCAGAGTCTTAGCTGATCTTTCCCATGGTGGATAAGTGGTGGGTCAGGAAAAGGCGGGGCCGCCAGGAGGATGCCGGGGCTCCCGTGTGGATGCTGTAATTAAAGTGGGAAGTCTGGCGGAGCTGTTAGCCCTGCTATTAGGAGTGCAGATGGCTAGCGGCCACATCACTGGGAGTCAGAGGTAGACCTTTTAAAGTCCTTTCTTTTTCTTTTATGACCCATCATCTATGTTCCAAGCATAGGTATGGAGGCAGTGAAGAATTTTCTCATTAAAAGTAACAGCTTATTCCCACACTCATTCCCGCTCTTGGAATGAAAAACCTGTTTCCTCGAACTTTAGGAATTGCCTATCTGTCGTGGCTTAATAGGGCTTTTGGACGAGAGTGTCTGGTAGGCAAATTTTATAACCAATCAGTGCTCAAAAGTGGATCCAACTGGATGGGCTCCAGCTGGCAGCTCATGGTCTCTCTCTCTCTCCCAATTTTACTGTTAATGAATTATTATTTAACCCCCAAACACAGAGCAGCCTGCTGCTATTGTTTCAGGGGAAGTGAGTACCCCTCATCCCTGTGGCCTGGCAGTTAGGCACCTCCTGGGCTGGAGGGAGTTGGGCGGGGGGCCACGAAGAGTGTGGATGTTGCTCGGTGACTGGCGTGACTCTGGGCCTCTGCGATCATGTGTGCGTTTTGACCCCATGTGGATCTGGGCTGGAAAAGCAAGTTGACTTCACTCCTCCTCATGTTCTCCTGTTTTCCCACAGGGAGTGGGGCCGGCCAGCAGAAACAGCGGGCTGCACAACATCACTTTCAGATATGACAGTAAGTAAACGACTTGACCGCTGCAGAACAGAGCCCCCTCAGTGATCTAAAGCTTGCACGGTCGTGCTTAATCGGGGACCCTGCAGGTCCTCGAGTGGGGGATTTCCCGAACTTGCTCAGGTTTGTCAACAGAGCCGAAGCACCTCAGACTCATCTAAGCCACCCAAGTATTTCAGAGCTTGAACGGGTTGGTTGTCCTCCAGAGTGCTAAGAGCAGCTGTGCGGGGAGACCTCCCCTGCTTTCCTCAGGAGATAGCCGTATCCTTAGGAACAACCCAGATGCCCTTGGGCCCAGTAGGGGTCACATGAGCAAAGCACCCCAAGCACAGGATGCTTGAGAGTGATGGGGACCGTGGTAAGCCGGACAGCCCGTGTCTGGTCCTAGAGGAGCACTGGGTCCTCCATACCAGCTCAGTCAGATGTGGTTTCCAAGAGGAGTGGGGAATTTGATTTCTTTTAGTTTGAGCATTCTGGCGGGGGAGGCATGCTGTGTGGCATTCAGGGACCTTAGTTCCCCGACCAAGGATTAAACCTTATGCCCCCTGCGTTGGGAGTACAAAATCTTAACCACTGGACCACCAAGGGAAGTCCCAGCATGGACTTAAAAAATATATATATTGTATATTACCATATGTAAAATAGATGACCAGTGCAAGTTTGATGCATGAAGCAGAGCACTCAAAGCAGGTGCTCTGGGAGAAACCAGAGGGATGGGGTAGGGAGGGAGGTGCGAGGGGAGGTTCAGGATAAGGGATCATGTGTCCACCCAGGGTTGATTCATGTCGATACATGGCAAAAACCACCACAATATTGTAATTATCCTCCAATTAAATAAATTAATTAAAATATATATATTGGCATTTACTTAAAAGTTTTCACAAACACAGAGTGGGCCGAGTGAATCTGTGTCTCAGACGGGCCCGGGCGTCTCCAGGCAGCCACCTCTGATGGGGGCCTGAGTTCTCACCCCATCCCCCACCTCATCAGCCGTGAACGATGACCAACGACTGCACTTTTCCAAACCGCAGTTTTCTCATCAAGTGAAGTAATGATTAACTTCCTCAGCACCATTCTGAGACTTAAGTGAGGTAATGCGTATACCTGCTCATCTCAGGATCTGTCCTCAGTGTGCATTCAGTAACTAATATGTTACTATTAGAAGTCATTCCAACTGGAACTGGAACCCAAGCACCTTTTGGGGCCCTTCTGTCAAGGAATTGTGACTTTTTCTGGCCAAATTGTTTCCTTGAGGGCAGGTTGGGTTTTTTTTTTTTTTTTTTTTTCTGATGAAGCATGTAGAACCCCCTCTGAGCATCTGCTTTCATGCCCTAGAAGGTAATTATATAGAATTATGAGCAATTTTAGCCTTACGAGCCATAATTTATAGGTAAGAATGTTGACAGGAAGGAGATTGATTCATATTAGTGACTCCTGATGTTTGATTCGTCTCTTGGAGAGAATTATGAGTAAGGGCTGTAGGTCACACTGAGGTCTTTGGAATCAACACGACTAAAGCAGGGTTTTTGAGATCATGTGTGCAACCTAACAATTTTAAATACAAGTGTGGATGTCAAGTTCATGCCCACAGTCGCTGACATGGGTACTTTCACTGATGAGGATTTAACATGGGAAACTCAGATACTTCACGTCCATGATGCATGCATGTTCTGGGTAAATGCTAGATGCTTAGGAAAGATTTACAAGTCCATGAGACTTGATTCAGCTAAGTAAAGACGTGTAAGGGATCTTTCTTTAGATTCGAAAGTTAATTTCTAATAATATGTTCTTGGTCCTGGTAGATCTTGTATTACATTCAAAGTTCAAAACTTTCCGGTCAGCTGCAAACAACTATTTGCATCTCTAATTTAATATGGGGTTTTGTGAAAGAGGATCCATACCTATAAAACTTAAAATGCCTTAGTGTTTCCTTCATGGGACTAGATACATGGCACCCATGCAAATGTCTATCTCTTGGTCATTATTTTCTTTCTGATTCCTTGGCATTTAATTAGAATTTAATTCACAACTCAACTCCTGAGACATCTGAAGCTAGGTTGCATTTTGGCCAAATGTCATTTGGGCATAATTATTTTGTAACCAGAATCCAAAATGTTAGAGTTGCTAATAATTGGATCCAGGCTGTGCAAAAATACTTAGTTATTGTTTTCCATTGAAAAAGATAATTTATTTCTCCCACAAGAAGTTCCTGTTACTGCTCTGTTGACTGGTTACTAGTTCTGTTTGAAATAGCTAAGAACCAATTATCAAGTTTTCACTAAAAGTATTAAACTACAGAAATGTTACTTTTCTATTCCTTTGCTATTTAATGTTAGAAAGAAAGAAAATGTCTTGCCTTTAAGTCAAAACCAGCTCTCAGATCTTGCCTCCTTTCACATTGGATTTCTTGTTTCTTCTTCAGGCTCTGAGGGGGTAATGCCTGAATAGGTTATAATACATTTTTTTTTTTAATTCATAGACTTTATATTTGCATAATTGTATTTGCAGAAACCCAGAGAATGCCGATTTTGACATTAGAAATGAAAAAAGAGGAAAGAAAAAGAATGACTTACTTTTGTCCATGAATCTTTTCCTAAAGCTGTTGGAAGTCAAAAGTTTTCTTGCATTATGTACTGTGCTGTGCTAAGTTAGTTCAGTTGTGTCCGACTCTTTGGGACCGTATGGACCTTAGCCTGGCAGACTTCTCTGTCCATGGGACTCTCCAGGCAAGAATACTGGAGTGGGTTGCCGTCCCCTTCTCCAGGGGATCTTCCTGACTCAGGGATCAATCAAACTTGTGTCCCTCATGTCTCCTGCATTGGCAAGTGAGTTCTTTCCCACAAGTGCCACCTGGAAGGCCCCTTCTTTCATTGTTGATCTCAATAAATGAAAATGTCTGAACTTTATATATAGGGTGGGATTTTGTCTTCTTTTTTTTTTTTTTATTGAGAAGCTGGCCTCAGCCAGGATTTCTGCCAGTTAATACCTCTGACTCAGAACTTATTTTTTAGTCCAGCTTTGTGCTGGATTTAGAACAGCAAGAGCCTTTTGTGTGAGCCCTCAGAGGTGGTGTTGCGTCCTGGCCTTGGGCTGATCACTGGCAACACAGCAAGCCACTCAGGCGATCCTTGTAGCTACAGTTTCCTTGTTTGTTCAATGTGTGTGTTAAACCAGGTGTTTCAACAGTTTTTCCCCCTGCTTTAAAGTTCTCGTCTATCTAGAGAACACGTGTAGAACACTTTGAGAGTGAATTTTCATCAGAAGTAGAATTTGGTTTTGTTAATCATTAACATCTTTTCAAAAGTAATGCTGAAATGTAGAGGTGATTGCTTTTGAAGCAGATGGAGTTTGCAGAAGGGAGTGTGCCTTCTGTAGGAGTGAGGCGAAAAAGCAGAACTCAGAGCAGAGTGGAAGATGGAGTTTCAAATAGGAGGGGGTGTTTTCAGTGCATGAGTGTTGTGCCCTTATAAGAAGTTTTAAAAGAATATCATGTGCACGTTAAAAGGCTTGCAAAAGTATCCATTAGATGTTAGCAGTTACTTCTGTGTGGTGGGAGCTTATGGATGACTTCTACGTTTATCTCATATTCTTTTGCGGCTTTCAGATATCTCGTGAATGTTTTTTGTCATAAAAAGTGGGAAATGTGTGGTATAGTTTATGGGGAGGGGGAATGGCAGTGCCACAAACTCACCAAGCTTCTTAGAAAATACCTCTGAATACCTCACTCCCAAAACCACCTGACTTCCGAGAGGGTAATGAGTAGGTTTGAAATCTGATGGAAGACCTTTTGCATCATATACTAAAAAAAGTCTTCAAGCTTAATCACTGGAAAGGAATATCGATAAAGTAGTGTAATTCTGACGTCTGTAGTGAAGGCTGGCGGCTCCCCCTGCACGCGTGGCTGAAACAGCCTGCAGCCATCCTCTGAGGTCCCCGCCTGGGTCTGGCTGGATGCTTCGGGCAGCTTTTTTAGGATCGTGCAGACTTTGAAAGTGTACTTAGCAATTCCAGGTGGCACAGCTGCTACACGGGCAGGTGGCAATGAGTCACGTCCTCAGACAAAATCAAAGAATCAGTGGTTTTCGTTTTTTTCAAGCACCATGGGAGTGTTTGGATTCAGTGGGTATTGTGGGTGTCTTTGATGAGGTAGTGTTGGGAACAAAAGTTGTACCTTTGTCATGCTAGTTAACGTCCAAGGTGCTCTGCTTATCACTAAATCACTTAGTCCCTTTGGCAGGTCCTAATTGGATTCTTTAACAGCCTGGCTGTGAATGACGCCCCCACAAGTTCACATCCTCCTAAGAGTTCCTCTTTCCCACTCATCTTGCCCTCTTGGCTTCTTCTGAAAAAGAACAAACCCCAGATTACTTAGTCATTGTTTGGTTTCAGATCACTCTGTAACATTGGAAAAATTTTGAACTAACCTATTACTGATTTAGGTAAACCGTCAGAGTAGTAAAAAAGTGAATGCCTGATACAGCAAACTCCAGACCTTACATAATCCTCCAACCACTTTAACTCAAAAGTGAGGGGGTGTTGGTGTTATACATAAACCCCACAGCAGCATCTTACAGTTTTCCCAACAGCTAAACTTTGTTGTCATCTGTGGGCTTTGAGGCACACATCTTTAAACAGAGTAGATTTGGCTAACTCTGAGCATGCTCTGTGTAATTTGAGAAGATGAATTTAGAAAAAGAAAGAAACACATTTTTAAATCTAACTGTCTTCGTTCTCCCAACCCTCCAGACTGCACCACTTACTTGAATCCGGTAGGCAAGCACGTGATCGCTGACGCCCAGAACATCACCATCAGTCAGTATGCCTGCCACGACCAAGTGGCTGTCACCATTCTCTGGTCCCCCGGGGCCCTCGGTAAGTGGTCCACGTGGAGTCTACGATGGTGGGTGGTACCCAATCCGGAGGTCCTAAGTGCAGTGGCCTCCTGGGGCCAAGTAGGTCTTGACACAAGTGTGGCTTAGGTGTGCCTCTGCACAGACACTACTTGATTGTAACTCTTGCTGCGCATGCACACAGCTTCATGCTGTGCTTCATGGCTCATCTTTTGTTCCCTTGGCTGTTGTCGAGAGAGATGTAGGTTTGTAAAATAATAGTGTGTGAATGGTAAATGTCCCTGAGGTCTTTGCTTGTGTGTCTCAGCAGGAGTGGGGGGATGAGTGGCCTATCCAAGAATGTAATGGATTCAGGATCCCGCATTTCTTTGGCCACATGGAAATGTACCGGCCTAGCCTTGGCACATTTTGTGAGTTGTCAGGACAACCCCAGTTTTCAGGAGAAATCATGGAATCAACAATTTTTAAATGTTGGAAATGAACTGAATTTATATTTGAATTGTATGGACTGAAAAAAAAGCCAAAGAAACTAAACAGAAAACAACAACAACAAACCTACATTATCTGGCCAGATTCAAGTTAGGGCTGAATCTGCTTGTCCTCTTTAATGAATTGATGATGCCCAGGATAGGATGGGGTAGTTGAGTGTGGGACATGGAGAGAGCTCATTTGTTCAGATGGGCCTGGGTTTGAACCCAGGATGAGCTATCCAGTGGCACTTGTAGTAAAGAATCCATCTGCCGCTGTGGGAGATGCAAGAGACACAGGTTCAGTCCCTGGGTCAGGAAGATTCCCCTGGAGAAGGAAACGGCAACCCACTCCAGTATTCTTGCCTGGAAAAATCCCATGTGAAGAAGAACCTGGCAGTCTACAGTCCATGGGGTTGCCAAGAATCAGACACGACAGTGTGCACTCACATACACACAAATTAAGAGAAGCATTTAAACCTATCTGAGCCTCAGCTTCCCCATCTGAGGCATATGACTTTCTCCTCATTTAAGAGTTAACAGAGTGGATACATGTATATGTATAACTGATTCACTTTGCTATTCAGCAGAAGCTAATACAACATTATAAATCAACTACAACTGAGAGACTTCACTTCACTCACTTCACTCACTTCATACTTTCTCACTGGAGAAGGAAATGGCAACCTGCTCCAGTATTCTTGCCTGGAGAACCCCATGGACAGAGGAGCCTGGCGGGCCATGGTCCATGGGGTTGCAGAGAGTTGGACACGACTGAAGTGACTAAGCACGCATACTCCAAAAAAATTGCAAAAATTATTGAATGGAAATGTACAATGGGATAACTACTTTGGAAAACCTTTTTGTATTCTCCCAAATAGTTAAATATGCATTACCACATGATCCAGCCATTTGACTACTGTTTACCCAAGAGAAAGGAAAGCATATATCCACACAAGCATTCATAGCAGCTTTATCTTTAGTTGTCCAAAACTAGAAACATCCTGAACGTCCAGTGCATAAACTGATACACCAGCTGAGGTGAGTTCACACAATGGAACACCAGCCAGCAATGAAGGAATGAAACCGTGATATACTTAACAATGTGAATGAACTTCAAAATAGTTTTCCTGAGTGAAATCAGCAAGACAAAAAAAAAAGTTGAGCATTGACACAGTCAATAAAACACAGACAAAGCTTTAGTGGCAAAAAGCAGGCTCCTAATTGCCTGGAAACAGAAGGGAGAGGGAGTATAAAGTGACAGGAGAAAGAATTTGGAGGTGATAGGTAAGTTCTTGGTTTTAATGACAGTTTCATGGGTATACACATAAGTCAAAGTATATGAAAATGTTCTCTGTAAAATGAAACTAATTGTATGCCAATTATGCCTCAATAAACCTGTTAAAAGTAGAAAAAGAATTAAGGACAACACACACACACAGTACATTTCTAAAGAGAGCTCTTAAAAAACAGTAATAGTGTCTGTTGTTATCATCATCAGATCCCGGTCCTCAGGTTCCTAGGACATTGCCACCCAATCTTAGAACTTAAAAAAAAAGTCTGACCAAGGAACAAGTAAGATAAAGCCTGAATTTCTTAATCTAAATGGGGTAAATCTCAAAGGAACCAGATTCAGAAAAGGTGAGTACAGAGAGGAAGAATGGATCAGACCTATGGGCCTGACTCACTTCTTCATGTAAATACCACTGGGTCTGAATGCAGCAGGTTTTCCAAAAACAACATTATCTTAACATTTAAAAGGAAAAACATCCTCTGTGGATAAAAGAGAAGTGGTCATTCCAACATAAGGCTAACAATGGTTAAAGGATTGGCCTGACACATTGCAGTCTCCTTCTTATTTAGAATGAAAGTAAGAGATGTGAGGAGAACTGACATGTGGAACCGTGAGGGCAGAAAGATGAGCTTTTTTCTGCATGACAGTGTGTGGGTGGGGATGGCTGGATAGATTCTAGCAATTTCTATGAGGTTCTGTTAAGGAGACTCCTTGGGAGATAGAAAAACACATGCATTAAGAGCACTCTAGGTTTGATCCAACCTGGGCCATTTCATCCCTGTGTGACCCTGGGCAAGTCATCTAGTGTCTGTACACCTCTGTTTCCTCATCTATAAAGTGGGGACAAATACCTTCCTCTTGTGGTTGTGAGACGGATTCAATCAGTTAAATGACAAGGAGTAAATAAGTCCCTTTATTTTACTGCCCTGTAAAATTGTAAACATGATCTAACTATGAGATGTTATAATATTTTGATAAACCTGTTACTATAAGATTTACATTTATTCCCAAACTTGGAATAGTGGTTTTCCAGGCAAGTCTTTTTAAATATAAGAACTGGAATCACCCACTCCCACCTCCAACTGATGAATTTGTCTGTAACTGTGAGATGTACAGTCTTACAGTCATATGAATCACCTGGCTTTTGTTTAAACAGTTCTGGCAACATTGCATGAATTAAATCTTAGTATAAATAATAAGGATTTGTTCAAAAATATTTGCAGGGGAGGAATGGGAGAATTTCAAAAGACAAGTTCCTGTGAGATCTCCTGAATAGTTGCTGGTCAGAAGCCTTGGATCTGGTCAGCATGTGTGAATCTCTGGCTGTGGCTCCGCCAGCCCTCCTCCTGCAGGAAGCTTTGTACCCGAAATACTACAACACGGCGGGCTCCGGACTTGTGCCCTCTGTGCTCCGACCTCTTAAGTCGTGAAGCTCTAATTGTAACTCCTTTGCCCTTCCCACCATAAAATATGTGCTCTTCATCAAATAATTACAGGATTGGAGAACCTATTCGAAAGAGAAAAAGATTTCCTTGGCCTTTGCCATCGATAATTTTCCCACCTGCTTAATTGCATCCTGTGTAATTACTCTTGCCCTGGAAAGGGGAAGGGTTGAAAAATGTCTCCTTGTCTGGTGTTTCGAAAGAATGCGAAATCGATATCTTGCCAATTGAGGCCTGCTTCGGGGAGCTCCAGCTGCAGTTGGACCTCTCCTGTCTCCATGGGATACGAAGCCCCAGCACCGGCTCTCGTGGCCATCAGAGCTTAATCCTTTTGAAAGCAGCTAGTTGGACGTGCAGCGGGGGAAGCTCAGGTGGCGGAGGCTGGGCCAGCCCCTTTGAGCGGCGCTGTGGGCGTCCCGGGGGCCTCTGAGGGCAGCATCAAGAGTACATACTGGGCAGCTCTTGGGTGTCTGCCTTTCAGGCGTGATTAGAGCAAGAACTGCTTTGTAAATCACATAGGCATTCTCCTAAGCTATTTAATCTCCAGCCTAGGACCCCCTTGGGTGTAGACACACACTTTGCTGGGAATTTTCTACGTTGCTCAGTGAAACACGCCAGCAAATACAGGACTAAAATGGAAAGTATTTGAAACATGGTTCGGGGCAAGTCCCTAGTCAGCACTGGAAATGATTGTCAGCTGAATACACCTTGTTTAATGACATTGAAATTACATATTCCACTGCGGATTTTTATGATCAATTGTGACTTGGGTCTAAATATTTGAACCCTAATGTCATAGAGCAAACAGACGTTCGTTCGGCTGGCAGGATTAGAGATGTATTCATTAGTAATGGTGGGACCGAAAGTCACCTGGCCTGTATGAGAGGAATGCAGGGTATGCCTTTTTCCTTTCTGTAAACCCAGATATTCCTGCCTGACTTAGAATTCCTTTTATTCTGTTGTGTAGGGGGAGAGGACACTGATCTTAGAGGAAGGAAAGTATGTTCAAAAGTAATTAGGTCCTCTTTTCATATTAATAAAAGCATTCTGCTTTGCTCAGGCATCGAATTCCTAAAAGGATTTCGGGTAATACTGGAGGAGCTGAAGTCAGAGGGACGACAGTGCCAACAACTGATTCTAAAGGACCCGAAGCAGCTCAACAGTAGCTTCAAAAGAGCTGTAAGTCGCATGCAGGGGAATGCACTCCTGAAGACGTGCCATTGTTCTGGGGACTGAATGGTCTATTGAGAGCCTGTGAAACTGCAGGAGGAGGGGCTGCGGAGTCCAACCCGCCTGCCCAGGTGGGCGAGCCTGCTCCACACTCCCAGAAACCCGCCAGCACCTCTTGGTGGTAAGACAGACACACCTCTCAGGTTACAAGCTGGAGTGGAGCAGCCATCCTGGAAGGTGGCTTTGTGGCCTCAGGAGAGGATGTGGACTCTTCCCCACCAGCTTGGAGCCTCGGCTTCACTGTAAGAAAAACAGACAGTGTTGTCCATATTCCTTTTCATTTAGGGGTCCAAACCTAAACTTGGTCTGGAAAAGAAACCTGACTTCTTCCTGCCCTGGGACACCCGCCCCCCGCCCCCCCTGCAACCCTAGAACTGTGTCTGGGGGACTATCAGGATGGACTGGAATTCTTGCACATAGGTAGAGGGGTGGGTGATTTCTCCGTGACATCACACGTGTTTTTTGATCCCTTTTAGGGGATGGAATCTCAACCTTTCCTGAATATGAAATTTGAAACGGATTACTTTGTAAAGATCGTCCCTTTTCCTTCCATTAAAAATGAAAGCAATTATCACCCTTTCTTCTTCAGAACCCGCAGTGAGTATGGTCTTTCCTGCCTGCTTTCCACGGGGAGACATTTCTCAAAAAGACATTTTAACAGAGATATGTTAAAGAGTACACGAAATACTAGTATGAAACTAGCATTGGGAAGAGAAAAGCATCCAGAAAAGCAATTTTTAAAATTAAGATTTGAACCACTACAATATTGTAAAATAATTAGCCTGCAACTAATAAAAATAATTGGGATTGGACTCTGTGGGAGAAGGCGAGGGTGGGATGTTTCGAGAGAAAAGCATCGAAACATGTATATTATCTATGGTGAAACAGATCACCAGCCCAGGCTGGATGCATGAGACAAGTGCTCGGGCCTGGTGCACTGGGAAGACCCAGAGGGATCGGGTGGAGAGGGAGGTGGGAGGGGGGATCGGGATGGGGAATACATGTAAATCCGTGACTGATTCGTGTCAATGTATGACAAAAGCCACTACAATATTGTAAAGTAATTAGCCTCCAACTAATAAAAATAAATGAAAAAAAAATAATTGGGGAAAAAAAAGAAAAAATTAAAAAAATAAAAAAATAAAATTAAGATTTGACCCAGGCTTCCCTGGCAAGTCAGTGGTCAAGAATCTGCCTGCCAATGCAGGAGACATGCGTTTGATCCCTGGGCCAAGAAGATCCTCTGGAGAAGGAAATGACAATGCACACTAGTCTTCCTGCCTGAGAAATCCCATAGACAGAGGAACCTGGCAGGCTTCAGTCCATGGGGTCACAAAAGCGTCAGATACAATTGAGCAACTAAACAACAACTGTTCATCTAACCAGAAACACCCATTCCTGGCTCGTTATAGAGTAGATATGACAATTGACCTTTTTTGAAGGTGCTGCAATACAGCCATATAGTAAAATTGTTTAACTTAAGAAGAGGAAAAGAAAGTATAAGTTTATTTTAAGGTGAAGGGTAAGCATCAAAGGATTCCATTCTGTACCTGTCCTCTGGAGGGTGGCCTCTGTGGGTGGCTGCCTGTCATTTTTTCAAGATTAGGTTAAGAAAATCAAGTAGTGTCCCTGAGGTCACCTCATTCTAGGAAGTTTATTTATTTAACATCTCTGTGCCAGATTCCATTCTAAATACTTTCCAAATATTAATGCAGTTGACCTCCATAACAGCCCTACAAAGGATTTAATCTTACCATCCCCACTTACTAGAGGTGGAGCCACACATAGAGAGGTTAATGGGGCTGCTGGGGGCTGGAATTTGAATGCCACGGAGCCCAACTCTGGAGTCCTCACCCTGCAGCCAACCACTGGCTGGACTGGGTTCCCCTCTCTGCCTGCCTCTGCTTTTCCACCTGCTCTGCACACGGTGTGATGTGTTTTCATCAGCACAAATTGCTGCTCTAGAGTTCTCACTCTGATTGTTTTCTTCTGTTAACACTGTAGTGGTTTTCTATGCAGAGACGTTCATTTTCTTAATGAAAATAAGATTTCATAGGGCAGAGACCATGTGCATTTTACAGTATCTCTTAATGCCTTACATGTAACAACCAGATAGAGGATTCAAAGAATGTGTTTATGGAAAGCTTGCCTAAATCAAAACTAGCCTACTTTAATTTTCTTCATCAGAATCAGAGTCTCTCTGGGGGTGAGGTGGGACAGGAGGTGCATTTATCACAATTTCAGGGCACCATGACCTCAGTGCAGCCTTTGATTTTCTTGGCATCATAAGCACATTTTCCAGAGGGTCCTCCTGGGTTAGCAGCATGGCATATAGGGCCTCTCTCATGTTTTTTTTTTTTTTTTTTTTTAAATCACATTTAAATCCTATTTCAAAGCTCCTCATTTTCAGCACTGGTGCTGCTACCTAGTAGATGCCTGGATGTCATTGTTAGACCCCATCAAAAGGATTTTAAGTTGGAGAGCCTGCAAAAGTTAAAGTAACCTCAAGACAAGCTGCCAGGATCACTCCGATGTTCTCTTATGCCTAAACACTCTGCAGTTGGGTAGGGGCTGGCATTATTTCTATCTACAGCTAAGACAGCCCCCTCCATAGGACAGAAGCATGAACACAGTCTCACTGCCCTTGGCCATGGCCTTGAAACTATGTAATACCTGACAAGCTTTTAAAATGTAGGTGACTTCATGTTGTTTCCACTTATGTGGCATAAAATGAACTGCATTAAAATCTTTATATTGTACAATTCAAATTTTCACAAGATACAACTGGGCTATACTGAAAAGCATTGTTGAATCGATGCGGTTGCTGTGTTTTACATTCTTTCCAGCAATGTTTAGTACCAAATATTTATATTGTATTGAATTGTTAGGTGAGGAAGATGTCAAACTGTCCTAAAACTAAAAGCATGTGTCTTTCTTAATAGCGTGTGACCTGCTATTGCAGCCGGACAACCTGGCTTGTAAACCCTGTAAGTATAGCTGTCCTTGGGGTTCCCAGGTGGCACAGTGGTAAAGAATCTGCCTGCCAATGCAGGAAACGTCAGAGAAGTGGGTTCGATCCCTGGGTTGGGAAGATCCCCTCGAGGAGGAAATGGCAGCTCACTCCAGTATTCTTGCTGGGATAATCCCATGGACAGAGGAGGCTAGCGGCCTACAGGCCCTTTGGTTGCGATGAGTTGGACATGACAGAGTGACTGAGCACACATGTAGCTGTCTTTGTCCAATCCCAAGTGGAGTCAGGTGCTCACTCGGGTCCTTCCTGCCCCTAGTCTGGAAGCCTCGGAACCTCAACATCACTCAGCACGGTTCGGACATGCAGGTGTCTTTTGACCACGCGCCCCACACCTTTGGCTTCCGTTTCTTCTATCTTCATTACAAGCTCAAGCATGAAGGACCCTTCAAGAGAAAGACCTGTAAGCAGGTAAGCTGCTGGGTATGCATAAAGAAACCACTGCATGTTTCAAAGTGACCCCAGAGCCTCTGGAATTTGGATGGTTCAGTGTGAACTTTAGGCTCTGTGGACTCTGAATGTTATCACTGAGTTCATCTCAGGGTCATCCTGAGTCACCCCTCACTCCCTAATTATCTAATTATCTCTACCCTAGCCAGCCCAGTGCTGACGTACCCAGTGAAGTTTTACCAAAGGATCCGAAACAATGACGTAGTTGTCAGGTCTTTTGCATTTCAGACCTGAATCAGGTGCTCGCGGTGTGCCGGTCAGCAAGCTCTGTGGTCACTGAGTCTTTACAGCTCAATGAAACCAAGGCTGCTGTTATCCTCGCTTTAGAGATGTGGAACCTGAGGCCCACGGAGGTCACCTGGCCTGCTGCTTAAGGCCTCACGGCTAATCTGGGAGCCAAGTCACTAGCATGTCAGTGGCTCGTAATTTATACAGAGGCCAAGGTTAACTTGAAATTCAGTAACCAAGTTCTTAAACTTGAGATAGTCAGAGGGAGTGGGCGGTATTTCATGGAAGTTCACGAGACTGCTCGATGACCCCACAAGAGCACCAAGAGAGGTTTTTAGTTCTGGTGGCAGAAACCAGCGCCCTCCTAGATGCGTGTGCTGAGTTTGGTTTTCCTGCCCGCTCTCACCTCTGTCATTGACCTTCTATTATGGCAAATAAAATATGCACAAACAGGGGAGGGTAATTTTTTCCCCCATTCTTTTATTAAGTAAAAGGTATTCTAATTAGCTTCTTTGTCTTCAGATAAAAAAACTGCTGCTCAGGGCATCACTAGCCCAGCATAGACTATGACCGGGGTCGCAGGCTCTCCTGGGCCTTTTAAGCAGAGTGAAGTTCAGATAACCTGGCAGATAAGGACAGTTGCTTCCTAATTGTCATCTTCTGAAACCATAATTGAAACTGGTGGGAAGTCTCCTTCGTTCAGTTCCAGAACAAAAGAGGGGTCCTGGTGACCTTTATCTGAGAAGAAAGTTTTAAAGTGTTATTTGTTTCTTTACAGGAGCAAAATACAGAGATAACCAGCTGCCTTCTTCAAAATGTGTCTCCTGGGGATTATATAATTGAGGTATACACAACTCAGGAAAGCCCTATTATTTTTATTAAAAAAATTTTTTTTTTGACTGTACCATATACCTGCAGGATCTTAGTTCCCCAGCCAGGGACTGAACCCAGAGCCTTGCCAGTTAAAGCACCGAGTCCTAATCACTGGACCACCAGGGAACTGCTGTTTTTTTAAAAAGCTTTATTGAAGTAGAGTTGGTTCACAATGTTGTGTTAATTTCTGCTGTATAGCAAAGTGATTCAGTTATACATGCACACATATATACATATTTCCTATTTCATGTTCTTTTCCATTATGATTTGTCACGGGATATTGGATACAGTTCCCTGTGCTATACAGTAGGGCCTTACTATTTATCTATCTTCTGTATACTCATTTGCTTGGAAAAGCAGAGATGTATCTGACTGTTACTGTCTAATCTCGGTTTGAAAATGATCACAGGCAGCAGCAGCTCTGCCCTCCCCTTGCCCCACTGACCACAGATGGAAAAATGAATGGAATCTGTTGAGATGCTATCACTTAAAAAAAAATAATACAGTATCCTCTGCTTTGCAGCTGGTCGATGACAGTAATACGACAAGAAAAGTGATGCATTATGCCTTAAAACCAGGTGAGATTTTGTGTGCTTGTTTGAAATGTTGCCTCTGAACTACAGAGGGGACCAAGATATTTGATACTTTCCGTACTTCATGGTTTAGGAAAAGAAAACACTTGAGCTCCTCACTCTTACATGATGTTCCATCAAATCTGACTTTCCTTCCACCCTAATGTTGATGCCTGGAAGATCAAAGCCAGTGTGTTACATGTGTCAACTGGGACTAAATAAGTAGTCAATTGTCCTCAGAAGCAAAGTGGTGGGATGGGAGGTTTCCTTGGGCAGATTCTCACTCAGAGGTATTCAGTGGTCTCAGCAGATTCTAGCTGTTGAATTGTATGCTACAGTCTTTTAAAGTGAATCCTTTTATAATCACTGAATCATTACTAGAGGAAGGTGGTCAGGGAGTCTTGGAACCTGTCGTGCGGCTTATTTTTAAAAAGAAAAAAAAAAATGTTTCTCTTTGAACCTGTTACACTGCTGACATCTAAAAGCCTTCCCTCTGAAACTTCCCAGTGCATTCCCCGTGGGCTGGGCCCATCAGAGCCGTGGCTATCACTGTGCCATTGGTCGTCATATCTGCGTTCGCCACGCTCTTCACAGTAATGTGCCGAAAGAAGCAGCAAGGTATTTGTGTGGTGTGTCCCCCCCCCATCCAAGTTGGCAGGACTGGGGCCAGCAGAGGGCGACTGGGAGCACTTGGTGGTTACAGAGGTATAAACTTAGATAAAAATTTCCTGAAATGTACTCTTAAGATGTACGCACTTTACCTTTGTAAGTTGTGCAAAAAAGCTCCCCCAAACCTCAATGAAAGTTTTAAAGGACGTCAGCTCTGCTGAAGCTTTATTGGTCAGGAAGCTGCACTCGGCTGCAAGAGCTGGTTCGAGATACCGCTGACCAGAGTGGAGGGTGGGGGTGGGTGGGTGGCCCCGGCAGTGTTTTTGGCTTAACCACGGTCAGTTTCAGGTGAAGAACAAAGTTTGGCCCTTTTTGGCTCCGCTGGAGAAATCAGCTGTCCCATTCCCAGAGGTGACCCAAGGGGCTGGTAGAGTTAGGGAGCTGGGAGTACGCCAGGTGACATGGCTAGTGAACACAGCCTCACGTCTCGAGCCGCGGGGAACAAGTCAGAGCGCTGCTCATGGGCACCAACCCTATCTTCTTGTCCACTTTAGAAAATATCTATTCACACTTAGATGAAGAGAGTTCGGAGTCCTCCACGTACACCACCGCACTCCCCAGGGAGAGGCTCCGGCCTCGGCCCAGGGTCTTCCTCTGCTATTCCAGCAAAGATGGCCAGAATCACATGAACGTTGTCCAGTGCTTTGCCTACTTCCTCCAGGACTTCTGTGGCTGTGAGGTGAGGAGTGTAAAGTCTCTTCTTTTATCCTGGGTGGGATGTGTGCTAATAAGCTCTTAGCTTCCAACTAGGGGTTAGCCGTGGCACTCTTCTTTGAGCCTGTCATAGCTATCACTGAAACGAAATGTTTGCTGACACTTCGTTCTAACCCCGACACTCCTGCTCAAAAGCCTTGAGTGGCACCCACCTGGCAGGAAATTTTTTACGCTTTAAAAAGACTTGTTGGGTGTATGGATGGTGGAGGAGATGGCAGTGTGCAGTGGGGGTGGTGGGAGGAGGTCATCATGGCATTGGAGGGTCAAAGAGAAAATGGTAAGTAAAGAAGTGGGTTTAGATAATTCTTTGGGGGAACTTTGCTTAACAGCATGTTAAGTGCTCATATGGTCTACTCTGGTTTCTTGCCTATTCTTTTGAGTTAAGCTATTAACATGTAACTTTTTTATAATGTCATAGTGTTCATTTTAGAGTGAAGTTTGAAGCTCTCATGGAAAACACACTCTTGTTTCTTACAGATGCAAGAACTGTACAATGATTCTGTTTTTTGTTGTTTAGTTACTAAGTTGTGTTCAACTCTGTGACCCCACAGACTGCCAGGCTGCTCTGTCCATGGGATTTCCCAGGCAAGAATACCACAGTGTGTTGTCATTTCCTTCTCCAGGGGATCTTCCTGATCTAGGAATCGAACCCGCGAATCTGTGTTTCTACCATTGCAAGCAGATTCTCTTACTGTGGAGGCACCCTTGGAAGTTATTTGTGCTTTGAGATGGAGGGCTCAATGAGTTTCTTAGACTCTCTCCATGTGGTGAGGCTGCCCCCTAGTGTCAGTAAGGCATATTAACAAGGCTGGCAGGGTTTCCTAATGTATGAAGGTTCTAGAGGTGGGCTGATCAGCCTGAAAGACCAGCAAGTGGCACAGTCTTCAAATACAGACAACCCATTGTTTGCTCTACTTTGTGAGTGACTAGCCTGGGGAAAGGTGGGCTCAGTTCAGTTCAGTCACTCAGTCATGTCCGACTCTTTGTGACCCCATGAATTGCAGCACACCAGGCCTCCCTGTCCATCACCAACTCCCGAAGTTTACTCAAACTCATGTCCATCGAGTCAGTGATGCCATCCAGCCATCTCATCCTCTGTCATCCCCTTATCCTCCTGCCCCCAATCCCTCCCAGCATCAGGGTCTCTCCCAGTGAGTCAACTCTTTGCATGACGTGGCCAAAGTATTGGAGTTTCAGCTTCAGCATCAGTCCTTCCAGTGAACACCCAGGACTGATTTCCTTTAGGATGGACTTGTTGGACCTCCTTGGAGTCCAGGGGACTCTCAAGAGTCTTCTCCAACACCACAGTTCAAAAGCATCAATTTTTCAGAGCTCAGCTTTCCTCACATCCAACTCTCACATCCATACATGACCACTGGAAAAACCATAGCCTTGACTAGGCGGACCTTTATAGGCAAATTAATGTCTCTGTTTTTTAATATGCTATCTAGGTTGGTCATCACTTTCCTTCCAAGGAGTAAGTGTCTTTTAATTTCATGGCTGTAATCACCATCTGCAGTGATCTTGGAGCCCAAAAAATAAAGTCTGACAGTTTCCACTGTTTCCCCATCTATTTCCCATGAAGTGATGGGACCAGATGTCATGATCTTAGTTTTCTGAATGTTGAGCTTTAAGCCAGCTTTTTCACTCTCCTCTTTCACTTTCATCAAGAGGCTTTTTAGTTCCTCTCCACTTTCTGCCATAAGGGTGGTGTCATCTGCATATCTGAGGTTATTGATATTTTTCCCAGCAATCTTGATTCCAGCTTGTGCTTCTTCCAGCCCAGCATTTCTCATGATGTACTCTGCATATAAGTTAAACAAGCAGGGTGACAATATACAGCCTTGACGTACTCTTTTTCCTATTGGGAACCAGTCATTGTTCCATGTCCAGTTCTAACTGTTGCTTCCTGACCTGCGTATAGGTTTCTCAAGAGGCAGGTCAGGTGGTCTGGTATTCCCATCTCTTGAAGAATTTTCCACAGTTTATTGTGATCCACACAGATAATGAGTGATGTTGAGCACCTTTTCATGTGTTTGTTAGCTATCTTTATGTCTTCTTTGGAGAAATGTCTGTTTAGTTCTTTGGCCCATTTTTTGATTGGGTCATTTATTTTTCTGGAATTGAGCTGCAGGAGTTGCTTGTATATTTTTGAGATTAATCCTTTGTCTGTTGCTTCATTTGCTATTATTTTCTCCCAATCTGAGGACTGTCTTTTCACCTTGCTTATAGGTTCCTTTGTTGTACAAAAGCTTTTAAGTTTCATTAGGTCCCATTTGTTTATTTTTGCTTTTATTTCCAATATTCTGGGAGGTGGGTCATAGAGGATCCTGCTGTGATTTATGTCAGAGAGTGTTTTGCCTATGTTCTCCTCTAGGAGTTTTATAGTTTCTGGTCTTACATTTAGATCTTTAATCCATTTTGAGTTTATTTTTGTGTATGGTGTTAGAAAGTGTTCTAGTTTCATTCTTTTACACACAGTCAAAGACTTTGGCATAGTCAATAAAGCAGAAATAGATGTTTTTCTGGAACTCTCTTGCTTTTTTGATGATCCAGCAGATGTTGGCAATTTGATCTCTGGTTCCTCTGCCTTTTCTAAATCCAGCTTAAACATGTGGAAGTTCACGGTTCACGTATTGCTGAAGCCTGGCTTGGAGAATTTTGAGCATTACTTTACTAGCATGTGAGATGAGTGCAATTGTGCAGTAGTTTGAGCATTCTTTGGGATTGCCTTTCTTTGGGATTGGAATGAAAACTGACCTTTTCCAGTCCTGTGGCCACTGCTGAATTTTCTAAATTTGTTGGCATGTTGAGTGCAGCACCTTCACAGCATCAACTTTCAGGATTTGAAATAGCTCAACTGGAATTCCATCACATCCACTAGCTTTGTTTGTAGTGATGCTTTCTAAGGCCCACTTGACTTCACATTCCAGGATGTCTGGCCCTAGGTGAGTGATCACACCATCGTGATTATCTGGGTCGTGAAGATCTTTTTTGTACAGTTCTTCTGTGTATTCTTGCCACCTCTTCTTAATATCTTCTGCTTCTGTTAGGCCCATACCATTTCTGTCCTTTATTGAACCCATCTTTGCATGGAATGTTCCCTTGGTATCTCTAATTTTCTTGAAGAGATCTCTAGTCTTTCCCATTCTGTTGTTTTCCTCTATTTCTTTGCTTTGATTGCTGAGGAAGGCTTTCTTATCTCTCCTTGCTATTCTTTGGAACTCTGCATTCAAATGGGAATATCTTTCCTTTTCTCCTTTGTTTTTTGCTTCTCTTCTTTTCACAGCTATTTGTAAGTCTTCCTCAGACAACCATTTTGCCTTTTTGCATTTCTTTTCCATGGGGATGGTCTTGATCTCTGTCTCCTATACAGTGTCATGAACTTCCGTCCATAGTTCATCAGGCACTCTGTCTATCAGATCTAGTCCCTTAAATCTATTTCTCACTTCCACTGTATAGTCATAAGGGATTTGATTTAGGTCATACCCTGTCTCCTATACAATGTCATGAACCTCCGTCCATAGTTCATCAGGCACTCTGTCCATCATATCTAGTCCCTTAAATCTATTTCTCACTTCCTGTGTATAGTCATAAGGGATTTGATTTAGGTCATACCCATAAGGGTCTAGTGGGTTTCCCTCCTTTCTTCAATTTCAGTGTGAATTTGGCAATAAGGAGTTCATGATATGAGCCACAGTCAGCTCCTGGTCTTGTTTTTGCTGACTGTATAGAGCTTCTTCATCTTTGGCTGCAAAGAATATAATCAATCTGATTTCAGTGTTGACCATCTGGTGATGTCCACGTGTAGAGTCTTCTCTTGTGTTGTTGGAAGAGGGTGTTTGCTATGACCAGTGCATTCTTTTGACAAAACTCTATTTGCCTCTGTCCTGCTTCATTCCATACTCCAAGGCCAAATTTGCCTGTTATGCCAGGTGTTTCTTGACTTCCTACTTTTGCGTTCAAGTCCCCTATAATGAGAAGGACATCTTTATTGGGTGTTAGTTCTAAAAGGTCCTGTAGGTCTTCACAGAACCGTTCAGCTTCTTCGGCATTACTGGTTGGGGCACAGACTTGGATTACCGTGATATTGAATGGGTTGCCTTGGAAACGAACAGAGATCATTCTGTCATTTTTGAGATTGCATCCAAGTACTGCATTTTGGACACTTTTTAGGGCATCCCTGCTGGCTTAAAGGGTAAAGTGTCTGCCTACATTGCGGGAGACCTGGGTTCAATCCCTGGGGCGGGAAGATCCCCTGGAGAAGGAAATGGCAACCCACTCCAGTACATTTGTCTGGAAAATCCCATGGACGGAGAAGCCTGGTAGGCTACAGTCCACAGAGTCACAAAGAGTCGGACACAACTGAACAACTTCAAAGGTGGGCTAGTGTAACATAAATATGGGTGTAATAGAAAATTTGGAAACTAGAAAAGAATGACAAATTTCAAAATGAATGATAATCTTAACTTGGAGAAGAGGAACCACAGTTAAAGTTGCTGTATTTCCTCCTACTGTTTTTCTGCATAGATGAACTCATACATACAGTTTTGCATTTTGGATGGATTGGAGTTTTTTTTTCTTTCTCTTCACTCAGTGACTTTTTATATTATTAGCAGTTCTATGTAAACTGAAGTTTTAAGTAGACACTTGGTTCATATTAATAATTCAACATAATTGAGTTTTTTCAAAGTGTTAAACATCTTTGGTTCCAGTTTGCCTCATTTCTGTTGATTTTCCAAAGAAATGGAATTGCTGGGTCAGGCAGGAACATTTTTTTAAGTGGTTGGTCAGTTAGCTTTCAGAGTATATAATGTTATATAATGTTAGCGAGAATTAAGGAAAGTGTAAGACAATTCAGGATTATCTTTAGCAAGTAGGTAGATGTTGGGGAGTTTCTTCCCTTTGGTAATACCTTAGAGCAAAAAAGGAAGTCAAAAGTCATTTCAGAACCCCTTCCCCCATAAGAGACTGTGGCTGCCATATTTGGGCATAGACATTGGAAATTAATCTCTGAACTACAAAATGAAATTGCCAAAAGAATCTGCAGCAGAATCAGGTGAAGATGGTCTGAGAAAGTGAAGCCCTCTGAGGGGCCACACATGTCCTATGGTCTTACTTTGTCAGTGCTCCACTCTCAACTCCCTCCCAGACCTCCCCTTGGGTTAAGGCCTGGTAGGGATGTGGTCCTGTCAACTGCTGAGAAGTCATGGTGAGAGATGGCAGTCTCTACAAGTGAGTGAACCAGAGTGGCGGTATTATTGCAGATCATCACCCTTCTCTCCATGCACCAGTCACCTAATAAACAGCAGGCTGACCTCAGGGCTGTGAGAGTGGCCAGGGAGGCCCTCTTTGTCACTCATACTATTTGTTGTTGAGTCAGCTGGCAGCATGAGTGGGCGACCCTGGCATCCAGACCTGAACTCCATTTTCCAGCCCACTTTGAGATCCCTCACCCATACGCTTCTATTACCACCTTCCAGTTCTCTCTTCTGGATCTGCCCCCATCCAGGCAGCCTCACTCATCAGATAGATCCTCCCTCATTTCCTCTGTTTTCCATGCTCACTATCACACTCTTAAGTTTACTGGAGGCCTCACATATGATGTGTGACTTAAGCAGGTTGTCAGATACTCTGTACTTCTGTCTTCACTTGTAGGGTGGGAGTGGTAATGATCCCACAGTATGCTAAAGACATGATGCAGAGGGCCTGGTGCTTGGTGGTTGGTCACCCATGGAATATTAGCTGTTCCTTGGAGCTGGGTGGCCTGGAGCCTGCATATAGCAGAGATTTGGGGCAGATGATGAGCCCTTCTTGTAACATTGCCCATCTTGTCACTCGACTCGCCAAGCTGTACAGGTGAGTGAGGTTACCTGGTCTCTTTCCAGGTGACTCTGGACTTGTGGGAAGACTTCAGCCTCTGCAGGGAAGGGCAGAGAGAATGGGTAATCCAGAAGATCCATGAGTCCCAGTTCATCATCGTGGTGTGTTCCAAAGGCATGAAATACTTCGTGGACAAGAAGAACTACAAGCACAAAGGAGGCGGCCGAGGCTCGGGGAAAGGGGAACTCTTCCTGGTGGCGGTGTCTGCCATTGCCGAGAAGCTCCGCCAGGCCAAGCAGAGCTCGTCCGCGGCGCTCAGCAAGTTCATCGCCGTCTACTTCGATTATTCCTGCGAAGGAGACGTTCCCGGTGTCCTGGACCTGAGCACCAAGTACAAACTCATGGACCATCTTCCCCAGCTCTGCTCCCACCTGCACTCCCAGGACCGCAGTCCGCAAGAGCCGGGGCAGCAGCCGGGGCGGGTTAGCCGAAGGAACTACTTCCGGAGCAAGTCGGGCCGCTCCCTGTATGTCGCCATTTGCAACATGCACCAGTTTATTGATGAGGAGCCTGACTGGTTTGAGAAACAGTTCGCTCCCTTCCATCCGCCTCCTCTCCGCTACCAGGAGCCAGTCTTGGAGAAGTTTGACTCAGGCTTGGTTTTAAACGAAGTCCTCTGCAAGCCAGGGCCCGAGAATGAATTCGGCCTCAAGGCCGAGTCGGCGGGCCCCGGGACACCAGCCGACCCACCCTCTGGGGGCCCACAGTTCGGGCCTGACGAAGACCTGGAGGCTGGACCCGTTGTCGCGGGTGCCAGTGCCGTCCTGCGGCCCCTGCTGCATGCGGGGAAAGCGGCTGGGCCCTCGGACATGCCGCGGGACTCGGGCATCTACGACTCATCCGTACCCTCGTCCGAGCTGTCCCTGCCCCTGATGGAAGGGCTCTCCGCCGACCAGACGGAGACGTCTTCGCTGACGGAGAGCGTGTCGTCCTCCTCCGGCCTGGGTGAGGCGCGGGGAATGGGAAGCTGGTGGTTCGGTGGGTTGGGTTCCTAATGCGGGCCACAGCTTTGCCCTGATTCCAGAATCCAGGAGAAGCTTTTTGCTAATTTTGCTGCAATTTTATTTGTCAGTCGAACGTTATGGGAAGTAACAAAACTACATTGATAGCCTCCCAGGTAGGTAATGGGATTGTTCAGGTGTGTGCGCTACAGAAATACTGATAAGAAATTATGGTGAGCTAGCTGCCCAGTACCATGTTATGTAACATACAGTATGTGCATTAGATCGCCTTTCTAAAGGCAATACTAAACACATTGGGCCCCAAGTGTGTTGGATGAGTGTCTGTGGACCTGTAGATTTGTAGAGTTCACCACTCCCCACCTTGCCAATGTCTTTAAAGCCACATGTATTGACCCAGGGGTTCATGGGGCATAGTGTTCTCTCTATTCTAGCTCAACACAGGCTCTGGTAGAAGGGCCTGCTTCCCCAGGGAACCCCCCCATAGGATGCCATCTGGAGCTGCTCTTACTGTGCCTATAACCCTTTGGAGTTCATGCATGCAAACCTGGCCCTTCAGCTGAGGGAACTGGAATCTAGTGGCAGGATGAGAATGCCCAGCCTTGAGCTGGTGGGGATGCCTGCCTCACTTGTGCAAAGTGCATGGTGCAAACCCAGATCTAGCCTCATTCTGGCCTGAGCACCCAGCAGTAACATGTGACTCTGCCCTCTCTTCTTTTCTTAGGTGAGGAAGACCCTCCTGCCCTTCCTTCCAAGCTCCTTGCCTCGGGGGCATGCAAAGCAGAACCTGGTTGCTGCAGCTACACTGGTGAACTCCACACGGTCGCCCCTTTGTAACAGAATGGAAGAGTCTAAGCATTGCCACTTTAGCTGCCGCCTCTCTCTGGTTCCCCAGCTCATCTCTCTGGGTATGTGGCCCACTTGGAGCTGAGGTCTCTTACAAGGATATTCAGAGCGAAATCCTGGCCAGTACTTGCTCTCCTTGCCTCTCTATTCTCTACCAAATATATTGGCAGAGTCTCCCGTTCTCTGAAACCATGTGGAACTGTGAAAGGCATGTCCATAATGTCTGACAGCAGCTTGCCATGTTAGGTCAGACTTTGGACTAGAGCCAATTTTGGGAGGTAGGGAAGAAACAGGAAAATACCCGCACTGATCATTCAGACTTAATTTATCTGTGCAAACTTTGCCAGTTAGCTATTGGCTGTTTTGATTTGAAATACTGTGTGGAAAAAGCACTTTTGATGCCACTACAGCCCACAGAAGTCAAGTGCCCGTCTCTCTGGAATCCATGTAGTTAAAGATAATACCTCTTTCCGTTGTTGGTATGGAATTTACAGTGCCATTTACAATGCCAGGGGTGTTTTAAAAAAAGCTCTGGAGTCAGAGGTCAAGAAGGTAACTGAATATACAGTCATTTTTCATAAAAATGAGTCTTATATATTACTGGGGGACATGTCTGTCCAAAGAGGGGACTGCAGGGCCAGGCCGATAACCATCTAGACCATTCTTTCTGAGATGGGTTGGTCATTGTGCAGAGGGCACTGGGGCCACATCTTGATCTGAATAGGCATCATGTAGGGGCCAGGTCTGCCCACCAAGTTTCCCTGGCTTATACTTTGTTGAATTTCAGATATTGGTGCCTAAACGTTCATTTTTAAGAAACTGATACCTAACTGGGCTGTATTCACTGAAGTTGTAATTTGTGCTTTGGTTGACCTCTAGTCTAAAGCTCTGAACAGAAAATTAGGGATGAGGATCCACTGACAAAACAGCAGTATGTGGAGGTGGTAGCCAGTTAATCTGCTGAACTTGTTTTACCTAATGACAAACCTCTTTTTAAGAAGGTGAAAAGGAAGGGATTGTTACAAAGATGAATGTGCTCTTCAAGTATTGTCTAGAGAAGACATGGGACCTGAAATCATTAAATTCTTGAATCTTAAAGTACTTCCCTCACAACCCCAGCCTGTGAATAAGGTTTCATTTTCTTTTTGTTTGACTTACCCAATTAAAGATTTGTCTCTTGTACTTCACTCTACCAAAAATAGGTATTGAGAGCTTAAGAGGAAAGAATTTGCTTTAAAAGGGAGAAGTATATGTTCTGTTTTTATGAGTGACTTCTGTACAGAATTTTAGTTTCCAAAGGGAAAATAGTTGTTCCTTTTTCATCTCCATGACCTTAAAGGGGAGTGAATATCTTTTTCTACCTTTTTCATAAATGCTGTTGAATTTTGGCACCAATATCAGGGACCCTGATTTTCACTCCTTCACAAAATAGGACCAATATTGAGGGGGGGGGGGGACACTGAGAAGCATCCTAAGGTGTGGTGTGGGGAAGTGGGAGGGGAGGACTTTTCCTTCGAGGCTCATGCCCAGCAGGTGGAGAAGGGAAGGCTTGCACCCTTGCTGGAAAGAAAAGGTTTGTGTATATCTTTGATGCAAATACCACACTGCCTGCTCTAAAGGCAGCTGGCAGCTTCTTGGGAGAAGAACATGCTCGTCTGTTCTCTGGCATCGAGTTTCCTGCAGCTGCTCTGAGGGAGAGACAAGTGGGCTGCAGAACTGTCTCCCCTTAAGACCAAGCATCTTGTTGGAGGAGGGATGTTCCATGCTGCCACTGTGGAATCCGAGATGAATGTAGAGTTTCTGCGCACCCGTGAGTGTCCTGCCATTCCATTGTCGGCATCCATTCTGTGAAGGAGATAGGTCAGTCTTATTAATGTATGAAAATGCACTTTGGAACATTTTCAGAATGATTTCTTACTGAAGTCAAGAAATGGTGCATGCCCCAGAAGTGCCATTAGGAGCTGCCTTAGGATAGATGTTCAGCTTTGTAAGTGAAAGGAGGCATCTCTGAGAAACTGGCCCCAGAAACTGAGTGAAAGACTGGATAAGAAGCGTCAGCTGAGCTCTGTGAGCATGGGCAGAGAGCTTGCTAAATAAACTCACTTGGAAAATGGGAAGGAAAAATTGTGCTTGGCCAACAATCAAGTGATGCTTTAGTTTGGATTTAGGGTTTAGGTACTTATTTTGAAATATTAAAGATTGTGATGTTCAGCAAAATCAAACTTTTGTACCAAGTAATGAAAATGACAGTGTGAATGCCCAGCTCTGAATAGTTGAGAAGTCCAACTTCCTAGTGTTGTCTTATTACTTTCACTTTTTTTTTTAACCCCTCCTCACTTCATGCTGAAAGTGGGAATGGTTACCGTATGGATTAATGCAAAACGTTGTTTTCGCAGAGGTGCTTTTGACTCACGAATGGTCCTGGATGGTGGAAATCATAGGACAGAATTCAGATAAAGGTTCAAAAGTCACAGGCTTTCAGATGCTGGGGAACCAAGAATTCGAATGTGGGAATGAACTCACTGAAGGGCCTTCATCCCGAGAGTAAAAGGCTCTGTAGCTCAGTTAGGTGGTATCCTCTGTACAGGAGACCAGGGGTAGGTCCAGGCTTCCTTCAGCTAACCGGGGAGGGCAGGTAGTTGAAATGGGGGAGCTAGTTGTTTGTCTTGACTCGCCGATGCCGTCCATGTCTGACACACGTGACACATTAGCATTTGGCACAGTCGGCTCTTCTTAGAGCATGACCAGGTGGATGAAGGCCCAGGCAAAGGTGTGTTCTCCTCTGAGATGAGCTGCAAGCAGTGGGGACTGCCTGGGTGGGCCCAGCCCAGTCATACAGGGGCAGGAGTCTTTTGGAGGACTGAGGCCTGGGGCTGTGAGGCACGTTGATCTCCAGAGAATCAGAACTCATCCAGGCCCAGGTCCCAGGATTTCAGTGGCTGACCCAGTCAGGTAATAGTGTTTTGAGCCCAACATGAGAGAGGCCATAAAAGTCATGAGACAAAGAGTTTTTAGTTGACACAATTATAATTGAAGATAGTCCCTGATCCGAAGTTCGGAGTTGAGTTGTCTTTTCCTTTAAAAGAAGCAGAGGAAGAAAAAAGCTTTTTTTATTTTTTTAATTCCTGGTGAAGAAATGACATACTGTCCTCCCTAAAGAGAGAAAGCCCTGCAGTCCGCAACCACCTCAGCACTCATGGGGCTCTCTTAAGGAGAGAGGAGTTACTTTGTCTTTATTGGAGAGAGGTGGACAATGGCAATGAGAAGATTATGAGCCTTTTCTAGTTGATATTGTTGGGAAAGAGTCTGTTCTTACTTAACAAATGCTGTTCCTTTAGGAGGCCCCCCTGTAGCAAGTGTAGTGATAAATAAGGTGTGATGACAAACCCTTCTCAGGCTCAGAGAGACAGTGGGGCCTGGTGGAGACTGTGGCCAGCAGACACCTTTGTGCTGCACCTACAGGGAGCAGCCGCTCCAACCAGTTGTGAACATATAGTGTTTCCTGATTGTCCCATTTTTCAAGAGAAACTGAGAATCTGGAGTTTTACATGAAAAAAATCTGATTATTTTTCTTTAGCATGGGCACTAAAATTCTTAATTGAATTCCGGAAACCCATGGGTGGACCTGATTTGGCCCACTAGCTATCAGTTTGCCGCATCTGCTTTAGAAGATTTGAAAAGAAAGGCATCCATGGTAATTACAGATGTCTGGTACCACAAGAAAATACTCTTGCTAAATGCAGCCAGAAGATAGATTGGTTTTTTTTTTTTTTTTTTACCCATTGCTTCCCTAAAGAAATTTGCTATGATTGTGAATATATTTGAAATCTTTTGATTGTTTCTTCACACTTCATGTATCTTAAGAAAAAGGCAAGGCAACTGTTAATTTCAAAATCAGATTTGTCCTCATTTAAAAAATGTGACACTTGGAACAGTTTCATTTAAATTCCACACCTTAAAGGACCTTATTTATAGTTTTAACTCTTGGCTTAATCACTTTTTTAGATGAATTAAATCACTTAAAAAAAAATCACTTTTTTTAATGCTGAGCTTAGGCCAGGCCCTAATGAGGAAAGCAGACATTGTGAAGAGTATGGCGAGGAGTCCTGAGTATCCACTAGAGCCAGGCATTTGCCCTGTCTTCGGTTTTAAATAACTTGTGAATTGATCTGTTTTGGAGATGTGTGACAGAATATGGTGGTACCAGTCAGGAGTCCTCATGGAGTTGGATCATCCTTGCTATATCACCTCCTTTCCAGGTTAAGGGTGCAAGTAAACAGAAGGAGATCAGACTGTAAGCCAATAGCTTTCATGGCGATTGCAGAGCTTAGGGGGTGAGAGAAAGTTTGGATTATCTGGCAGGTGCCCCTCTAGTGTCAAACAGGAAGGGTTGCGCATGAATTATTTCAGACATTTGGCTGTGGATGTGATACTGGATTTTCAGCGAAGGAGCTTCTGTAACCTACCCTGCTGATCAGATAGTTCTTTGTACATCTTCCTTATAGAAATTCAAACCAGCCTTCTTTTGTTCAGCATGTAGTGGAAAAAGAACAGCTGGTCACCTTCGTGTATTTGAAAACCACAGTGAAGTCATCCCTCTAGTGTTTTTATTCCAGTGATAAATAATCCCACCCCTACTCATTCTTCACAGCTCTTGCTTGCCAGGGGCCTAATAATTTTCACTGCCCTTCTATTTCTCAGCTTCACACTCAGTTTAGTTGCCCAAATAGAATGTGGTGCCTTATTCATATTGGTGCCTTGTGAAAGCCAAGCTCAGGATGGGGATTAACAGAAATTCTTACGTACCCAGCTTTTTTTACTATTTAGAAATATAAAGATGCTTTTTTAAAAGTGGTATATCACCTGTGTTCATTTTGAAGGTTGCTTACTACAGTTTTTTTCCTCAGCAGTAGTCCTCTATCGTATGTGGGTTTGTTATTTTTTTCCCTTGTGTATTCAAACACTTGTTGCTTATTCTTGATGTGTCTGATGTCATTCCCGAGCTTCTTCAAGATACCCTTCAAGACCAGCTCTTACTTTCTGAGTGGCAACCATCCCTCCCTCCCAATTTTGGATTCTATTTTTATATATCTGTATATGTCACCTTTAATTCATGACTCACAGTATTATTAAATGGTGCAGACTTTAACCACAGACAAGATAGCAGTTGCTAAGGGCTAATTTGCTAATAGGGCAAGTGAGGCCCTCTTGGGAATTTTGGGCAGCTGCCTTCCTTCCTGCTCTTCAACTCCTCTCCAAAATTCAGTGAGGACCACAGACTCCCCAAGGAACGTGTCCATATTCTAAAGGGCTGGAGCCATGGCTCCAAGTTGACCAAGCACTGTGGTTTGTACAAGCAGATGTCTGACGAAAGCAAACCATTATGACTGTGTATCTGATGTTTTTATCAAAGAAAGTTTCAGTGGAGAAGATTCAAAGAAGCTATCTTCTGTTTGTATGTGACAAAGTTGGCTGCTCCAGTCATTAGCCAAAAAATAATTACCGTTGGATGACACTAATGTGTAAGCATGTTATTTTTAATAAGTGGTTATTTTCTGTCTCAAGAAAAAGATGTAGTGAGTCTGGAGAGAGCAAAAGCTTTTGTAAAAACCAAATGTATTCATTTAGAGAGTAGATGACTTTTATTTTCACTGTATGTTTTGTTTTTCACTGCAGAAGCTCCCTATTACTATGTCTGGGGGAAGGCCTGTGGAACAGTGGTTATTGCCATTGTCTTTGTTTCATCTTTAAGTTTCTCCTTTGTGAGCTTTGATGGAATAGTGAGCACTGACCAGCAGACTGTAGCAGTATGCTATATTTTTACATTGAAGATGTTATTGTCTTATTTGGTTTGTACATAACTGTAAATAGGTGATAGTAGTCCACAGGTGACATTTGCAAAATGTTGTTTTTGTACCCTAGAATCTGCATCAAATAAAATGTTTTGTTTTAAGATTGTGGTGGCTCATTATTTTAGGTTGTGTTTTCTGTTTCCTGAATAGCTGGGGTTCCTAGCACAATTTTCTGTGGGCCCTCATTCTGAGAGGGAGAGAGATTACCCAGGAGGAAGAGTAGGCCAGGTTGGCTGGTCTGTCTTATACTTGCAGGAAAAGGAACCTGCTGCCCTTGATCGTTTACTCCACCCTCCGTCGGTCAGATACCTATTGTCTCCTCGGTGTCTGGAACAGGGGCAGGGACACTTACCTCAAGGAGAAATTTGATTCTCAGAACAATGGACTTTCTTTGAAGAAATTGGAAAAGAAGTTGATGGATGCTGAAATTTGGGAGCCACAAATTTCCTGTCATTCAGAAAGAAAAGAGTGCCTGTTCATTCTTCTGACAGATGGTGTCTCATCTTCTGTGTGCCATGTGATCTGAGTTATATCCCTGATGTATGTCAACTTTGGGGTCTCATTTTTGAGATTCTGACACCCAGAAATGGGGTATCTTTGCCGAGGGCACAAACAAGAAGTCAGCAACATTGGGATTCGTACATCTCGTTGAATCATCCTCATTCCTAACCAATGGGCTGTACTGTCTCTCACCATAATTTCCAAGAAGAAGAAAACTTGAGTAGCAGGTTACGGCGAGTTGGTTCCCTCCTGAGTCCACATATTGAGAGTACAGCTGGTTCAGAGGTTAAGCAGACGGATCTAAAAGGACTCCATTGGAAGGATCTCATTAGGTGGATGCTGCAGTAAGTGAATACCTCTTTCCTGTTAGTGGTGAGAAAATCCTCTTTGGACAGCATGCTGCTAAGTATCTTCAGTCGTGTCCGACTCTGTGACCCCATAGACGGCAGCCCACCAGGCTCTACTGTCCCTGGGATTCTCCAGGCAAGACCACTGGAGTGGGTTACCATTTCCTTCTCCAGTGCATGAAAGTGAAAAGCGAAAGTGAAGTCACTCAGTCGTTGGACAGCATGAGAAGCCCTAATTTTTACCATGGTGTTAAAAACCAAGAGTCCATTTTTATATCTGCTTTGGGTTCATACAGTTGCCAACATCTGTGGGACCTCACCACTGGTTTTATTTACTTTGTTTTAGAAATGCAAACTTCATGTAGCATAAAGACCAGCTTCCCCTTACAGGCTTTAATTAGGGGACACTTAATTTAGGTTTAGTTGAATAAAAGGCTACAGGCAATAAGCAGGTGAATGAGGAAGGAGATGTAATTTATACCTTCACTATCTCAGGCGTGGGTGTCCCTGGTGGCACAGTGGTAAAAAATCCACCTGCCAGTGCAGGAGGCCGGTTCGATCCCTGGGTCAGGAGGACCCCCTGGAGGAGGAAATGGCAACCCACGGCAGTATTCTTGCCTGGAGAATCCCATGAACGGAGGAGCCTGGCTGGCTACAGTCCATGGGGTCGCAAAGAATCAGACACGACTGAGCATGCATGCACGTCTTGGGCATAGTGAGTCCTTAATAAAGGACTCAATAAGATGTTTCCCACCCCTACCCCCTACCCTGTCTTCTCAGTTGAGAGGAACAAAATCAGAAGTGGTTCAAGAATAGTGGAGATAGAATGAAGGGCAGGACAGACAGAAACAAGGGGTAAGGCCTTTTGCAAGGAGATAAAATTTAAATGGCGTCTTTGAGATTAAGGAAAAATAATGCAAGATCACTAGACTTGGCTCCCTGGCCTCTTTCTAGAGGGTTTTTAGACCATCTTTCACATTTATAGGTAATAAAATCTTTTTACAATATTTATTTGAGAGCCTAAAATATGTATTGGAGATGCAGTAATGAATAAGATATACATGATCCCTGCCATCTCGTTTCCACCTCATTCTCAGTATGGGACTATGGGTAAACCCCCTAATTCTTCTGAGCCTCAGTTTCATCTGCAAGATGGGACTGATACCCACCATACTGGGTTATTGTGAGCCAGGGTTTATATAGCACCCACAGCCACACTTGGCAAGTGCTAGCCGTGTGGTAAATAGCAGTTTTTATTCTGTGGAAGAGCAGGTTTTGGACTACTTGTGGGCCCTATGGACATGGGTAGAAGAGAGTTCCCTGCTGATAGGAGCCTCAGCCCAGGAGCTCGGGCGCAGCACCTTTATTAGGTGCTACATTAAATCATCTCTTTCCCTAAGAGAAGAGGGTGGGTCTACATGTGACTGTTGTGGAAGGAAGGCATGGGGCTTGTGGAGGGGGAGGTGCTCCTCACAAAATTAAGCTAAGGCAGGATTCTTAAAAGTTGACTGTACATAGCCTGTAACAGTTGACTGGGTTCTCAGATCTGCCTATGTCCCATTTACCAGGCTCATTTCCCCCTGATCATCTTTCAGCTCTGATAGAGGTACAGACATTTTTCTGAATTTGTTGCTTTAAGGTCCCTGTGCTGGACTACCACACTCTGCTCTGGCTGTGAACAAAGGCAGTGATTGTTTCTCTAACCGACGACGGCGACCAACTCGTGGTTGGGGGGATTTCCCAAGTTTTAGAAGCTGGAGGGGATGCAGAGACCGAGTGATGGTCCTCAGGTTGAGGACTGCTCTTCCTGATGCTGGTCCAAACATTCCAGGGAGCAGGACAGGTGGCAGGTCCCAGGCAGAGCATGGACATTTCCCACAGGCTGGGCAAGGCCAGGCCAGGCGGAACTCACAGCAGACAAAGGCCGAAGCATGACTGGTGACAGAAGGCAAAAATAAGCAGCACCTGCCTTTGGTTTATGTACTTGAAGTTTGCTGTACTTGAAGATCCTGCACACGGTTATATAACTGTGCATTCTTGACGAGATTCTTTAATCATTGTGATTAAAGTGGGGATTTGGTTTCAGGTACCCGGAACTTAGATCTCAGTCTGCCACTTTTGGGGGGACTCTTAAGCAGGTCACTTGAGCCAATCAGGACTCAGTTTCTACATCTGGGAAATAAGTAATAGCTCAGTACCAAATGGGGCTGAGGTGAGGTTTAATTGTGAGCCCAAGCAGAGTTACGGTCATAGAACCCAGTACACAATGAGCCCCCTTGCCTTTGGGGATGTGGTCACCTGGGGCAGGTTAAGGGATGTACAGTGATAAAGTGTGATCCCCTAGATGTCTCCGTTAGCCCTGGTCTGGGTAGCAGAGGGCCTTAGTGACCACAGTGGAGTCCCTGTCTCCTGGAGGACTCAGTTCTGCAGGCAGTTGGCTTGAACCAACTACAGGAAATGGCTACTTGTAAACTGCTGATAGCCCAGAAGTGAACCCCAAAGTTATTACCTGGCTCCTAGCCAACCTCTTTTTCCTCTGTGTTTCTCTTTCTTCTCTGTCACCACAGCAGAATTTGAGGACCCTCACTGGTGTGGTCCTGTCTTGGACCCTCTGTGCCAGATTTTTCCTTCTCCCTCTCGAAGTCTCCAACCAGGCAGGCCTTCCTTGACCACTGTCCACCCTCATTAGGTCCTGACACACGCCTTCAGGAGCAGCTCCCGTGTTTATTGCCAGACCCTCTCACTCACTAGTCCAGCTGCTCCTTGAGCGCAGGCTGTGCCCCTTGCTTATGCCTTCCATGTGGGCTGGACTTGGGCTTTGCTTCTTTAGCCAGCTTAAGACCCCAGCCCTACCACTGACTGGTCAGCAGGGCAAGTTACCTCATCTCCCTGGTCCTCAGTTTCCTCCTCTGTCTGATGGTGATAAAAATGCACCTGCCTATGGTGTGGTTGTCAGGATAAAGCAGATGGAGGGGATAGTCCGGATAGTCCAGTGCCTGGCACGTGGCAAGTGCGCACAGCCATCATTTGTCTCAGTTGTCATCAGGGTAAGCAGTAACAGTTGCTAGTGAGTTTCAAAAGGCTTCTCAGAAGAGTAAACTGCATCTATTCCTGCTTTGCAAATTGGGGTGAGACCCCCATTCGCTTACCATGATCTCCAGAGCTGAGGGCCACTGGGGTGTCCCACATCCCCGCCGAGTGGCTTGTGTTGTCTCAAGTTTGTACCCCCTGTGGACCCTGTGTCCAGACTGTAGACTTAGGCTTGGTGGTGACCTGTTGTGTATTAGATTCACCCCTGTGAGTTGGACACCTACCACCTGGGCGCGTCCCATACTCCCAGCAGGGTTTATGGCTTAGGTGTAACATCCCACCTTCAGGGCAGGGCGACATTGGATTTGAACCCAGGCATTTCCTGCTCTGAAGCACCTGTCTATCTTTCCACTCCACCTCCTGGTCTTGCTTCTCAGGTCTTCCTCAAGCCCAGATTATGAGAGCAGATGGGACTTGCTTTTAGAGAAAGAAGTCTTTTACTGTATTAACTGCTTGCAGAACATTGCTTAGGTCTGAACATGGAGATGAACACGTTACTCCTTCACAGGTGTCACCATCTCCTGGGGGAGAAGGTTAGTGTTGCTTCATCAACTGGATTCTCCACACTTTTCAAAGAAAGTGTGTGTGTGTGGGGGGGTGCATCTGAACATTGCTAAAGGCAGAAGACTTGAATATTCCTTTCAGTGATCCACTTCTAGCATTTTCTCTGTAGGAAATAACCAGAACTGTGTATCAAAGTTAGTTATGCAAAGATTTTCATCACTAAGCATTATCCCCGATGCTGAGAAGTGAGGATCAATCCAGGTACCATTCAGGACTGCTGATAAGAAGAGGCACATTCATACCACAGACCAACAGGCGACTCTTAACAGTCATGAAGAATATTTTATCACAAGGAAAAGGCTCACAATATGTTAAATGGAAAACAAAAAAGCACACAAAATAACAGTAGATGTTGCTGGGTATCAGTAACCTCAGATACATATGATAACATCATACACTTATGGCAGAAAGTGAAGAGGAACTAAAGAGCCTCTTGATGAAAGTGAAAGAGGAGAGTGAAAAAGTTGGCTTAAAACTCAACATTCAAAAAACTTAAGACTATGGCATCTGGTCCCATCACTTCACGGCAAATAGATGGGGAAACAATGGAAACAGTGACTTTATATTTTTGGCTCCAAAATCACTGCAGATGGTGACTGCATCCATGAAATTAAAAGACACTTACTCCTTGGAAGAAAAGCTATTACCAGCCTAGACAGCATATTAAAAAGCAGAGACATTACTTTGCCAACAAAGGTCTGTCTAGTCAAAGCTGTGGTTTTTCCAGTAGTCATGTATGGATGTGAGAGTTGGACTATAAAGAAAGCTGAGCGCTGAAGAATTGATGTTTTTGAACTGTGGTGTTGGAGAAGACTCTTGAGAGTCCCTTGGACTGCAAGGAGATCCAACCAGTGCATCCTAAAGGAAATCAGTCCTGGGTGTTCACTGGAAGGACTGATGCTGAAGCTCTAGTACTTTGGCCACCTGATGCGAAGAACTGACTCATTGTAAAAGACCCTGATGCTGGGAAAGATTGAAGGCAGGAGGAGAAGGGGATGACAGAGGATGAGAAGATTGGATGGCATCGTCAACTTGATGGACATGATTTGAGCAAGCTCCGGGAGTTGGCGATGGACAGGGAACCCTGGTGTGCTGCAGTCCATGGGATCGCAAAGAGTTGGACACGACTGAGCAACTTAACTGATTACTGGGTGGTGGTGATTGTGGGTGGGTTTTATCTTATTCTTAATATTTCTCTCAGCATTGGTCATACGAGTGGTATTATATTATCAGTGGGCTTTAAATGTGTGATCTCACAGGATGAGTGTTAAAGGTACCTGGTGGGCACTCGATGGCCGGGTTGGTGGTCTCCATCTCGCCTTGCCCTTGTTGTGCCTTCTCAAGAGATGGCTTTCTCCAACTGTGCTCCCTGGTGCCTCATCCCAGCCCCTCACCCCTGCCTCCCTGTCACCAGTTATAGCTCTTCACTCACTCTTTCGTGTGGAGACCTGCAGTACACACCCCAGCTTTCCCAATTGATGACTTAGGTGACAGCCTTGGTCCTATTCTACCTTGTCTTGCAAAGTTAGGAGAGATGGAGCTGAATTCAAGAATGAGCCCTCATGAACTGACTGTTTCAAGGAGAAAAGGTGGCTGATCATCAGTATCTTCCGGCTTCTCCACCAGTTTTCAAACTCCATGGATAGTGACGCACATTTCCTGCTTATTCCCTCCACACACCCCACCACAGGACTCCCTTTGGGTGTATCACCTCTTCCCCAACAGCTTCCTAATCTAAGCCCAGGAGCCAAGTCCTCCTTACCCTCCCCCTAGCAGGCCCAAACCATGAGTAGGTGGGAGGTGATGGGGCACTGCAATATAAACCGTTGTAAGTTTACATAGATTTGTTTCTGGTCTACATATTCCTGCGGATCTGTTCTGATCTCTGGACACCCAGAATTGAAAAACAAAGGAAACTGAGGAGTGCATCCCCAGTAATAGTCAACACGCCCATTGCCTTTGCTGTGTCCGGGAGACTGACCCACTGCATCCCTTCCTCACTCAGCAGCCACGGGGTCCCATCACCTCTGCCTGGGCCTCTCCACGGTCAGGGTCTCGTGCGTCACCCTGGCCACCAAGGCCCCTTTCCATGGGCTTCCAGAAGCGTGCCCTCTGCTCTCCCACCTCTGGGCTTCCACGTCTGTCCTCTGCAGCCCTGTCGCCCCACATCCCACAGGAAGCCTTCCGGTGCTCGAGTCTGGGCCGGCACTTCCTTGTGTGTCTCTCACCACGTCCTGCCCCCTCACCTGCCCAGTGATGGCTCTGACTGTTCCCACGTCAGCCGTGAGCTCCGTGGGGTCAGGGACTATGTCTGTCTGCCTTGTGACACAGTCACTGCTGAGGTTCAGAGTCTGGCGTGGTCTGTGGCATGTAGCAGATGCTCCAGTCATTACATGAATCTAATGGAAACAGAAATTTTATCTCGGACGACGCCACCTGAGTAGAGCACCAGGTGCTGACCTCTGGGGCGGAAGTGCCTGCCGAGCTCTGGGTTGCTGAGCGAGTGGAAGCCCTTTATTATTACCTAATAAACATGGCTGGCTGTAGTAAGTGATCTTCTACCGTGTGGAGGAGGGAGAGTAACAAAAGAGGTTTGGAAGAAAAGGTCGAGGACGAGGGATCTGGATATAGGTTTTGGCCTTGGAGATGGAGTTCTGGAGAGGGTGTGTGATCCTTACACAGGAAAGGGATAGGTCATGAAGCACTGGGTTTGGGGTCAAGGTGTAGTGGAATGAAGTTGCCCCTGTTGGAATGAAAGTTCCTTTCCTCAAGATTGGTCAGTTTCTGGCCCAGAAGGTGGGCTGTGGGCTAGGAAGAGGTCACGCAGCTCTAGGAGGCTGAGTCCCTGCAAAGGAGAGACAGGAGTTTGCAATAAAGGGAGTCTCAGCTGTGCCATATGAAGGTCTGAATGCCTGGTGCTGGTGATGGTGTGTGGGGGTGGTGGTGCCTGGGCTGGGAGATTTACAACCCAGCGGCTGCTGCCAGGGCAGGTCCCTCCTGGGAAGCCCTCAACATCCTCCTCCCTCTTGTGAGGTGGAATGAGGGGGTGGGGGTTAGAGCTCGCCCCATGGAGAGAGTGAGGAGGTTCACTCAGAACCTGATCCTCGGTTTACTGGCGGTATGGCTGCGGAGAAACTTAGCCCTGGAACTGGTGTTTTCCCCTCTGACCTGGGGGCTGGCTTCACTTTTCTAAGCTTCAGTTCCTGAGACGGCCCATACAAGCCCTACACCTCACAAGGCTCTTGTGAACGTGCAACTAGATCAAGCACCCGAAGTCCTCGCCAGGCACATCAAAGCAGATGATGAACTTTTTCTTTTTTATCATGGTTTGTACTTTCATAAGAGCTCATAACTAGTGTGTAGGGATATTTTTTTATTCCTGACTTTATGGGGTTCTGAGGACTGGAAGAATTTAATCTGTTGAATGGATGAATAAGTACAGAAAATGCTTTTAGTATTTAGATTCTCATGTCTATTTCGGCAGAAAAGACCCAGGCCACACTGCTGGCTGCTGCTCTTTCAAACTCAGCATCCGCCCACAAACGTATTTTCTGAGAACCTGCTGGGCGCGCGGGGATTCGCCTTATTCTCACTCCCACAGTCGGGGAAAGTGAGGCTTGGGCAGGACCAGACACGCCCAAGGTCAGCCTGGTAGGCGAGGCTGCGGCTCCAAGCGCTGACCCGGGCCCTCGCCCGCCGGGGCCGCTCCTGCTGTCCGGAGCTCGGGAGTCGCCACAGCCCCCTCCCGTTGGGATGCAGATCCCCGGAGCCACCGATTCGGGGGGCTGCGCATCCTTTTCCGGACCCAGTAAGTTATCTCCCAAATGGGTGCTAGGCCTGCCCCGGGGGCCAGGCCTCCCCTTCTCCGTCCCCAGTCTTCCCTGGGACCCCGACAGGGTGCGAAGTGGGAAGTGCTGAGCAGCGGCCAAGCGTGACTGAGTCCGAGTTCCCCGCCACCCGGCCTGGCGCCCGCTGGGGTCCCCGGCCCGCCTCCCGCCCACGTGGCCGGCCCGGCCTCTCCGCCCCCGGCCCCGCCCCGCCCCGGGGAGCCGCCCCCGTAGCGGCCGCTGCCAGAGTCGTAGCGGCGGCGCGCGCCAGCCCCGCGGGTCGAGCCCGTACTGGGAGCCGAGGTGAGTGTGGGTGGCTGGCCTGGAGCCCCGCTACTCCGCTAGACCTTCCCGGGCCGGAGACCCTGCTAGACACCCTGGGGCGGGAGGCTTTCCCGGGCTGGTTCCTCTCCACTTCACCCACCAAGCCGGAGCTGGACCCCACCTCCAAGCCGCCCTCGCTCATCCCGGTGCCCGCGGCACAGTGCGCGCTCGTGGCTCCGGGCACCCTGAACGCTCAGGGGAACCCCGGACGCGGCACAGGTAGGCAGTGCCACGACCAGCCCCGACCGGCCGCCGCTCCGCCTAGACCCTGCCTTCGACCCTCTGGTAGCTCCTGGGCTAAAAGTTCCCGGACCCACTTCCGGGGAGGGAGGTGCCACCTGTCTTGGGGTGCAGCCCCTTTCCCTCCGCGGGTCTTCCCGTCGGGCGCTGTTTGTCGGGGCTCGCAGGACCCACCAGTCACTTCGCGGCGGGGAACCCGGCTTTGCGCGCGCGGGGCGGTGGCTGCGGTCTCGGGCCCACTCGGGCTCCCGTGCTTGTTGCTGCTTAAACTAAGCGGCTCGAGGATCCAGGGATAGAGGAGGGGGAGGCGGACACCATGGGGCTAAGGCGAACTTCGGTCCCTCGTAGCCAGAGAGGGGCAAGCGTTTTCTGAGTGTGGAAGTTTCTACCGAGTCGAGTTCCCATGGGGTTTGCCACGAGGAAGAGCCGCGCTTGCAGTATCAGCGGCCCCATCAAGGGCTTATACATTCTGAAACTGAGTGGCTTGTTCCTCGAGGGTTCACCATTTAATGCCTAATGCCTCCAGGACCGGGCAAGGATGCGAGAACTGCCAAACGGTGGTTGTCTTGGGTGAACTAGCAGAAACTTATTTTTAAGCAGTTCATGCACTGCCCAGGTGTTACCTCCTTCTACCCTGGGGTGTGGAAGAGTTTTGCTATGTCTGGGTGTCAGCTGTGTAGTCTTGCGCAAGTTACTTCACCTGCCCATGCCTCAGTTTCCTCATCTGTAGAGTGGAGATGATAATAGTAGAAACCCTTAAAGGTTGAGTAAGATTAAAGTTTTTATTGTAGTGCCTGGTACAAGGTAAGTTCTCCCTGGGCTAACTGTCCTTCTTGTTACTATTCTGACTGACATTTACAGAGCTCCACCACCCCTAACTCCCCTGTGAGCTAGGTGAGCAAGCTCTCTGCACTTCCCCATTTCCTGATAAGGACCTGAATTATTTACACAGTAGCCTGGTGTCCCCTTCCGCCTTGAAACACTTGGGCTTTGCATTAACACTTCCTATGCTTAACCAGCCTTGTGCGAAATGTTGTCTCAGAGTGTGAGATTAGAGATGACCTTTGTCAAGGACAGTCCTGGAAAAAGGGGTCTTGGACCTTCTCTGGAGGCTCTGGGGTGTTGTGGGATGTTTCCCTCACTGGAGTGGAGCGGATAAGGTTTCATTAAGGACCCCTTCAGGCCTTGGTACCCTGGCAGGCTGACATCTTCTGTCAGAGCTAGATGAGGTAGTGTGGCGTCTGTTTATGGGTCTGAGGGCCTGATCTTGTCCCCTCTCTTTCATTTACTCACCTCTAACAGGTTGTCCCTTCTATCAGTGGGGTGCTCCTGGGCTGAACAAGTTTAGTTTTTTCTTATAACGGTGGTAACCACAGACAGACGTTCTGAACCTGGGGCTCTAAGATCCTTCTGAAATACACCTGAGATGCTTGGAGCACAGGTGTGTATTTTTTCAGAGGGTTCTCTTTAGATCGTATTCTACAAAAGGCCTGCATCCTCCAAATGTGGGCCCTGAACGCCAGGTGGGAAGATGGGAGTTATGGTTCCCTATACAAGACAGGCCCACTTTTTTATGGAGTCAAGATGTCAGCGTTTCCTCTGTCCCTGTAGGTAGAGGTGCACACATGTTCCTTTGTGCCCTTGCTCAGAGCACACCTGCCAGTGGAAAGTTCAGAGTCAAATCAGCTCTGCCTTGACTTGAGAAAATCTGATAAAGAAGTCAGTGGGGAAAGAAGGCAGGCGGGGTGGAGGGAGATGTGTGTTTAGGGCCTGTGGTGGGGCCTTTAGGATAGGGTGCAGTTGATGAATATTTGAACTCAACTTGTCAGGAGACTTCTCAGACTTCTCTTTTGCATGTGCTTTTCCTTCTGCTGAGCACGCTCTTTCATCACCTTTTCTCATGTCTGGCACTTTCATGCCATTTAGCTCAATGTTTCCTCTGTAGAAAAGTTTCCCCTGACAACTTTGTCCAGAGCAGTCCCTTCTCTGTCAGTTTCTGTCATGTTCCCCCACTTTTAAAATTTATTTTTGGTTGCACTCGGTCTTTGTTGCTGTGTGAGGACTTTGTCTAGTCGCAGAGAGAGGACTAGTGTCTAATTGCAGTGTACAGGCTTCTCATTGTGGTGGCTTCTCTTGTTGCGGAGCACGGGCTCTAGGTGTGCAGGTTCAGAAGTTGGGGCACATGGGTTTAGTTGCTCTGCAGCATGTGGGATCTTCCCAGACTAGGGATCCCCTGCGTTGGCAGGCAGATTTGTATCCTCTGCACCACCAGAGAAGTCCCGTATTCCCCCATTGTATTTTACTCTTGGAGCTTGCCTCAAATGGTTTTCCTCACGGATCTGCTCATGGGTTTATTGTCTTCATCCACCCAGAAGAACATAAAATCCTGTTGCCCTTGTCCCTGCTCCACTCTGGCCCCTGGCACACAGTAAGTGCCCACTAAATGTCCGTGAGGGACAGCACGGACTGGGTATCCACTGAGGGAGGCTCGTGGAGGCTGGAGAGGTTTAGGAGTAGTGAAATGCGAAGGAACTGGCCCATAGGAATGTCAGTCTACAGCGTGGCCTTTGAGGTCACACAGTTCAGCCTGCAGTTTAAACCACCTCTACAGCACCTCCTCTTAGTTACTGCTTAACCCAAGCTTGGATCCTCCAATGAAGGGAACTCGTTGCCTCCTGAGAGAGCCTATTCCTGATAGAGAAAGATGTGGGATGCAGAGAACCGGATGTTATCCCTGTACCCCCTCTGATGAGGAGGAGAGGTGCGTGCTACTGCTCCAGTTTTTCTGGTCCAAGTTGCATCCTGATCCTTTCATCCACCACCCATCCATCCCAGTGAGCTGCCTCTGTTTCTCTGCCATCACCAAAGTTCCTGAGCCCCTGACCAGAGCTCAGTGTTCTCCTGAGTCAAAAGTCGTTGGAGGGAGCCTGAGGCAAGGAGGCACCAAAGAAAACTGCAATTGTTTAGAACCGTTGGAGGCCAAGTTCTCTATCGTCCAGGCTCCTGTAACTCACTGGGCAGCAGGGGTGGGTGGCCATGAGGAATGGGGCTCTGTTTCTTTCATTCTTTTTGTTCTTTTTTGAGATTTGTCCAGTTAATTCCTTAATCAGTTTATTAATTATAGTCCTAGCTATATTTTTAGAAGATTAATCCTTGGACCCATTACCTTAATGGTTTGTAAGGATATTGCCTGATTCGTGGCACCTCGCACAAACAGGTTGAAACTTGGATGAAAACAAAATGTTTATGTGTATGATGCTAATTTATTGAGTCAGTTCCAGTTTCTGTGGGAGGTCACCAGTGTGATGAGTGGAGCGGGGTCCACTGTGGAGAGTTTTGGAGGAAAACCTTGCTTTTTTCCCCCATGTACCTTAGCCACTTAGCTCAGCTAATTTTCTTCACTTATTCAAGAATCACTTATGGAGGGAGTGCCCTGGCACTGGTCACACAGCCGCCCAGGAAACCAACAGCACTCCTCCCTTCAGAGTTCACATCGCAGGGGTGAAGATGGGTAATAGACAACTAGACCCATAATAGGATGCCAAGGGGTGTGGTCAGTGTGATGAAGGAGATGAAACTGGGTAAGGGGATTCAGAGTAGCTGGGACGGAGGCAGGTTTGGTTTAAGTTAGGGAACGTCTCTCTGAGGAAGCAGTATTTGAGTGGAAACCCATTTGAAAGAGGGAGCAGCCATGTGGGTGCCTTGGGGACCACTCTTTACATATGGATATGGTCTGTTTCCCTGGGGAGAGGAGAGAGGAAATGAGGCAATACGGGCAGAACCTCCCCCAGCCTCTCTTCAGATCTTAGCAGGTGGCTGGAGTAAGATCTCAGCATTGTGTGCGCTCCTGGCTGACCAGGAGGCTGGTGTCTTTCCTTTCCAGAGAGTGGGACCTAGGGCAGTGATGTTCCTGAATCTGCTGCCTGGGCAATGAGCATGAGCCTTGGGGGCTTGATGCGGGATTCTCATTGGTTATAGCTGTGTGTGTGTGTGTGTGTGTGTGTGTGTGTGTGTGTGTGTGTGTGTTGGAATGTACCGTGGGAAAGGAACTAACGTAGCAGCCTTCAGTAAATGCCAGTTAATCTTCCCTGAATATCTGTTCAGTGACATGAAGAGAGACAGGTGTTTTAAGTATCTTAGGCGTCTCTTGGGTGCACATCCCTGTGGAATGTCAGCTCTGGGAGGCAGAGCGAGTGCTCAGCCCCTGGCTCAGTGCGGGCTTGTGGGGACATTGGGCGGGTGCCCCAGGGTCTCTGGTGGCCATGGAGGAACAAGGCTACAGGAGGTGATCACTTTCATGTCCCAGGTGTCTCCTGGCTTTTCCAAGGTGAAGTACAGGTTTTCAGGGCAGAACTAGACGTGGGGCCCAAGTCAAAACAGAAACGCTCAGAAAGAGAGACTGGGACCCCTGGCCAGAGTTTGGAGGACAGAGGAGGTTTGGTGTCTCGCCTGGCTCAGTCAGCTAAAGAGCAAGCTAGCTAGTTACCGGTCCAACTTGGTTCCTTATCCCAACACCCCACCTTCACTTCCAGCCAGCATATAGTAACTTTATGGGTCTGAATTTGCTGGTAGAACCCCAACCTCTGAATTCAGCTCCAGTTCTGAGCTCCGTAATATTTTCCTGGAAACTGGAGCAGAGTAGTGACCTGGCTTTGAAGCAGATTGAAATGTCTGGCAGATGTAGAGATGGCAGTTGGGGTCTTGTGTTCCAGTCTCTGCTGCAGTGTTAACCAAGAGAGTGACCTTGGACAAGGTACTTAACCTCTCCAAGCCTGTTGCAGTGAACCAGTGAAGTTGCTCAGTCGTGTCTGACTCTACGATCTCATGGACTGTAGCCTACCAGGCTCCTCCATCCATGGAATATTCCAGGCAAGAGTACTGGAGTGGGTTGCCATTTCCTTCTCCAGGGGATCTTCCTGACCCAGGGATTGAAGCCAGGTCTCTCACACTGTAGGCAGACGCTTTACCATCTGAGCCACCAAGGAAGCCCCCAGACCTGTTTGCCCATCAGTAAAGGGAGATAGTGCTTGTCTGTACCTCAGAGTTTTGCTCTGAGGATTAATTGAAAAGATATTTGCAAAGTGTTTACCCCATTCACAGCCTGCATGTGGCCGGGCTTACTGGGGTCATCATCTGGTACTTAGGATTGACCCAGGTCACTCCATCACTTCTTTGTGCTCCTATCGAAAAGGTGTGCTCAGACACACAGGAAGTTCTTCATTCAGATTTGGGGACTTCAGTGGTGTGGATGTTATTCTTTTTGGAGACCATCTTACTAGACAGATCTGGATAATGGAGTTGGCGATTGGTTTATGGTGAGACAGAGGCCAAGCTGAACTGCTGCCGAGACATCTTACCCAACTATAGCCCCCCGTTCTCTCCCAGCAGTACTCTACGTCGTCATGGCCGTCACTCCCTGAGGGGCATATGACACCTTTGGAACGTGGCTGCTTCAACTCACTGTTCTGATTTACCTTCACCCCAGGTCCCCACTGGTTCGTGTAACAGAATGAACCTGACATCCTCCAAACACCCCAGAAGCTTTTCCACTTTCAAATCTTTGCTCCTGCTATTCCCACTACTTGGGATGCTCTTTTGCTCTTGTCCACTTTCACAGCTTCCCTCACTACCCAACTCCAGTGGCCTCGTCCTTTTTCTTCTGTTTTGGCTAGAAAAAGAAATTCTCTTTTGCATGCGTTGCCCTGATTATTTCTTAATACACAGAAAAGCAAGCAAATCAGAAATTGTAGAGTAAATAACGAAGTTCCACCTCCCTCATCCCAGGCTTTCATCCAGAAAGAACATCTATGATCAACTGGGTGTGTATTTGTCTTACAACCTTACCTTACAAGTTTGTGTACCTGTGTATATTTTTTTAAAAGGCTAGCATAATCACTTATTTTGTATGTATTCTTCTCCAGCCTTTATTTCCCCCCCATTTAACCATATGTCCCAGAGCACCTTCTCTGTCCATATGCTCTCTTGTTTTTACCTGCCCTGGCTCTCACCTTCCCCTGGAAGAGTGTACAAATTTGTGTGGAAATGGATTTTCACTTCTCTTAGGTATGTACCGAGCAGTGAAATTGCAGGTTGTATGGTGACTCAATGATTAACATTTTGAGGAAGTGCCAAATGTTTGCCTTGGGGCTGTTCCATTCTGCAGTCCCACCAGCAGTGTGTGAAGGCTCCAATTACTCCACATCCTCACCGGATGCTTACCACTGTCCACCTCCTTGATCATTGCTGTTCTAGTCCAGGTGAAGTGATCTCATTGTGGTTTTGATTTTCATTTTCCTAATGGTTAGGGATGTTAAATATGTTTTTTAACTTTATTTTTTAGAGCAGTTTTGGGTTTATAGTAAAACTGAGAGGAGGGTACAGAGATTTTCCCCTTGCTCCCTGCTCCCACACATGCCTAGCCCCCACCATTATTAGCATGGCTCACTGGAATGCTACGTTCATCACCAAGGATGAACTTGCAGGGGCACTTCATGGACATCTAAATTCTATAGTTTCCCTAAGTGCTCATCGCTCTTGGTGTTCTACTTTCAGTGGATTTGGGTAGGTGAACAATGACATATATCCATCTTAACAATGTCAAACAGAATATTTCACTACTGAAAAACCCTCTATGCTCTACCTGTTCATACCTTCTTCCACCCCCACCGTATTCAACGGTCTTTTTGTTGTCTCCACGGTTTTGCCTTTTCTAGAATGTCACACTGTTGGAATCATACACTGTGTGTCCTTCTCATTTTGGCTTGTTTCACTTAGTAATATGAATTTAAGATTTCCCATGTCTTTTCATGAATTGATAGCACATTTTTAGCGCTGAATGAATGTCTGGGTGTATCCCAGTTTATTTTTCCCTTTACCTACTGAAGGGCATCTTAGTTGCTTCCAAGTACTGAAAATTATGAATAGAGCCTCTATAAACATCTATGTGCAGGTTTTTGTGTGGACATAAGCTTTCAGCTCTTTTGGGTAAGCACCAGGGAGTGGGTCACATGATAAGAGTGTCCTTAGTTTTTATGGGTTTTTTTTTTGCTGTGCTGGGTCTTTATTGCTACATGCGGTCTTTCTCTGTTTGCAGTGAGCAGGGGCTGCTCCTTGCTGCGGTGCATGGGCTTCTCATTGCAGTGGTTTCTCTTGTTGTGAACATGGGCTCTCGGCACGTGGCCTTCGGTTATCCGGCTTCAGTAGGTGTGGCTGGCTCAGAGCAAGGGCTCAGAAGTGGTGCACGGGGTTAGTTGTTCTGCGGCATGTGCGATCTTCCCAGACCAGGCATCGATCCCACGTCCCCTGCACTGGCAGGTAGATTCTTGACCCCCACATCACCAGGGAAGCCCCAGCGTGTTTAGTTTTTTGAGAAACCTTCAAACTGCCTTCCAAAGTGGCTGTTCCGTTTTGCATCCCCAGCAGCAGCATATGAGAGAGGGCCTGTTGCTCCACCTGCTAGTCAGCATTTAGTGCTGTTAGTATTTTGGATTTTAGCCTTTGCCATATGTGTCCTCCTTGCTGTTTTACTTTGTTTCCCTGTTGTCATATGATGATATGTAGCATCTTTTCCTGTGCTTACGTGCCATGTGTGTATCTTCTTTGTCGAGGTGTCTTTTAAGGTCTTTGGGCCATTTTTCATTCAGATGGTTTCTTATTATTCAGTTTTAAGAGTTCTTGGTATATTTTGTGTAACAGTCCTTTATCACTTGTGTCTTTCACAAATACTTTCTCCCACTCTGTGGCTTATCTTCTTTTACTCTTAGTATTATCTACTGCAGAGCAGAAATTTTTTTTAATTTTATGAAGTCCAGTTTATTAATTATTTCTTTCATGAATTGTGTTATTGATGTTGGATCTAAAAAGTCATCACCACTACAAGGTATTCTAGGCTTTCTACTGTTTTATTTTTTGGGAGTTTCAGACATTTGCATTTTACAAGGTCTGTGATGTATCTTGAGTTAATTTTTGTGAAGGATGTGATGTCTATGTCTAGATTTTCTTTTTTGTGTGTGTGGATGTTCAGTTGTTCTCAGCACCATTTGTGGAAAAGATGGTCTTTGCCCCACTGTATTGCCTTTGTTCTTTGTCAGAGATCACTAGACTGTATTTATGGGGGCCTATTTCTCTGCTCTCTGTTCTGTTCCATTGATTTTTTTTTTTGTCTCGTCTTTTGCCAGTACTGGCTGTTTTGATTACTGGAGCTTTATAGTAAATCCTGTCTTGTAGGGTCAGCCCTCCAACTTTGTTCTCCTTCAGTATTGTGTTGATTGACTATCTTTTAATGTGTTTATCAGCCATTTGTAAATCATCTTTGGAGAAATGTCTGTTCAGATCTTTTGCTTATTTGAAAAACTGAGTTGTGTTTTTAGTATTGAGTTATAAGGTTCTTTATATATTTTAGATTCAGTCCCTTATCAGATAGATACATAATTTTTCAGTATTTTCTGCCATTCTTTGGGTTGGTCTTTTCACTTTTTTGATGGTGTCCTTTAAAGCCCAAGGTTTTAATTTAGGTGAAGCCAACTTACCTATTTTTCTTGTGTTGCTTCTGCTTTTGGTGTCTTAACTAAGAAACCTTTACCTAATCTAAGATCATAAAGACTTATGGCTAAATTTTCTTCTAAGGATTTTACAGTTGTAGCTCTTTTATTTAGGTCTTTGATCCATTTTGGGTTAATTTTTGTGTGTGGTGTGAGGTAGACCAGTACAGCTTCATTCTTTTGCATGTGGATGCCCTGTTGACTCTGCGCGGTCTGTTGAAAAGACTGTTCTTCTATTGAATTGTTTTGACATCCTTGTCAGAAATCAGTCACAAATGTGTTTATTTTTGCATTCTCAGTTCTATTCTATTGATCTATATGTCTGTCCTTATGATACTACCATTGTCAGTTCTGTCTTGATTATTATACCCTTGTAGTAAGTTTTGAAATCAACAATTATGAATTCTTTCAACTTTGTTCTTTTCTGTGATTGCTTTGGCTCTTTTGGGTCCCCATATGAATTTTAAGATCAGCTTAAAATTTAAGATCAGCTGTCAATTTCTGCAAAAAAGACAGCTAAGTATGTGACAAGGTTGTGCTGAATCTGTAGTCAGTGGGAAGTTTGACAGTCTCATCAATACTAAGTCCAGTCCTGAAATACTTTTCCTGGGTGCATCACTCACCTCCACCGGTCGTTGTCTTATGGGGACACGCTCAGAGGCCCACCCTTCAGGCTGCACAAAGATCCAGGAACATCAGCATCTTTTTTCATGGTTGAAGAAAGTGACACCGTATAGTGTAGTGTTTGAGGCTGAAGGCCTTGGATAAGACATTTAACACCCGATTTTGTGGAATGGGAGTGCATCTGGCACTGACCAAGCATACGACCGACCTGCTCCCTTTACTCTGAGGCTGTGATGAAGATCCCTAAAGATACTCCTCAATTCCCCCGCCTCCATGCCTTGAGAAATGTGGTGAGAACTAAGGACCCCACACCCTGGAGGTACCAGGGAATGGTGGAAGGCATTGGAGTAAGGCTGCATTTTAACCTGTTTTATCTACTAGGCAAATAGATTGCATTTAACGGGAGGGTTTTTGCTGCTAAAGCAATTGCCCCCCCATCATAGTTTGAAGAATGGAATAAAAATAAGAACGGAATACTATCACATATTAAAAGATTAGTTTACACCCCTACATGCACTTATATGTTCCAGATGTAATGCCTTGGCACAAGCCCAAGGTTGTATTCTCACAGAAGAAGAAATAAGAAGCACAGCACCTACATGTGCATCTGTAGGAACCTGGTTTTCTGAATTTAAGGAACAACCTGGGGACTCCATTGGAAACAGCAGATCCACTCACACCTCAGCTTACTCTCAGCTGGGACAAGGAGCTCCATTTTAAACAAAACAGTGCTAATGCATGTGTGTGTGTATTTGTGTTTGTCTGTGGTGGGGGATTGGAGTTGTTTATCACTGTTGTTACAAAAAAGTTGGGGCTGAGTTTTTCGTTTTTGGAGGGGAAAAACTTACATGCAATAGAAATTATTTTGAGATCTTCAAAATCTAAGCTCCTTTGGTTTAACAGATTCCCTTTACCTAAGCTATAAGAACAGTTGATAGGGATTTCATTTCCATTCTTAAGTGAGGAGTGTGTGTGCCTGCAAGTGTGGCTGGAAAGTTAGGGGAAAAACACAGTGACATAACCCAGCCCCCAAACAGGGAAGCACATTACAGAGCTGAGGTTCCAGCCTCAGAAGGTACAGCTTAACTGACCTTATGTAACCTCTCTTTATGACACATCTCCCGGGGGGTAGGGGTGGGGGAGAGAACTGTGTCTCTCCAGCATGGCTTTAATTTTACAAAAGCCCTGTGCAGCCTTGCAGACTCAAGTAGTTTTCTTAGCAAATCACATTTCATGTGTTCTGGACTGGGCAGGGCCTCGCTAATCCTTGGCCAGCATTGTGAGTCAGAAAATATTTAAATGACCGCCTGAGTCCTTTGAGGAGAGAGAGTTGGCAAGTTAACTTAGGGAGCTGGAGTGACTCTTAAGCAGCATTGCAGGAAACAGGCGTAAAATCGACACCAATGTTAGCAGCTTTCTTTTACTATGCTAGTAAAGAAAGGCGTATTACCTCTTAGAGTGAGAAAATAATGACAATGCTACCAAATTTTATTGAGCACTTACTATATGGTGGAAGCTGGCTTTTCACACTTGTTTTTCACTGTAACCCAATTTTAAGACAAAAATCTAAACAGTCTGTGTGTGTCACCTGGTCTGTGTGTGTGTGTGTGTGCACACATATCTAAAACAAATTTGGTAACACAATACTCACCCTCTGTATGTCTAGTGTCCTCTGATATTTCCTACATTAATGAATTTATGCTATTTTTAACAAATGATAGTTGTGAGACCCACTAAATTTATTTCACTAATCAGAAACTTACTATTTGAAAAACACTGCTACACAATTTACTTTGTGTTTTATATGTGCTATCACATTTAATTCTTACAGCAGATTCATGGAGGGTGTATTACTTACCCCCATTTTTTTTTTTTTTTTTCTGTTTATTTATTTATTTATTTATTATTTTTTTTTCCCTCTTTCTTTTTTTTTTTTTTTAATATTATTTTATTAGTTGGAGGCCAATCACTTTACAACATTTCAGTGGGTTTTGTCATACATTGACATGAATCAGCCATATAGTTACATGTATTCCCCATCCCGATCCCCCCTCCCACCTCCCTCCCCACCCGACTCCTCAGGGTCCTCCCAGTGCACCAGGCCCGAGCACCTGACTCATGTATCCCACCTGGGCTGGTGGTCCGTTTCACCATAGATAATATACATGCTGTTCTTTCAAAACATCCCACCCTCACGTTCTCCCCCAGAGTTCAAAAGTCTGTTCTGTATTTCTGTGTCTCTTTTTCTGTTTTGCATATAGGGTTATCGCCACCATCTATCTAAATTCCGTATATATGTGTTAGTATACTGTAATGTTCTTTATCTTTCTGACTTACTTCACTCTGTATAATGGGCTCCAGTTTCATCCATCTCATTAGAACTGATTCAAATGAATTCTTTTTAACGGCTGAGTAATATTCCATGGTGTATATGTACCACAGCTTCCTTATCCATTCATCTGCTGATGGGCATCTAGGTTGCTTCCATGTCCTGGCTATTATAAACAGTGCTGCGATGAACATTGGGGTGCACGTGTCTCTTTCAGATCTGGATTCCTCAGTGTGTATGCCCAGAAGTGGTATTGCTGGGTCATATGGCAGTTCTATTTCCAGTTTTTTAAGAAATCTCCACACTGTTTTCCATAGTGGCTGTACTAGTTTGCATTCCCACCAACAGTGTAAGAGGGTTCCCTTTTCTCCACACCCTCTCCAGCATTTATTGCTTGTAGACTTTTGGATAGCAGCCATCCTGACTGGCGTGTAATGGTACCTCATTGTGGTTTTGATTTGCATTTCTCTGATGATGAGTGATGTTGAGCATCTTTTCATGTGTTTGTTAGCCATCTGTATGTCTTCTTTGGAGAAATGTCTGTTTAGTTCTTTGGCCCATTTTTTGATTGGGTCGTTTATTTTTCTGGAATTGAGCTTCAGGAGTTGCTTGTATATTTTTGAGATTAATCCTTTGTCTGTTTCCTCATTTGTTATTATTTTCTCCCAATCTGAGGGCTGTCTTTTCACCTTACTTATAGTTTCCTTTGTTGTGCAAAAGCTTTTAATTTTCATTAAGTCCCATTTGTTTATTTTTGCTTTTATTTCCAATATTCTGGGAGGTGGGTCATAGAAGATCTTGCTGTGATTTATGTCGGAGAGTGTTTTGCCTATGTTCTCCTCTAGGAGTTTTATAGTTTCTGGTCTTACATTTAGATCTTTAATCCATTTTGAGTTTATTTTTGTGTATGGTGTTAGGAAGTGTTCTAGTTTCATTCTTTTACAAGTGGTTAACCAGTTTTCCCAGCACCACTTGTTAAAGAGATTGTCTTTTTTCCATTGTATATCCTTGCCTCCTTTGTCAAAGATAAGCTGTCCATAGGTTCGTGGATTTATCTCTGGGCTTTCTATTCTGTTCCATTGATCTATATTTCTGTCTTTGTGCCAGTACCATACTGTCTTGATGACTGTGGCTTTGTAGTAGAGTCTGAAGTCAGGCAGGTTGATTCCTCCAGTTCCATTCTTCTTTCTCAAGATTACTTTGGCTATTCGAGGTTTTTTGTATTTCCATACAAATTGTGAAATTATTTGTTCTAGTTCTGTGAAAAATACCGTTGGTAGCTTGATAGGGATTGCATTGAATCTATAGATTGCTTTGTTACCCCCATTTTATATATAGAAAAATTGAGGTACACAGAGGTAGCTTGCCCAGGGTCACCCTGTGAATGATAGTGGAGCTGGACTTGAACCCAGAAAGATCTGGTACTGTTATCAGTTCAAAGGAATATGCTGTAACTTAGTATCCTAATGAGTTGTTATACCCTGAAAAAAATAGCCTTAGAAAGGATACAAAATTATTACCAGTAGTATGATGTATAGTTGCATTTAAAATTAATGTAAATACTTGAATGAGTTTGATCAATATATAGACAGATGTTATTCTTCCTAGATTTGCTGTATTTTGTGGGGGTTTTTTGTTTACCTTTTAAATCATGTAACGACTTGACATTTTATGAAAGTGTTGGTTGTAAGAGATGGATTCTGATAGGAATTCAGTTATTTTAGGAGTGCATTAGGGTTCTCCAGAGAAACAAAATCCATAGTATACAGAAGACTGTAGAATATTATCATCAGTTCAGTTCAGTCTCTCAGTCATGTCTGACTCTTTGTGACCCCATGGAATGCAACACGCCAGGCCTCCCTGTCCATCACCAACTCCCGAAATTTGCTCAAACACATGTCTGTTGAGTCGGTGATGCCATCCAACCACCTCATCCTCTGTCGTCCCCTTCTCCTTCCACCTTCAGTCTTTCCCAGCATCGGGGTCTTTTCACATGAGTCAGTTCTACACATCAGGTGGCCAAAGTATTGGAGTTTCAGCTTCAACATCAGTCTTTCAAGTGAATATTCAGGAGTAATATCCTTTAGGATGGAATGGTTGGATCTCCTTGGAGTCCGAGGGACTCTCAAGAGTCTTCTTCAACACCACAGTTCAAAAGCATCAATTCTTCAGTGCTCAGCTTTCTTTATAGTCCAACTCTCACATCCATACATGACTACTGGAAAAACCATAGCCTTGACTAGATGGATGTTTGTTGGCAAAGTAATGTCTCTGCTTTTTAATATACTGTCTAGGTTGGTCATAACTTTCCTTCCAAGGAGTAAGTGTCTTTTAATTTCATGGCTGCAGTCACCATCTACAGTGATTTTGGAGCCCCCCCAAATAAAGTCTGCCACTATTTCTACTGTTGCCCCATCTATTTGCCATGAAGTGATGGGACTGGATGCCATGATTTTAGTTTTCTGAATGTTGAGCTTTAAGCCAACTTTTTCACTCTCCTCTTTAACTTTCATCAAGAGGCTCTTTAGTTCTTTGTTTTCTGCCAGAAGGGTGGTGTCATCTGCATATCTGTGGTTACTGATATTTCTCTCAGCAATCTTGACTCCAGCTTGTGCTTCATCCACCCCATTGTTTCTCATGATGTACTCTGCATATAAGTTAAATAAGCAGGATGACAGTATACAGCCTTGATGTACTCCTTCTCCTATTTGGAACCAGTCTGTTGTTCCATGTCCAGTTCTAACTGTTGCTTTCTGACCTGCATACAGGTTTCTCAGGAGGCAGGTCAGGTGGTCTGGTATTCCCATCCCTTTCAGAATTTTCCAGTTTGTGGTGATTCACATAGTCAGAGGCTTTGGCATAGTCAATAAAGCAGAAATAGATGTTTTTCTGGAACTCTCTTACTTTTTCAAAGATCCAACGGATGTTGGCAATTTGATGTCTGGTTCCTTTGCCTTTTCTAAAACCAGCTTGTACATCTGGAAGTTAACAGTTCACATATTGTTGAATCCTGGATTTGAGAACTTGGGGCATTACTTTACTAGCGTGTGAGATGAGTGCAATTGTGCGGTAGTTTGAGCATTCTTTGGCATTGCCTTTCTTTGGGATTGGAATGAAAACTGACCTTTTCCAGTCCTGCAGCCACTGCTGCGTTTTCCAAATTTGCTGGCAGATTGAGTGCAGCACTTTCACAGCATCATCTTTTAGGATTTGAAATAGCTCAACTGGAATTCCATCACCTCCACTAGCTTTGTTCGTAGTGATGCTTCCTAAGGCCCAACTTGACTTCACATTCCAGGATGTCTGGATCTAGGTGAGTGATCACACCATTGTGATTATCTCGGTTGTGATCTTTTTTATATAGTCCTTCTGTGTATTCTTGCTATACCTCTTCTTAATCTCTTCTGCTTCTGTTAGGTTCCTACCATTTCTGTCCTCTTTACTGAGCCCATCTTTGCATGAAATGTTCCCTTGGTATCTCTAATTTTCTTGAAGAGATCTGTAGTCTTTCCCATTCTATTGTTTTCCTCTATTTTTTTGCAGTGATCACTGAGGAAGGCTTTCTTATCTCTCCTTGCTCTTCTCCAGAACTCTGCATTCAAAAGGGTATATCTTTCTTTTTCTTTTTTGCTTTTCACTTCTCTTCTTTTCACAGCTACTTGTAAGGCCTCCTCAGACAGCCATTTTGCTTTTGTAATGCTGAAGAAGCTGAAGCTGAATGGTTCTATGAAGACCTACAAGATCTTCTAGAGCTAACACCCAAAAAACATGTCCTTTTCATTATAGGGGACTGGAATGCAAAAGTAGGAAGTCAAGAAACACTTGGAGTAACAGGCAAATTCGGCCTTGGAATACAGAATGAAGCAGGGCAAAGGATAATAGAGTTTTGTCAAGAGAATGCACTGGTCACAGCAAATACCCTCTTCCAGCAACACAAGAGAAGACTACACATGGACATCACCAAGCGGTCAACACCGAAATCAGACTGATTATTTTCTTTGCAGCCAAAGGTGGAGAAGCTCCATACAGTCAACAAATATAAGACTAGGAGCTGACTGTGGCTCAGATCGTGAACTCCTTTTGCCAAATTCAGACTTAAATTGAAGGAAGTAGGGAAAACCACTAGACCTAAATCAAATCCCTTATGATTATACAGTGGAAGTGAGAAATAGATTTAAGGGACTCGATCTGATTGACAGAATGCCTGATGAGCTGTGGACAGAGGTATGTGACGTTGTACAGGAGACAGGGATCAAGACCATATCCAAGAAAAAAAAGAATATTGTATAACAGTGTATAATGTATCAGTGTATAATGATGCATAATATACATATTATACAATATTATATAATAGAATGTTTTACATATTATATATATACACACACACACACATACACATACCATATACATCGGGAGAGTGAGCAAGAGTGAGAAAACAAGAGAAGGAGAGAGATATTTATTTTGAATAATTGGTGATTCTTGTATGTGATCGCCGAGACTTGGCAAGTTAAAAATATACAGAGTAGGCTAGCAAGCTCGAGACTCAGGGAAGAGTTGCAGTTTGAATCCCAGGGCCATCTGCTGGCACAGTGCCTTCCTGCTAGTAGAGATCAGTCTTTGTTCAGTTAAGGCCTTCGACTGTTTGGATAAGGCCCACCCATATTATGAACACAGCGTGTTTTACTCTAACTCTATTGGTTTAAATGTAAACTTTATCTAAAAAAATTTCCTGTACCTTCACAGAAACATCTTGAATAATGTTTGATGAACTATCTGAGCCTTAGGGTCTAGCCAAATTGATATTTAAAATGAAGTATCTCAGAGGTTAAGATACTGTTTGAAGTTGTTCAGAAGAAAGGAATAAGGCAATGGAAAGCAGAAGTGTGGTACTGTTACAACTGGGAGGACATTTCAGAAAGAACTCCGTCTGCCATGACTGACTAACTGCAAGATAAGGCCATCCCTCTGCAGTTACAGAGGGACAGACAGCATGGATTGGCAGATGGGGTGGGGCCGGGCGTGGCTCAGATTTTCTGCCTTTGAGTTGAATGGACTTTTCTTGCATTTCAGTTTTAGATCAGAGGCCTGAGAATTCATGGCCCTCACTGAGCAGGGCCATTCATCTGCAGCTACTGGGTGCTTGTTCAGTTGTTTTATCTCAATTGCTTTATGTGCTAATGCGGCATTTGTGTTTTAGCTTAAACTTGGGACTGCTCCTGTCTCCTGAGCCACCAGCTGTGACATAACTGTGGTGCCCTGTGGGTCACTGGCCGCAGGGACTGTTGGTGCCCAGGGCTGTCTTCGGGGAAGCTCAGGCTGCATGTGTAAACGTGGCATCCCAGACAACATTACTATAGTTTTAATTGTATCTTTTTTAAAAATTGAGATATGTCACATACCATAAAATCAATCCACATTAAATATATAATTTAGTAGTAGTTTTTAGTATATTTGCAAGGTTGTGCAGTCATTGCAACTGTCTGATTCCAGAATATTTTCATCATCGCAAAGTACATTAATTTTGAAAGTAAACATTCAAGAACACTATCCCATGATGAGGTCTGTCCCATCAGTATATAAACATGCATGCTGTTATTTTTTCCAATTTAAAGCAAGAAAGAAAACAACGCACGCACTTCTTTCTTTCAGTCAGACTCCCATTTCTTTTCACTTGAGAGCAGAATTTCTTGAAAGAATTGTCTGCACTTGCTGACTCCCAATTATTTGCCCCCTGCACTTTCTCACTATTTTTTAATAAAAAAAGTGACAAACTATACATGACATAAAATTTACCATCCGAAGTGTCCAATTTAGTTAAGTACGTTCACACAGTTGTGCTGCAGTTTCCTGAATTTTTCATTTTGCAGAACTAAAACCCGATATTCATTAAATGACTGTTCTCCCTTTCTCCCTCTCCCCAGACCCTGCTAGCCACCATTCTGTTTTCCATCTCTATGAATTCACTACTCTAGATGTGCCCTACAAGTAGAATCATTGTGTGTATTTATTTGTGAGGTGGTATTTGTCTTTTTTGGTGACTGGCTTCTTTGATTTAGTTTAATGTTTTCAGTTTACATCCAAGTTGCAGCCTGTGTCAGAATGTGCTTCGTTTTTTCCCTAAGGCTGAATAATATTCCATTGTATGTAAAAGATCACATTTTGATTATCCACTCATCTGTTGTGGAGGCATTTGGTTTGCTTCCACTTTGGCAACTGGATAATGTTGCCATCCCAATTCTCTATCTCTTTTTTCTTTCTTTTTAAAAAATATTTTGGCTGTGCTGCACAGTATGTGAGATGTTATTAGTTCCCCCAACCAGGGATTGAACCTGGGCCCCCTGCATTGGCAGCGAGGCGTCTTAACCACCGGACCACCAAGGACGTCCCACAATAGTCTTTTGAGCCCATTATTCCTCGTGAACATCTCTTGCCCAGGTCTGAAGTGACGGCTGTGTTCTTCATCCCAGTGGCCCATTCTCTAGTCCCATCCTGCTTGGCTACCAACAGTGTCTGACAGTTGGGCGTTTTCTCTTCCTTGAAGCTCTTTCGTTACCTCACTTCCAGGACACTGGTCTTCCCACATCTCAGTTAGGGGCAGTTCTATCACTGATCGTCACCTTTGCTGCTACCACCCTTGTCCAAGCCCGTCTTCAGCATAACTCGGCTTCTCACTTCCTTCACTTCACTTAGATACCGCCTTCTCTGGCCATCATATCTGAGCTATCACCACTACCCCCAACACTCCTCTCCACCTTTCTAGATTTATTTTGTCTCTTAACTTCTGTCACCGTCCAGTGTAGTGTATATTTTGCTTATTCATCTCATCCGTTTTCTGCCTCCCCTACTAGAATGGAAATTCCATGAGGGCTGGGGTTTTTCTCCTGTTTCGCTCCCTGCCATATCCCCCACACTTCACTTGGCACTGAGGAGACGCTATTTGTTGAACCAGCAAATAGAATTTGAAAAGTAGAGATTAAAAGCCTTTTATGATTCTTTCATTATGATACAATTCTTGCTCTATTTTCTTACATGTGAATTGTTACATATAAGTGTGTCTGTGTGTCCTGTTTTTTCCCACCAGACATTACTCCCTAAGTCTTCTTTTTTTCTTAAATTGCTACATAATCTTCATGATTGCTTGCTAAACAGCTGCATATTGTTTTCACTGAATGGATGTAGCAATTTTATTTAACCTTGTTGTTTTGTTTAGCACTATTGGGCAGCTTCCAATTTGTTGCTATTGGAGATTACACCACAGTGTCTGTCAGGCATTTGCCCTGCCTCCCTCCCTCTCCTCTGAAAAGAGTCCTCATTCTTTTGATCCCAGGAGGGGACTGCGGCCCAGGCTGGGCCTGTCATGGTTCCCCAGCCACTTGGCTGTGGTGATTGGTCCAGGGATGCATATAGGCCCAGCCAGGACAGGCCATGGGCTTCCCTCAGGTCACCCTTACTCGAAAGTGGCAGAACAGATGCTCAGAGGCACCAGAGCTGTAAGGAAGGGGCCCCTTCCCTACAGAGAATAGAGTGGCGACAGTATAAGCGGGGAGATGGGCACATTGCCTGTGGATCCGGTGCCTGGGCTGAGCTGTTTCATTATGCTTCCGACAGATTCCCCTTTTCACTGATGTAGATGGAATTGGATTTCTCACTGCAAAGAGAGAGTCTAGAATAATCCAACTCAATGGAGCATCCCCACTCACTCCTACCCCCTGCCCCCATTCTCTTTTTTAGTTCTTTAGTACAGAGCAAGGAAAGTGGTTACAGGGTACCTAAGGCATCTTTTAGGGCAGAAAATGCATTTTAGCAGAAGAGCTCAATTATTGTTATTGGTTTTTTGGGGATTTTTTGGTCATACTGGAGAGACAATGTGAAAGCATCATCAATCTGTATTCAGATGCTGACACTGCTAACTGGTAGAGGTAACCTCAGTTTATTTGTCTGTAAAATGGGGGTGAAAATAATCACACTCCACCTCAGGGAATTGTTTTGAGGACTCAATGAGTTAACACAAAAAAACCTTCAGGATGGTGTGTAGCAGAGTGCGGGAACGCTCATTGAGCATTAGCTGTGGCAGCTGCTGGGTTATGATGCCCAACTCTTAAAGGGTGTGCATGCTCAGTCATGTACAACTCTTCTGCAGCCCCATGGACTGTGGCCTGCCAGGCTCCTCTGTCACTGGAATTTTCCAGGCAAGAATGCTGGAGTGAGTTGCCATTTCCTCCTTTAGGGGATCTTCCCGACCCAGGGATCAAACCTGCATCGCTTGCATCTCCTGCATTGGCAGGCGGCTTCTTTACCACTGAACCACTTGGGAAGTCCATCTTAAAAGGGCAAGAGGAGTTAAACATAAAACTCCCATGTGAAGTACTAATAGCAATTCCATTCCTGTATGTCTACCCAAAAGAATTGGGTACACCCATAAGTATACCCAGAGATACTTGCACACCCATATTCATACCGGTGTTATTCACAGTAGCTGAAAAGTGAAAACAGCTCACGTGTCCGTTGGCACACGAATGGACAGGCAAGCTATGGCACATGCATACAGGGGCACGTTACTCAGCCACAGGAAGCGGGGAGACAAGCCCCAACTTGGATGTACCTGGAAAACGATGCTAAGTGAAGTAAGCCAGGCGCAAAAGGACAAATACTGTATGATTCCACTTACATGAGGTATGCGTAGGCAAGTTCATATAGATAGGAAGTAGAATGAAGGTTACTAGGGCCCGGGGGAGGGAGACCCCCGCTATATATTAAGCAACTCGTGTTTAATGAGTATGGAGCTTCTGTTTAGAATGATGAAAAAGTTTTGAGACGGACAATGGTGATAGTTGTACAACATTGCGAGTGTACTTAATGCTACTGAATTGTATACTTAAGAACGGTTAAAATGGTAAATTTCGTGTTGTAAATTTCTCCACACCAAAAGAAAAAAAAAACTGTAAGAGAAGTTAGAAGGTGTGATTGGGTGTGAACTATGGTGGGTCTCCCGGACTTTTTCTTTATATGCTCAAGTTAACTCAAAATGAAGCAAACTACAGTGGAAAAAACGGTACAGACTGAAACAGGAGTGGTGGGGGTGGTGGTGGTAATGGGGTAAACTACCCAGGAGCCCGCAGCATCCTTCTAATGTTTCATACTGCCGGCTGGGACCTGGCGTGGGACAAGCAAGCCACCAGGCCAGAGGGTGGAAGATGAGTGACAAGGAAAGGGTCCAGATGAGTGTTCTTAGTGACTGTCAGTCCTGTCCCTGGGTCAGATGGGCCCAGCCCAGAACCGGAGAGCACGTGAGTCACAGCTCACCCTCCAGGGAACAGAGGGATGTGGCAGGGAGGGGCTGGGCTGTGACTCAGAGGCCTTGGCCTCTGTGAGCTTCCCGCCAGGTGCGTGGAGGCCCCCTCCGATTCCCCGATTGGCTTCCCCCTGTGGGGGTGGAGGCAGGGATACCCACCTCTGTGCAGGCATTGAGGAGACTCCCCAGCAGAGCCTTAAAGTTGTCCAGAGTTCTTTCCCTGCTCGTTTTTGGAAACACAAACACAATAATAATAGCAGCGACATTGCTTGAGCAATATGCTCAAGCTCAGGGCTCTGCACATTTAATCTTCTTCAAGCCTCATCTCACCTTGTCAGCTAGTCTTATCAGTCCCACTTTACAGAAGAAAAAATGGGCTCATAGGGATGAAGCAACTTGCTTGAGGCCACACAGGCTGCAGGTGGCAGAGATTCAGGAGGCTGGACTTGTAACCATGACGACACATAAACACACACACACATTCGTGCAAGATTAGACTCCATTATGTTACTTTATCTCTGGGTCTTAGTTTTAAAGACAACTTTAATACTTTTTTCTTTGTGCTGATGAAAAAAAGTTGGAAAATACAGATAACAAGTATATTTAACAAGAAAAAGATCATTCATTCTGGTTGCATTTTAGCATTTCAGTTCATTTTTATTGGTTCCTTTGGGATCCTGAAGAGTGAATGACATTAAACAAACCCAGTGAGTACTGAGTGCCTCTCACTCTGCAGGACACTGTGAGTATCACAGTCATGACAGTTCTGTCCAATGTTTGTAAAACTGTGATGGTATTTCAGAAGAACCAGGCTCATTTGGAACAAATTACTTTAACTATTCCAATAAATAGGTGTAGTATAGTTTGCCCTGGAGGGAGCAAGCTATAATACAATATTCGTTTCTAAGGCATTGTTTTTCTGTGTGTAAAAGGCCACATGTCTTGTTTAATGGAAAGAAACTTGTTCTTTCAGTATTTTATTTGAAGGAGATTGTGGGAAATATGTAATTTTCCCCTGCTTACAGCCACTTCTTAATGAATGTGGCAATGATGAAAACAGGACCAAAAAGTTAAAATCCAATGAATAGGGGGGAAGGGAGATTCATCTTACCCAATAGTTTAAATCTCATCTCATGAAATCTTATTGGAGTTAATCAGTTGGCAAACTGACTCATCCAGGTGGCCCATCCTCGACTTTTTTCCTGTCTGTCTAGTATCAACAGAAAAATCAGTAAGAGTAAAATTAAGCACCTGGTTTTCTGTCCATTACAGTAAGGGACATTCATTTATACATTCATTCAACAAGTACATACTGAGTGATATGACAGCTGGGGTTTAGTTCACTGGGAGGGGTATAGAAGAAAAAAGGTTAGGAATGACTTGACTATGGAGGTTGTGTGATGGGTACATTTTTTTTCTGCTTTTTTATGTGTTTGAACTTTTGCATTCAAAACAGTTTGTGTGTATGTGATATTGAGCATTTCAGCCTTGGGCCAGGCCATGTACTAGGTGCTGGGGATGCCTTGATGGTCAAGACAGGCTCAGATTCTGCCCTTTTAGAATCAGAAGACACTCATTCAGGAAGCAAGTGCTAATCAAACAGTCACATGAATGTAAGTAAAATTACAGCTGTGATAAGTGCTGAGAAATCACCAGCTGAGATGCAAAAGTCTGCAGTCTCCATTTCACCCAGGATTGGTGGAGGTACTAAGTCCTCAGCTTGAGGTAGCATGAAGGGAGCAGGTGTGTGTGTATGTATGTGTGTATGCGCACGGACCTGCTCACAGGCGTGCATTTGTGCGCAAGCTCAGTCAAGGCTGAGAGGCTGTGGTTCTTTGCCTGTCTGAACTGTGGTGTGATAGAAGGAATTCAGAGTAGACCAGCTAACTGAATGCTCTTCTAGAGAACTTCTGTGTTCAAGAAGATAACAGAGCATAATCCTCCAATGAATTATGATTCTGATTAGAAAAAAAAACCCCAAACGTTTTCTCGCCTTTCACTGCATACTGTGCCACTCCCTGTCATGCCTTCTAACAGGATCCCAGTCCCTGCTGTTTCTCGAGCTTTGTGTACGCCATTTCTCCTGTCTAGAATGCTCTAACCCCTGCTCTTCTCAGGGCCAGCTCCTTTCCATATATAGGTCTTGGCCCAAATGGTGCAATGGGAGTCCTTCTCTTAGCACTTCCCTCTGTTTACTTTCTCTTCCCCCATTTTTTCTTAGTCTTCCCCAGGCTGTGAGCGTGGTGACAAGAGGGGTATGTCTGGTTGCGTCCCCTAGTGTCACTCCCCCCCAACCGGTACACGCAGACAGTGGGTGCTCAGCACATCTGACAGCCGGGTGCTGTCTTACATCATCCCTGTGCATATTCCTACTTGATTATTTTGCATCTTAAAAGGATTTTGATCCATGGAGAGTTGTCAAAATGGACTTAAGGGAAGTTATGGAAGCTTAATATGGGATGAGAGTACTTTGTGTATGGTCTGTGTCCAGAAATCCAAACAGTAGGGTCATGTACATCTGAATTGTCTTGGGTTGCAGGAGGTGAGGTGAGATGAGATGCTTTTGTAGGCTCCAGGTAAAGGAAAGGGGTGCTTGGGAAGCCCCATCTCTCCCAGGAGATGACAGGAGAAGGGGGTCCTTGTCTTCTGGTCTGTGGTCACAGCTGATAGGACCTAGAAGTACCCCCCCCACCCTTACTTCATATCTTCTATAAAAATAGCTCAAGATGTGTTAAGGAACTAAATAGAGAAGGCAAGTAAGTGGAGCTTCTAGAAGATAATAAAGAAGAATATCTGTGTCAAATTAAGATGAGGCACAGCTTTCTTAAACAAGACACAAAAAGTTTATAATAATGAAATAATTTTGAAATAATGAAATAATGAAAAAATAATGAAAAAGTTTATAAACTGGACTTCATTGAAATTAAGAACTCTTGTCAACAGTAATGTGAACATGGGTGGCCTTAGAGGGTATTCTGCTAAATGAAATAAGTCAGAAAAAGATAAATACTGTATGATACCACTTGTATGTGAAATCTAAAAAATACAACAGACTGGTGAACAAAACAAAAAAGCAAACTCACAGATATAAAGAACAAGCTAGTGGTTATTACTGGGAAGAGGAAAAGGGGAGGGGCAAGACAGGGGTGAAAGTAAGTGAAAGTCGCTTCAACCGTGTCTGACTGTTTGTGACCCCATGGACTGTCTGTAGCCCACCAGGCTTCTCTGTCCGTGGGATTCTCCAGATAAGAATATTGAGTAAGAAAGGGGTAAGGAGTTAAAAAAAAAAAAAAGGTTATTATGGAATTATATGAAATCATGTGTGTGAAACTTTTGAAAATTGAACTATAGAATTAATCATTCAGTTAAAAAAGTTAAAAAAAATAAATTAGAAAAATAAAATTAAAAACTCTTTATCAGGACTTCTCTGGTGGTCTAGTGGTTAAGAATCCACCTGCCAACGCAGGGGACATAGTGGGCTCGATCCCTGCTCCAGGAAGATCCCACGTGCTGCAGGACAGCTAAGCTGGTGCGTGCAATGCGACTGCCGAGCCTGTGCTCTAGAGCCTGGGAGCCGCGACTGCGGCGCCTATGTGCTCCCCAGCAACAGAAGCCACTGCAGTGAGAAGCCCGCGCACAGCAGTGAGGACCCAGCACAGCCAATAAATAAATTATGTTTTAAAAAGAGTGAAACAGCAAGCTATCATCTGGGAGATAATATTTGAAATACATATGTCCAACAAAGTGTTCATATCCAGAAGGTATATAAAACTGCTACAGACCTGTAAGAAACAACCCAATTTAAAAAAGGCAAAAGACTTGAGCAAGCGTGTCACCAAAGAGGATTCCAAAAGACAGGTAAACGTGTATAAAAGGGTACTTAACCTCAGTAGTCATCAGAAGATTTTAACCGCAGTAAGATACCACTATATCTCCACCCAGAATGGCTACAATAAAAAAGACTGACACAAAAGTGTTGGTAAAGACATGGAGCAACTGGAACTCTCATATACTGCTAATGGGCACATGCATTGGTACAACCACTTTGGAAAATTGTTTTGGCAGTGTCTACCCAAACTAAACATGTTCCTACTTATGTGGTAGCAGTTCCACTCCCAGGTATATACCCAACAGAAATGAGTGTCTAAGAGTGCCTGAGGACTTGCAGAGGGAGGATCATGGCAGCTTTATTCATAATTACCAAAAGATGGAGACAACCCACGTGCTCATCAGCTAGCCAGGTGTATGAGCAAGTTGTGGTATATCCACACAATGAAGTATACTCAACAATGAAAAAGAGCCCTTCGGCAGGACACTTAACTAGATGGACGGGGGGCATGAAGAAATGAGGGCTATAAATGTTTTATAGTTTGATTTAGTTGGTGGTTATATTGGAGTATAAATATCTAAAAACATTAATAACTTGTACACATTAGATTTGTATAGTTTATATATGTTGCAAACTGTTTTGTTATGTATCCAAAATATACGGTAGTGTTTCTCCAGAGTTGGTGAAGGAAGGTTGGGGAGCTGAAACTGTTCGAGGCCAGGGCAGGCTGGAGGGGAGGGGAGGTTGGAGCCCGTGAGAGGCCGGAGTTTCCCCTGCCATGGTGCTCTGGTGTGTTCCTCCTCGTCCTCACCCGCCTCACCCTCACAGCACGTGAGCAACAGCCACCATCACCACCAGTCCAGGCTCCCTTTGCAGAAAGGGTCAGTGCTTGGGAGGGAGGGTGGCCGGCTGTTCCTAACTGTGGTGCTGTTGAAAGGAGAGATGCATCTATCTGCTGCTGTCCTCAGAGTCCCTCAGCATCCCATCCTGGAAGGGGGAGAACCTGCCTGTCGGCTAGCTTTACCGGAAACTGATGGTTAAATGGTGATGGTGGTGGTTGGTGTTACTGGGTAGGTTGGAGGGGATCCAGTGGGGAGGTGGAACCTGCTTCTGTCTGCCTGGGCCTGTCACTTGGCACCCACACCTTGGACTGATCCTCTGTAACAAGTTAAAGTGTGTTGTGTAGATTGCCCAGGGCAGCTTTGTGGGTCTGCTGGGGGCACATCTCCAAGCTGAATGGCCTGAGGGTCCCTGGGCCGGGGCTAGTGCTCCAGAGGATCCCTGGCTCCATGCTTGGGTGCCCTTGCTGGTATCTCTCTGACAGGCCTGGTTTCTTGGGAGAGAGTAAGCACTCTGGTTGTGGATCTGAATGCTAGCATGGTCTGACTTTCATCTGTTTATATCTTTGTGGTCTGCCGTGTTCTGTCTAGGTTTTAATCCCCTTTACCCAGAGGAGATGAGGAAAGTGCAGGGGTTAAGAGTATCCTAGGCTCTGGAGCCGGAGTTCCCAGGACAGGGATGCAGCTTGTGCACCAGTGCGGTGCCTTGGCTGGTGGCCTTGAGTGAGTCGCTCTGTCCGTTTGTGCTTCAGTCTCTTTGTTGGATGATAGAGGATACATTAGAGACCACCGCTGGGTTGTTGTGTGGATTTAGTGGGTAATTAACGTAAAGCACCAAGACCTGGTGTGCAGTCAGTGCTCCTGGACGTTGGTGGTGGTGGCAGCGACAGTGAAGAGTGTTTAGACCGGCCGGAGTAGTGACGGGCCTCAGGGCCATCGTGGGCCCAGTGTGTCCGCACTGGCGCTTACTTGATGTATCAGGGCTCAGGGTATGTTTGATCGCTTTCTATTTTTCATTATTCCATCACCTGACCACAGGTCCTCCATCCCTTATCCACAGTTATAGAATCAAGACACTACTACATGTTTTTTTAAAAAGTTTGATGCAAACTCAATGGATGCCCAGATCTGAGCTGAGTTAATAGGAGCCTCTTCAGAGTGTGTGGTAGAAAGTCACATGTTCAGCTGCAGAAATATTTACGAACTTGACTGTGGATGCTGCACTTGGCCCTGCTGCGGCTGTATGGAACATACTGTACATACTGCCTATTGCCTTTCTAAAATGCAACGTTACGAGTTCTGAAATGCATCCAGCTCCAAGTGTTTGGAAGAGTTGCGGCTGTGGTTTATTCTCTCGGTGGCCAGTTAGGCCAGTTTCTCTTTTTTGCTAATATGAAGGGATCCTGCAGTGAGTATCCTTGATAGACTTGGAATTGCTGGGTCAGCAAGCAGGCAGATTTTAAATTTTTGTTAGCTCTTGGCAGATTGCCTTTCAAAGAGAAAAGAGAAAATGGCGATTGATTCCACCAGTAGCATGTGAATGTGAATTTGGTCCTACTACTCCCCTGCTTCCCTGAGCCTCCTCAGCCACCCATGGCCCCAGGCTTACATCCTGGCTCCTCTCTGTCACATTCACAGGCTTCCCTTCCCAGTCTAGCCCTGGCCTGTCTGCCCAGTCTGTGACTTTCTGGCCCTTCTGCTGCCGCATACCGTCCTTGAGCCTCTGACCAGCTGCAGAGTCCCTTGGTCAGTCAACCACTATAGCCCACGCCCCCCACACACCCTGGGCTGGACAGAGCTCTGTGGCCTTGTCTTCTGGGGAGAGCTGGGGGTCTGAGCTGAGAGAAGTTAGCCTGGAGAGGTGGAGGGGAAGCTCTGTGGGAAGTCCCGGAGGCAAACTCAGGAGGAATATTTGTGTCTTCTGGCCTGTGGAAAGCCCTTGCAGAGGATTAAACCAGGGAGTGACCTGGCTGACGGGGCTCATATTTTATGCATGTGCTCAGTTGCTAAGTCATGTCCAGCTCTTTGCGACCCCATGGACTGTAGCCCGGCACGCTCCTCTGTCCATGGGATTTTCCAGGCAAGAATACTGGAGTGGGTTGCCATTTCCTTCTCGAGGGGATCTTCTTGACGCAGGGATGGAATCCGTGTCTCTTGCATCTCCTGCATCGACTGGCAGATTGTTTACCACTAGCGCCACTGGGGAAGCCCACAGGCTATAATGGAAGGTTAAAGTGGTGTTAGCAGTTGATTTGGAGAGAAGGGGGTCAGGCCTTGTCACTGATTGTTAATGATGAGTAAGACGGGAGAGAGAAGGGTCAAGGCTACCTCTCAGTGTGGTGCATAGAGGTGGGACTTGAGGAGGGGATGACAGTGAAAAGAGCAACGCTGCCAGGATTCGAATCCCAGCCTCGGCTCTTGTTGGCCACAGGACTTTGGGCCAGGGCATTTCACTGTACCATGCACCTCACTGTTCTCGTCTGTGAGGAGGGGACTAGGCCACCAGCTCCGTTATAGGTTGTGTTGAATGTGAGTGGTGTCAGCAGGAGTCAGAGGCGTGGCCCACAGCCGGCGCTGTGCAAAGCTGTCCTTCATGCCATACCCTCAGTCTCCCCAGACTTGGCTTCTCCGTTGCCTGCCTAACCATCAGTTTCCAGATTTATGTTCTTATCTGGCCTTGGTTTCATTTTCTCGCTGGATTGAGTCCCTTGAACCCAAATCACAGGCAGTGGATGGAGCTTGGACACCTGCGTTTCAGAGAAGCTCCTCAGGTGGGCCCAGCTGCTCCCTGTCGGGCAGGAACCGAGTCTCCTCAGAGCCAGCCCCCTGGGCGGCCCTGGGTAGATGCTCTTGGAAGGAATGAACCGTCGACCACTGTCTGGTCTCATTTTCTCACAGACAGACCCAGCAGGCTGGACCGATCCAGTTTCCAGAGCAGCCTGGTGCGGGGCTGGCTGCCTCAGAGTCACCCTGGGAGGTGGTGGTGGTGTGTCGTCACAGTGCGTATTCCCAGCCCCAGCCTCGCGATCCTGATTCGGAAGACCCGAACTGGGGCCGAGTGTGAGCCTGTGTGTGGACGATTCTGTGTCCTGCAGTCTCAGGATACCTCTGGGCCCCGAGCGCCATGTCCTTCTGGCTGTGACACCCTGTGGCTCTGTTAGGGAAACACAAGGCCCTCGGTCTCAGCCACAGGCCCTGGCATGTCCTGCGGTGTTGGGTGAGGTTGGCTTTCTTGGTGCCAGGTCCCCAGGTGTGGTTTCTGGGTAGTGGCAGCGGCTGCTCCCCTCCTGCAGTCAGCAGGAGTGAAAACACCTGGCTGTTTTGAACTTGAGTGTCCCTCTGCTGCTACCCCAGATTGCACAAGAGCAAGTGCCTTTGTCACAGCCGTTGCCTCAATGACTTGGGGGCCCTTGCCTCCAGTTTCCTTTGCTTTGTGGCCTCATTCTCCCTGTCCGCCCCTTGGGAGGGGGTGATGGGGAACAGCTGCTATCACCCGCAGCAGAGCTCAGGGCTCGGGTGCCAGGCTTTGCGTCCGGAAGCATCTGCCCCTTCGCATTGTCCGTGCCTTTCTGGACACAGAGGAAGGCTTATAACCGGCCAGCAGGGCCCTCCTCCACTCCTGTCTCCCTGCCACCTGCAGGCTTCGGGTGAGTTTGTGGAAGGTGCGGTCCTGCTCTTGACCTCTGCAGCCTCCTGAGCTGTAAAGGTCCCATTGTGGTGTTGCGAGCACCTCCTGGTTACTTCTCTGCCTGAGAAGTGGGTGAGGGTTCAGCAGCGGGCAGAGCCAGGCGGGCTCCGGACACGTGACTTGGCGGGCCCGGCGCAGCTTGCTCATACCTCCTTGTCATTTCTTGTGCTTTGCGGGCGTGTGCCTCTCAGAGCGGAGGGCAGGGATTTGGACTCCTGGAGGGGATTTTCCAGAGCAGATCCAGGTTTCAGCCTCCGACCTGGGGATCAGCGGAGGGGCCAGGTGGCCTGTCAGCAGGTTGGGGCTGGTGGAGGGGTTGGGGGTGGCATGCTCAGAGCCTCATTTAGGGTGACCATCACTGGAAAGGTCACTTTTTTTGTGACTGTGTTCGAGGTGGCCAGTTTACTGGCTCCTGAGATCTCTGTGTCTGTGTGGTCTTGCCTACTGGGTGGGTCTGGAGTGGTTCCTCACCAGGTGGTTTTATAGTCTTTGAAAGTGTTTCTCCCTCCTCCTTGTTATGCTCCTGTTTGCTCAGTTAGCCCAGTTCCCCACGCTTCAAGTTCTGCCTCCCAGGCCTGTTAACCTAGCGGCCCTGGGCTCACTCTGTTCCAGCAGGGACCCTCTCTCTTACACCTTGCTCCCCGAGACCTCCAGTGCTGAATACAGTGTGGCTTCTGGACTCTCTCACTGTGGGACCTCTGACAAGTTGCTAACCTCTCCGCGAGACCCTCTGCCTTCTTGTCTGTTTCTGGTAGAGGGAGGGGATGTCAGCCTTTGTGGAGCACTGGGCTGTGCTGTCACTGGCCCTGCGTGTCATCAAATCCCCAGAAAAGCGCCCTGGAGCTGACACCATTACCATCCTGTTTTATAGTTGGGGCAGTGCTATGAAATCGCTCAGTTGCTTCAGTCATGTCCAACTCTTTGCAACCCCGTGGACTGTAGCTGCCAGGCTCTTCTGTCCATGGGGATTTTCCAGGCAAGCATACTGGAGTGGGTTCCCATGCCTTCCTCTAGGGGATCTTCCTGACCCAGGGATCGAACCCTAGACTCTTACATTTCCTGCATTGGCAGGCGGATTCTTTACCATCAGCCCCTCCTGGAAAGCCCATAGGTGGGGAAACCAAAGCACAAAGTAGCCCTTTCTGGGCTCTCGAGGCCGCCAAGTGGCAGAGGTCAAATTAGAATCCCTGTAGTCTTAACTTCAGAACTGACAGGCTTGTCTGGTTCTCTGTAGTGTGAATGTTTTCAGCATTTATAATATAAATCTTTCAGCAGCTTATGGTACATCATGCTATTGTGGAAATATGGTATCATGGAATCCCATCTCTCTTGCATTTGACTTATGTTGATTGAACTGGAAGCTCTTAGAAGAAAGAAACAACCACTGGGGGATTCCCTGATGGCTCAGTGGTAAAGAATCCACCTGCCAGGAGACACGGGTTTGATCCCTGATCTGGGAAGATCCCACAGGCTGTGGAGCAGCTAAGCCTGCATGCCAGTTATTGAGCTTGTGCTCTAGAGTCTGTGAACCGCAACTACTGAAGCCCGCATGCCCTAGAGCACGTGCTCTGCAACAAGAGAAGCCTCTACGAATGAAAGGCTGGCACATTACAACTAGAGAGTAGCCTCCACTCACCGCAGCTAAAGAAAAGCCCACGCAGCAATGAAGACCCAGCAGAGCCAAAAATAAATACATAAATTAATTTAAAAAAAAGACACAATCATTGAATCCTGCTCTTCCGCTTAAGTGAGTGTATATTCTGGAAGGGGTGGTGGGGTGGAGATTGGGGTGGTGAGAGCTGGCCCCACATCCTGTGTGCCCCAGTTCCCGTAGGGCTGCCCTGCGTGGGCATCCAAGGGTTACACGTCTGTGTGTTCCCTCTGTCCCAACCACTGACTTTACCTGGAGTGCGACTGAACACACAGTCACCTACTCAGCACTGGGCTCTTCGAGGGAGGGGGCGCCCCTCTCCAGAACCCACCTTCTCCAGGGGCCTTCCAGGGGAATTCTGGGTTCTGCAGGACTTCCCCACTAACTTTAGACATTGTCTTCCAGTGTCAGAGGCCGTGATTGGTCCTTTCCTCTGTAGGACCTTTCTCAGCTGATACTTTGGAGTAAGAGCACAGAGATGGAGCGAAGATTTAGCCAGAGAGTTTTCTTGGGGGAGTCAAGCTTTGTATTTACTCAGGTGCCAGTTGCGGGTTTGGGAAGTTTGGAGGCCTCGGTCCAGGAGTCAGGTTCAGGTGTTCAGTCCCCGCTGTCCACTTCCAGCTGCTGGAGCTTGGCCAAGCTGCTGAAGCCCGTGTCCTTCTCTGTAACGCGTGGCCAACAGTGTGCATCTCCTGGGGATGTCATGTGACTAAAGGCAGGTATAGGGTGGGTCCTTGATATATTTAATTCCAGGGAATTTTATATTGTCTTCAAGTGCCTAGATGTCATGAAACGTTATTTATAGTTGAGCTTCTCCGAGAAATCACCCCCTTTTTTGCAGGTGTTTTGAAGTACTCTTTGGGCATGAAGTATGCTATATGTAAGCATTTGTCTCTGCAGGAAACGAATGATGGTGAGGCAAACCAGGCTACTTTCCTCGAGCTGAGTTAGTGAGTGTGACATGTGTCAGTTCTACGAAGCTCACTTTAATAAATGCCCTGTTTGGTGAAGGATCAGGTCAGGAAAATGTTGCCCTGACCAAAGGATCCAGTTTTGTTCCCAGATAGCAACATAAGCACAAGGTCTATTCTAGGGTCATTTTACGAGAATCATCTCCCTTTTGTATTCCTGTTACATAGGGTGTGGTGGAGATGAGTACACTTATTTTTATGCTTTGCCCTGATTCTTCCACTCACTAGCTCCGTGGATGTGGGAAAGGCACTTAAGCCTCTCTGTAAAGAGGAGGTAAGAGTCTTTATCTTACAGCATTGCTGGGAAGGCTGAATGGGATCAAGCATTTGAAGCCCTCCACAGGGTGCCTGGCATATAGTAAAGCTGCCGTCACCATTGCCTGTGGTGAGGAGGAGGGCGGTGATGACAGCGGGGGCAGTGCTGCCAGGGTGCCCAGATCCTTGGGGCGCCCGCGTGCCCTCCCTTGGATGAGCCATCCCCGGGCAGGGTCCATCTGACAGTGGGCACACTGCTCTGACCTGTGTCTCACTCCCTCCTCCCTTCGTGTCTTCTGTGAACACATGAGCATGCTCTCTATCAGCAAAAACAAACTGAGCGTCCATCAAAGGCGTTGTTGGAGAGACTTAGAGGTTTTGTGAGAACCAGGTTTTTCAAACTTTTATTTTGTTGTTGCATTGGAACTATTTTATAGTATGAGGACTTACCCAGGAACCCTGGCATATGGATCCTATAGGACAGGAGATGCCCTGGTTGGAATTGCAACACCCTCAGGCCTAAGGACAGGCAGCTAGGAGCTGGAGAGTACTTGAGCACTGGTGCTATCCCCATCAAACCCTCCTCCTGGGATCTGGGATCCGACCTTCCTCTGGGAAGACTGAGGCTTGGGATGAGGACCTGAAAACTGACCCAGTCTCCTGTCCCCATCTCCCCAAAGGAGCACGTGATGGAGGCAATTCAGTGAGAACTGGAACTGTGGCTGCCAATGGGCTCGCTCAGCTCAGCCTCTCTGTGCAGTTAAGCCATGTGGGGAGCCAACCACCGAAGCTGGAGGCTGCCTGGCCAGGGGCGAGTCCAGGATGCTTGTTGGAACACGTGTGATGATGCTGTTAGTCTGTTGTACCCTTTCCATCACTGGGGCATCTTGACCTTGTGTCTAGAAATGTAACCCCGAGTCCTTGGGTCCCCAGCCGATATCTTCCTTTGAGAGAGTGACTTGAGGGCTCAGGTGGGTACTGAGGGAGCTTGCCTCTTGAAGCCTCACTTTGCTGTGATGCTGGGGGCGGCCAACTCCCACAAGGGCCGCTTTATTTCTTCAGGCGCGTGGTGATGGCCTCCGAGGTGCCCTGGTCCTGCAGCGTTTGTGTTGTCTGTCATGAGTGGACAAATGCAGTTGGTTGAGTTTGTCCTTTCACCCAGGGAACTCATATTTGTCAGCATGCTCACAGTTGGGCTGCCTCTGTACCCGGTGCAGTCAAGAAGACATGAGCACATATCAGGACTTGGGTGAGGGGGGAGCCTGGCAGGAGCACTGGGGAATCACTGGAGGACGGGGAAAGCATGTGGGGATGAGAGTGGTTGTTTACAAAGTGTCCCTTTGAGGGTGGTAGTGGAGACCTCATTCCTAAACTCTTGGCCTCCGACTCCCTACCCTCCAGGACCTCACAATGTCTGGCTTCTAGGAAAGATGGAGTAAATAAAATTCAGTAACACTGATCTCTAACTGCGTGCATCCTCTTGGCTAAACACTTGGTGTAGGTTGTCTCATTTTGCCCAGAGGCGCAGAGCCCGCTGAGACCAAATTCCATCCGTGGTTCCCTCCTGTGGCCATGGGTGCTGCTCCCCTTGTAACTGTCCATCTCTCCGTTACTGCTCCACCATGCTGTTCTGTAACCATCATAGTTTTTTTTAAACTTTGAGACAATTTTAATAACCCCCCAAAATGTCCACCCTTTTTTTTTGTTGTTCTCATAAAACTACTAGTGGTACAGATGTAACTGGAGCCCTCCCTAACCTCCAGTCAGTCCCACGTCCCTGCTCAGAGGCAGTGGTTTAGAAACACCGTGTCCTGAGTAGTCTGCACACCCCGGGTACAGGCGTCCTGAGTAGTCTGCACACCCCGGGTACAGGCACTCCCATCCGTATCCACTCGGATGCTGCGAGCCAGTCTATGGGAAGCCGAGGGTGTGCTGCCACGTCTGCAACGCTGGACGGAGTGCCGTTCGGTATCTGAGTGAGGGGCCAGCCTCTCAGAAATGGACTGCACTGTGGGTCATGGCATGATGTCAGTGTCATTATCTCTGCTTCAGTTTATCTCTGGCCACAGCAGCCCTCGGGGGCGGCGGCCTTGTTTGCAGTCAAGGCCTCTGGGCCGCATTCTTTGGCCATGTGAGAGGTGAGGTCATCGAGGGCAGGTGGCTCAGGGCATTGTGGTCATAGACCCCATCGTCCAGTCCGTCTTCAACCCCGACTTTGGCTTTGGTCCTGAGGTTGGCAGACAAAAGAAGAAAAAATGTATCCAGCTCGCCCTGTTTTGATAAAAGCCTGCAGGACAGACCCTGACTGTTTGCTGATAAAATTTATAACGCTCCCGAAAGCCAAGCATGATGCAGAAGAAGGAGCAGGCGGGCTTCTTCAAATCTCTCCAGGGGGTGTGTTCCCTTCTGAGGTCTGAGACTGAAAAATTATTTTGTGACCAGTCTTGATTTGTTACTTGTGTGCTGTGAAAAAATTTTTTTCTTCTCCTTCTGAGTATATCTCTCTTTTTTGGGGGGGGGGGAGTGTCACATATTTATTAAGCACCAACTATATGCCTAACCCAACTTGGACGGGGCATTAAGGAAGCAGAGTGGGGTCTGGGTCAAGGGTACCATGGGCCCTGGGGTCAGATCACATGGACTCAAATCCCATCCTCTAGTGATGACTTCTGGGGCCTTGGGAAAGTTAATTGGCCATTCTGTGCCTCCTACTCAAAAGAGGGATCATGGTAGCACCCACTTCATTGGGTGGGAGAAGAGGAAATGAGGTCATGTTTGAACCTGATGCATGTTAGGTGCTCAGAAAGGCAGTTGCATCATTAGTAGTTATTATGAATTAGCATTGGGTGCTCACATGTAGTCATAACTAGGAGGAGAATTGGATAGGCAATTCCTGAACAGGCAAGACCTGATTTCTGTTCTTGAGAGTTTGTAGTCTGACTGGGGGAGACTAGATTAAGGTGCTTGTCACTGTTAGCAATTAATATGTGACAGCAGCAATTAAGAGCAGATGGTATGGTTGGTATTGCAAGTCCTACAGAGGTTTAGGGGGAGTTCCTGGGGGGGCAGGAGTGGTGTGTCAGGTGAGTGACAGGAATGAAGGGGAGACGGAGGACAGTGCAGCAGGGGTCAGGGGGGCGTTCCAGGTCTGTCTGGTGAACGACTACTGGTGGGATTGCGGATGGTCAGGAAGTCAACTGGGATCTGCTTCATCCAGAGGTGAAGTGACACATGCCTGTGGAGTGGAAATGTGTGAGAGAGGCAGAGACACCGTTGCTGCTGCATTTGCTCCTCCTCCTTCTCCTCCTCCTTCTTCTTTAGTTATAAGTGCATTCACTGAATTTTCATAACTGTTGACCTCCAATTGTGGGATGCAAAGTTGGGGAATTTAGCATGTCTATATCTATATTGATTTATAGACAACAAGCAGTGACGTTTTTGAGAGGACTGTGAAGACCCTGAGTTGAAGGAAACGGGAGAGTAGACAAACGTTGCCTGGTTCTGCCCTTTTCTGCAGACAAACTCATACACCAAGTGCCCTTGTGTCTGGTGGCATCGACTCAGTGTTGTCTCGTGAGCGTCATCCTTGTTGCAGGTAGCCGTAGACCGTACATTCTCATACGCTGTGAATTACCACCTTTTATTTCATTCATTCTACTGTTGAGCATTTGGATTTGTTTCTGGTTTGGGGCTGGAGGTGAGGCGAATAATGGCCCCTCAGAAGTTATCCATGACCTCACCCCTGGTTACAAGTACCATTCATTGGTAATACGTGTGACTATGTTACGTTATGTGGTGGAGGGACTTTGTAGGTGTGATTAAGTTAAGGGTTTTTTAAAAATATATGTTTATTTATTTGGCTGCTCTGGGTCCTAGTTGCAGCACGTGGAATATTTGATCTTCATTGCAGTGCGCGGGACCTTTAGTTGTGCCACGTGAGATCGTTTAGTTGTAGCATGTGGAATCTAGTTCCCCAACCAGGGATCGAACCCAAGCCCCCTGGGAGAGTAGATTCTTAGCCACTGATCCCCCAGGGAAGTCCCAAGTTAAGGGCCTTGACATGGGAGATGATCTTAAAATCTCTGGGTGGGCCAGTGTAGATACAAAGATCCTGGTAAGAGGGAGGCAGGAGTGTCTGGTAAGAGGGTGAGCTGTGATGATGGAGGCAGAGGTGAGAGAAGGTGCTCCACTGCTGCCTGTGAAGAGGAGGAAGGGGCCACGAGCCGAGGAATGCATGGAGAAGCTGGAGAAGCAAGGAAGTGGATTCTGCTCTAGAACCTCCAGACGGAGTGCGGCCCTGCTGACCCATTTGTGACCTCCAGACCCATAAGATGACAAGTAGCACTAAGGTGGTGATTGTTCCAGCAGCAGAAGGGACTGATACAGGACTGTTGTGCATAGTACTGCTGAGAACATTCTAGATAATGTCTCATGGTCCATGTAGGCCATGTAGGTCAATGTAGGTCCATGTAGGGAGCAAAGGCAGGTTGAGTAGATATTGCGGCCATCTTCCAGGGTGATTGGACCAGTCTGTGCTCCCACCAGCAGCAGACTCTGAGTTCTGGTTGCTTCTCAGCCTCACCAACACTTGGTCATCCTGAGAAGAGAGGTTTCTCAGGGAAGAATTAGCCAGATTTGGTGTCCAGTGGAAACCTTGTAGGAAGGTGATTGAGGAGATGCTGGTCACCACTGATGCAGCCCATGGAGGAGGGCAGGCAGTGGTGCCAGTTTCTAGCTGGGGAGAATTAGGGCTCCTTGTCCATGAAGGGACTGGCGTAGCAAATGCTCAGTAGCTTTAGATTAATACAGAGCTTTCCGGCTAAAGAGTTGAAACAGCACTTATTTTCATGACTTGCTGATTACTCAGGGTGAGTGGTGGGTCTTGTGAGGTGGAGGAAAGGTCTGCGCTATTCCGCCAGCCCCTCAGAGTTTGAACACTGCCCTCACTTAAGTGCCCAGACGTTAATCACAAGGTCATCACAACCTCTGTGAGCTCCCGTCGCGCTGTCCCTCAAAGGGGTGTGATCCTGCCTTCCCTGTGTGGCCATGGGTGGGTGAGAGGAGCCTCTGCATGAAAGCCCTGAGCTTCCCGCCTGCAGGTAGGAGGTGCTGAGTCAGTGGTTGCTCTGGCCATTACCAGCAGCAGGTCTGAGCACTTACACTCCTGCAGAAGTTGGCAATTCTGGGTTCAGAGTGAGTGTTCAGGGGCCGAGTAGGTGCCTTGGGAGAGGTCTGAGAATATCACCAGGGCATCCAGGGTGGGTAAGGGCAGTCCCTCTAGAGACACTGTCTCCCCACAGCCCTGAGACTGCTTTTGAAAGTATTGTTCATTCATTCATACATTCAGCCAGCACTGAGCTTTCTCTTGCACATTATAATACTGTGGTTAGGAACACAGTCCCCCCAGAACAAATGCTTGGTTAAAGTCTGGCTTTGCCATTTGCTGTCTATACAGCCTTTGACAAATCTTAACCCAGTTTTCTAATTCACAGAGGGGGGCAGCACCTGCCTCCTAGGGCTGATGTGAGAATTTACTGAGATAATCCATGTCAGTGTCTGAGCCTTGGGAATCCCTCAGGGCTGGGGTACAGAAATGGGTGTCCCAATCTCCGTCCCTACCTGCAGGCTGAAGAGCAGTGGTTTCTTGATGGCTCTGTACAGAAAACCTTCTCTAACACCAGGAGATAAAGAGTAAAACCTGACCCAGAACTAGCCAGTGGGCCAGTGGAGGGCAGGCTCTGACTTCGTAGCTGCTGAGGAAATGTGACTTGGAGGAGAGTCTTCTGCTGGCATCATTTGGGATGTAGGTGTCAAATCCTCTTGCAGCAGTTACTATGCTGCAGAAGAGCTCGCTACGCTGAGCAGATATGGCTTCCAGGCCGAGGTGAGGGGGACTGAAGTGTTGACAGCCGCAGAGGTGACCCCGCAGAAGTGACAGCTGCAGAAGTGGCCACTGCTTTCTGCTCTGTCCCTTCATTGCAGGGATGTAGTGGCACCTCTGGGACTCCGAGTTCAAGTCCCACTACCTTCCATCTCTCCTCCTTCCAGGAGCCATTATCTTCCCGCTTGCCTTTTTCCGGGTCCCTCCATGATGCACAGGCCTCAGCTGAAGGAGTTACACTCTGAGGGAAGCCAGCCAGAGCATTGGCCTCAGACAGGGATCCAGAGACTAAAAATATCTCATGGTGTGCTCTTTGCAAGTTAAAGAGCAGGGTTGAAGGCTGTGACTGGGGTTTCTCCCCCAAACTGATTCTGTTCAATGCCTCATAGTGCCGAGGTCCCAGGTATCTGGTCCCACTCACCTGGATCTGAAAGTTTATCCACACAGCACTTTGATCTGGGAGAAGGCCAGACTCACAGTAGAACATGTGGAGGAGCGTGGTGCAGGGGGTGGGGAGGATTTGGCCAAGCGGCCTGTGATGCTCAGCAGTCATCACAGCTGATGCAGTGGAGCTGGGCTGTGACAGCACAGCATGAAGGTCATGGGTGTCAAAACTCTCCTGGACCCCCTTTTGTCTAGGAGGCTCCAGGCTAGGGACCAGCACACCATCCCTCAACATGGTTTACACGGCCAACTCTTCTTGTGTTGAAACTGACAGCTGTTTCTTTGGTTATAAAGGAAGTAGCTGCTCAGTGTCTGGCCGTGTTGTAGAAAGAGAACGTGTCTTTTAACGCTAGAGCCACACTTGGAGTGGTGAGGAGTGCAACTCCTGAGACTAGAGAGGGAACCTTGGAGTTGTATCTCAGAGTCCCCCTGGGGCAGGTGCTCAGGAAGTGGAATAGTGGGTGGAAACCTCCACCATCGGATTGTTCTCCCCAGGTCTGTCACTCTATCCCTGTCTATTCCTCCTCAGCCCAGACTAAAATCCTTAAATGTGGGTATGGTGCACATTCAAATGGCGTTTTACCATCCCAGGTAGTTGTTTTGTGAAGTGTAGCTCGTAACTCATACTTGTGGGTCCCCACCTTCCTGACTCCATAACACGTGCTCTGCCTTCAAGACATTTCACACGGGAAGAGATTACCTGCTCATTAACACTTCTTCATCCATCAAACACGGATGGAATACCTATTTGAGATAATGTGTGGTTTTACTAAAATCGTGGCCCAAAGTAATTTGGTCTCAACTGTGTCTGTAGTCACAGACTGTCCCAAGCTCCAAATAACCAAACCCACCCTCCGAAGGGCCCCAGTGAAAATATTTAACCATAATGTCAACTTGATGAGGGTTTATCAGCCATAGGAACAAGACCCAATAGAACTTAAAGTTTTATTAAACTTAAAGTGACTTAAAGAACAAAGACATTTCTCTCGAAGATAGTAGTTCCAAGTTCAGAGGGCACCTGTGCTCCATGCAGAGTCACAGGCCCAAGTGCCATTTATGTTGTTGTTCTGTTATTTCCAAGTGCATTTTCATCATCTGCGTGGTCAGAACTGAGTTCCAGCCAGTGGAAAGGATGAACAAGGCTTGCCCATGTTTAAGACCTAGATGGAGAAGTGAAACATATCACATCTGCTTATATTCCGTTGGAACCCATGCCTGGCTGCATGTAGCTGCAAGGATGCCTGGGAAATGTAGTCCCTAGTACAACTCATATAACCTGTGGGCGAAAGGGAGAGTGGATTTTGATGGACACTGGGCAGCCTTTGACATATTCCTTTTGTATGTATTTAATGCATCTCTTTGTGTTAACATAAATGCACCCAGGATATAAATGTTGGTTATTTTGCTTTTTCAGAAAGAAGACCTGGATCTGTGACGCAGCATCTATGGACAACTCCAAAGTAATGAATCAGTGTGCCTTTAGAGGAATGGAAGAAAACAAAGAAAGGTAAAGATTTCTTTAAAAATTAAAATTTAAAAAAAATTCTTACATGCAGCAGTAAGTGCAGTTCAGGACTTTTTATAAGTCAGTGGAGGCCATCAAGAATTTGGAGATTGCAAAGCTTCCATGTGTCCCCTTTTCTTTTCTTGAATTCCTGACACCAGAGGAAGGATACGTTTGTCAAGTATGAGGGAATTTTTTCCAAAATTTAGAAGGAAGAGTTGGTATATAGAACTGATATGGTCCAGAATTAAATACCTGATTCTAAAAACCAAGGACGCTCATTCCAAGAAATAATGGGCTTATGCTTAGATGTGTTGTTTCTATATTTGCTGGTGGTGAATGCAGAGGAGGTGAAGGCAGACCCTTAGTGCAGACCCTTCTCTTGAAGTCATCATCTCTTCCTCTTCCTTCCACCTCCTCTTTTTTTGTTCCTTGTAACTAAATGCATTAGTTTAAATACTCAAGAAATGCATGGATAAGTTTTCCTAGTTAATAAAAGTGAAGTCTCCTTTGAGCCTCCCCCTCGCCATTTCATTCCTCGCGCATACCCTACTCCTGTCTTTCCCAGAAGTAACCACTGTGACCTACTTTATGGACTTCCTTCCAGAACTTTTATGAGGTGTCTGTGTGTGTTAGTTGCTCGGTCGTGTCTGACTCTTTGCGACCTCATGGACTGTAGCCCTCCAGGCTCCTCTGTCCATGGAATTCTCCAGGCAATATGCATAGGAAAAAAAATCATTCTTTCCTTCCTTCCTGTTCTTTAAAAACAGTCTGTCATACTATGCTTGCTGGTCTATTCTGTACCCTTTGTAAAACATTCAATTATATGATTTTAAATGTTTTCACGACAGTACATGTGAAACTACCTTGTTTTGCTGCAAAGTGAGTATTGGGTCCATGGCACAAGAATCTCAGTGTTTTCCTGTTGGTGGTGGGTGGGTGGATTCTTTTTTTTTTTTTTTCCCTTAATATTAATAGCGGTGCTTTGATGCACTTTCTGGTTTATGCCTCCAAGCACATGGGCAGACAGTTGTCTTAGGTGGTTACTGATGAGTGAAGTTGTTGGGCTACCCCGTGAATAAGTTTAAGATTTTCATAAATATTGCCAGTTCATTCTCAAAAAAGCACCACTTACCAGCAGATACCAGATTTCCTCTTTGCCCACCTCTTGCCACACCTCCGTTCTTCATGCTTCTTGATTTTTGCCACCCTGATGGGTGAACAATGGTATCTCTCCATGGTTGTACTTTCGTCCCCCTTCTCTTTACTCTGGGAGGTTCATCTTCTCAGGTCTCTGCATTTCCCAGTGGCCCTGGCAAGCGTCAGTCCTTACAGGACTCAGTGACTATCCCGAGGCCCAGGGTCCCTGGGCAACTCGGGTCTTGCCCAAGCGTGGACACCTCTCTGTTTCTCTTCTGAAAAGCTCCTAAGTTTGCTCTTCCGGGATTGGACATCCCAGGATCACCTGCTTCTCTCCAGATCCTGGCAGGGGTTGTTAGAAAAGCCTTGCTTTGGCTTTCCCTACTCAAATGGATTCATCCACTACCACCGTCATCACCCTTGACAACAATCTGAGTGTTTAGTCTGTGTCAGGCTCTGGGTGGACCACGTGGGTCACTCATTTAATTCTCACCGCAGCCCTGCGAGGTAGGGAGTTGTGTTGTTACCCCCATTATGTCAACCAGGTGACATAAGGACAGAAATTGATTCAAAAACAACCCAAACAACAAGGGAAAAGTTAACAAATACCCTGTCTTGCCGTGGAGCCCCAGTTCCTCCCCATTGCTCTCACTTTGAGTGACAGACGCACGCACGCTTGCTCAGTGGCGAGTTCTTCTGTGGTCAGAGCTTATGGACCACATGGAGCCATCAGGCCCATGTTCATGGTGGCCTTGACCACACTCAGGGGCCTTCCCAGAGGAGAGTGTAGAAGTGGAGAGTGTGTTTGGGGTTTTGTCTCCCTCCAGCGTATGAACATGGGCTCTTGCATTTCACCAGCCCCTCTGCTCTGGTGTACAGTTGGGGGTGATGGTCCCACCCATGTTCATCCAAAATACCTCCCTGGTAAGGGTTTTTCAGGTTGAGCCTGTTTGTCACGGGAGTGAATCTACTTGGTTAGGATAAATAAGCCCACGGAGCTGTGGCCAGAGAGGAGGTTCTTCTCTTGCCCCCATAGACCTGATTAGTTATCCTCCCTAAAATGTTTAACTTTAGACTTTATTAAAGCAGGCAGAGTGCAGTTTCAGAGGTCTTCCTGAGCCACAGCCCCTGACCCCAACTCACCATAATGTTTCAGACACATAAACATGCAGAGCCGACAGAGGTCCTAGGCTCACTGTCTGGTTTCTTCTTCATCAGGACAGTGTGGAGCAGTCAGGCCTGAGGGGGAAATGACTGTCTGAGTTCACACAGACAAGCCTGGTCTCAGGCCTGCAGGGACTGGGGCGCTGGCTCTTTACACAACATCGCAGCTACTTCTCATGTGATTATTAGGAGCACTTGTTCCCCAAATTGATTTTATTAACTGATAATGCCTTGAAGGAAACCAACCATTGATTAGTTAATTATTCATTCAGTGGGAATTTATGAAATATAAATGTGTGCACCAGAGACAGCGACTTAAGTAAGTTGCATTCTCAGGGAATTCAGGGTTGGAGGGAGTGGGCTTTTGCATACACAATGAGCAGTGGTTAAGTAGAAAATTTTAATTCATCATTGGTCAATGGGGATAATAATAGTACCTCCTGCAATGGCATGTCCTGAGTTAGTCTTAGTCAGGCACCTGGCCTGGAGTAAGCACCCAGTTAAGGCATCTGTTTTCATTTTTGTTTGTTTATGTTTAATCCCACATATCATGAGGAGCCTAGGAAGATTTTTCCGTCAAAAGATTGATAGAGCCAGACTTGTGGTTTAGAAATGACAATCCATTGGCATGATTTCTCATCCTATATGTTATCATCTTTTTAGTGTCTACCTTACTTAATGGACTGTGAACTCCATGGGGCCAAGTCTTGGCTGTTTTGTTCACAATTGTTTCCCCAGTGCTTGGCAGGCGGTGGGTGCTCACTGATATTTCTGGACTGACGAGTGTAGGGGTCAGGTAGTGATGAGGGGTGGACCCCGGATCCTTGAGGTGAGGTGCTGTGACAGAGCCTGCCACTGAGAAGGACCTGAGCTCACCTGAGCCAATCCCAGGTCCCCAGGGAGCGGGGCTCCCTGGAGGCCCTGCCCACAGACTGCACTCCTTTCTGAGGGGATGTCGTTTTGCTCCTGAGCTTTATGGATATTTTGTCTTTTAAGCAAGTGACTTTATTATGGGGAGACCTAGTCCCATAGCTTTTATTAACTGAGCATCCATTACTTGTCACTTGTACTTCTGGGTGCCAACTCACAAGAACACAAGCTTTCTAGAAGAGGAAGCCCTGGGAATGCAGTTTGCTGCTGCCATCGGTGATGCTAGGGGGATAGCGCCTTTGTGCCTCTGTTTCCTCAGCTGTGCAGTAGCGGAGTTAGGCAATCAGAATTTCTGATGTTCAAGAGGATTTTGAGGGGAGAATCCCTTGCCCTTCAAATAAGTCCTTCAGATATATCAACTTCTGATAGCTCCCTGAAATGGATAGAAAGTTAGGACTTAGCCCATGCTGGAGAAGTGGAAGGTTTTCATTCATTCATTCATTCATTCATTCATTCATGTGTCAGTCAGTCAGTGAACCTCACATCCTTGGTTAGCAGCCCTAAGCACTTTCGGAAAATGTTCAAATAAGGGGTTACTCTTTGCTTGCAGGGCCTGTCACTCTCAGGTTGTACAAATACATATCTCTTTTATGAAAATAAAGATCTTCTCTGGCTCCCTCATTTATTCCAGGGTGTTTTGAGCACCTCCTTTGTGCTGGCTTGGCTACTTTACTGACTTGTCTGGTGCAGCGACACTCCACATCTAGTCCAGGGCTCTGTGCACAATAAGTTCTCAACCCGTGAGTGGCTTTAGTGGGCTGAACTGGCTAGAAAACAGAATGTTTTTTTTGTTGTTGTTGTTGGCTGCAACTTGCGGTGGGATCTTTGTTCCCCGACCAGGGATTGAACCTGCACCTCCTACAGGGGAAGCATGTGGTTCTTAACCGCTAGTGGAAGTGAAAGTGCCAGGGAAACCCCTAGGGTGATTAGTGGATGAATCACAGCATGAAGAGCTGTATCCAGAATTGAGGTTTGCTGTGTGCTATGTTCTGTTTCCACGATCTAAGGGTAGGCTGCCTCGAGAGCCCTCACCTTAGACTGGTTAGTCTGTTGTTAGTTGCTGTCTTCTTGATCTGCTTATCAGCTTGCATCTTGTCCTTTAGGCAGGAGCTGTTTTGGTCACTGATTTTTATGAGCTCTTTGTTCACCGCCCAAGGCTGTGGGGGCCTGCTCAGCTTCCTCCACCTCCAGAAGTTCAGCTGCAGAGCTTGAGCTGCTGGCGTCTGCACTGTGCGTGTGTGCATGCTCAGTTGCTAAGTCATGTCTGACTCTGAGACCCTGTGGACTGAAGCCCGCCAGGCTCCTCTGTCCATGGTCTTCTCCAGGCAAGGATACTGGAGTGGGTCGCCGTTTCCTCCTCCAGGGGATGTAGGTCCCGACCCAGGAATCAAACCTGTGCCTCTTGCATCTCCTGTATTGGCTGATGGATTTTTACCCCTTGCGCCACCTGGGAAGCGCCTGAGAAGCTGGAGACCCAGCAAAAGGGAGAGTAACCCCTCCTGACCAGAGACACTAGCCTTCAGTCTCAACCTCAGCAGCCCTGTAACCTTGAGCAAGGCACTTCACGTCTCCAAGGTGTCTTGGACTTTCTGTCAGCATCTCTCACAGTCTGCTCCTCAGAGCATGATTGCCTCCAAACATTAATAAGCACTGAAGGGAAGAATGGGGCCTGTTGCCAAACTTGTTCGGCCGTTGCTGACTTCGGCTCAGACAAGTGTGACCTTCCTCACAGGTCACAACAGAGCCTGTAAAAGGTCAGTGTGCAGGGGAGGGGTCTCTTAAGGGAGGGTAGGGTATGTGGCCCCCCGCCCCCGACACCTGCTGTTGGCACGGATCACACCGGGGACCTGCCTGACTGGAAGATCTTGAAGCTTCTTCCCAGTGCTGCAGTGATGTCCTTGGGACGGAGAGGCATAGATGCTGGATATTTGAATGCTTTAGTGGTTTTTTTTTTTTTGATAGGAACTTTAAAATAGTATTATAGACAAAAGATGGAAGAAGTCTTCTAGTCGCTGTCAAAAACCTGCGAGTGAGTGAGTGGAAAAGTGGAAGGGTCAGGTGTCTTCATGCCTATTTTTATTCAGGCAGAAATTTTTCTGTGCAAAGAACACTCAGCTGCAGTTTGAAAAACGAGTGTGCAGCATCTGCTCTGCCTCTCCTTGATTGTGTGACCTTGGGTGTCTCTCTTCTCTCTCATATCACTTATTGGCTTGAAAGAACATTTGGTTGATTGACGACTTTTACTTTCAATCCTAAAATTTTAGCTTGAAAGAACATTTGGTTGATTGACGACTTTTACTTTCAATCCTAAAATTTTAGCTGTATATATACAAATGTATATATATTTAATTAAAAAAATCTTTTGGCTGCCCTAGCTCTTGTTGCTGGGTGTGGGCTTTCTCTAGTTGAGGTGAGTGGGTGCTACTCTCTAGTTGGGATGCACAGGCTTCTTTGCAGTGGCTTCTCTCGTTGCAGAGCACAGGCTCTAGAGCGTGACTCAGTGTTTGTGGCACATGGGGTTAGTTGCCCTGCTGCGTGTGGAATCTCCCCAGACCAGGGATCAAACCCTTGCCCCCTGCATTGGCAGGTGCATTCTTAACCACTGGACCACCAGGGCAGTCTGGTATATTGCTTGAAAGAGCTGAAAAGCTTTTGTAAGTCACTGAGGGCAGACGTGGTCTGTGTTGACTCCTCAGGGCGGTGCCTGGGATAACGTCATCACTCACTAAACATTTGTTGCATAAATATGAAAACAGAGTACACTCCTTATTACATTCACTGGCATAAGCCCAGAGACAGGTTATTATTAAGCGAGTGTTAAGGTAATTGAGTGAGTGATCTTCTGTGACACGTGAAGACCCAGGGATGTTAGTTTACAGATGAGAAAGTGACACTTTGGGAGGCAAAGTGCTGGGCTGTGGTCTTGTAGCCGGAATGGAAAAGCCAAGACCCAGATTCAGCCTCCTGAGCCTGAGCTTCTGCTTTGGTGTGGTTTTTTCCCCCCTAAATCATCTTTCTGTGTCCTTTATGTGGTTAGAGGTGTTAATTAGGACAGTGTCCTGAAAGATCTTCTGTGAAGACACTGAAAAAGCTTTTCAGTTCTCCAGGGAGCCTGGCTAGTTCTCTACATAGAAAATTATAATAATGTCTTCCAATTCTGGGCACCTCCTGAGGGGCTTTTTATGTGTATTGACTCCAAAAACCACAGCAACTGAGCAGAATGCACATTATCTGCCTCCGTTTTGCAGATGAAGGAGCAGTTTTAAGTACCTGCCCCAGTTCAGTTCAGTTCAGTCGCTCAGTCGTGTCCGACTCTTTGTGACCCCGTGAACCGCAGCACGCCAGGCCTCCCTGTCCATCACCAACTGCCGAAGTCTACCCAAACCCATGTCCACTGAGTCGGTGATGCCATCCAACCATCTCATCCATCCTCTGTTGTCCCCTTCTCCTCCTGCCCTCAATCTTTCCCAGCATCAGGGTCTTTTCAAATGAGTCAGCTCTTCGCATCAGGTGGCCAAAGTATTGGAGTTTCAGCTTCAACATCAGTCCTTCCAATGAACACCCAGGACTGATCTCCTTTAGGATGGACTGGTTTAATCTCCTTGGAGTTCAAGGGACTCTCAAGAGTCTTCTCCAACACCACAGTTCAAAAACATCAGTTCTTCAGCGCTCAACTTTCTTTATAGTCCAACTTTCACATCCATACATGACTACTGGAAAAACCATAGCCTTGACTAGATGAACCTTTGTTGACAAGTAATGTCTCTGCTTATTAATATGCTGTCTAGGTTGGTCATAACTTTCCTTCCAAGCAGTAAGCGTCTTTTAATTTCATGGCCTGCACCAGTGTCACAGGTAATTGTTGGGATACCTGGGTCTTTGTTGCTCTTAAGAGAGAAAGCCCCTGGCCTTCTTGCCATTCCCCCTGTTTCTCATCCGACTGGGACCCTCGTCTTACCTTGTCCTTGCAGGTGAGTGCTTGGAGCCCCTCTGCAGGATGGGGAGGGCTTGCCGTGGCTGCCCCAGGGTTGGGACTGGGCTTCAGCCAAGGGAATCCATTAAGGTGCAGATGGTGGGCATTCGAGTTTCATTGGGAGCCCATCCACATGTTCTAATTCCAGGCAGTCTCTTCATAATGGGCCCCAGTGATGGGGGAACTGCCAGGAGGATGTTAGACAAAGTGGTGGCTGTCCTTGGCCCAGTTGTTGAAGTTTTCCCAGTCTCGGTTTGCTATCCGTGAAGGTGGAGAACAGTGGTATTTAGGTCATAAAGTTGATGTGAAGGTTCAGTCTGGTAAGAAGTCCCTCACTTGAGGTCACCAGGCACCTGGTTAACACCTGGCACATGGCCGTAGTCTGTTATCAGCCTGTAAATCATTCTCCCGCCAACTGCAGAACCGAGGAGGTGACGTCAGAGTGTTCTATGACGATCCTTATGGTGATCACCTTGGAAAATTCGTTCAGCAGTTATTTGAATACCTACCGTGTTCTCAGCTGTATCCGCACGCTGGGGAATGCAGTCAGATCCGGGGCTTGCTTCCGACACGGAAGGGGAGATGAATGTCTGTTGTAGGAGACATGTGGGGTTAAGGAGGGGCCCAGCAGGGTCTGGCGCACAGTGTGCACCTGGGAAGTGCTTAAAAACACTCAAACTGAAGGGGACTCGGATGGGCACCGCCCTTGAAGTGATACCAGGAAACAGCGCACAAGCCTGGCAGGGGACGCTCACCCAGCCCCCGCCCTGCAGGCAGACGGTGACACGTGAAAAGCAGCACCCATCCTGATACTGAGTCCTCGCTGGGTGGGGCCATGTGCGTCAGTCTCCCTCCTGGGAATCTGATTAAAAAATAAAATTCCTCCCAGGCAAGAGCGTGGCACATTTCCTGGAGGAAAATCGACCAAGAATCAGGCTTGGAGAGCCGTATGAAGCTAGGGGTGGGGGCATGTGAACCCACAATGGTTGAAGCATTCACTGTACCTCACAGAGGAACAGAACTGTCATGATGCATTTATGAAGCTCTGGCTCGTATTGGATGTTCTCTGGGTTTGGAGTGGAGGGAGTCTTAAGACTCTGTCTCTAGATGGGGGAAGAGCGTGGGAACTCGAGCAGGCTCCCTGTGTTCATTGCTTGGACGAGCGTGGATCGAGGGCCTGCTGTATGCCAGGCGCTGCCCCAGACTCAGGGCTAGATCTGTGACTGGTCGTTTTGCCCGTAAGGAAACTGACTGCGGAGGTGATATGCCTGGAGGTTACACAGTGAGTTTGTAGCTGAGGTGGAATTAGAACCTGGGTGTCCTGTAGCCATGGATAGTGGCAATTAGTGGGGCCGGGTCAGCACCCAGCTGTCCTTTGGGAGGTTGTCCTCATGATTAGGACTGAAGACCTTTTTTACCCGTCTGTCCATTTGGGCAAGTAAGAAAAGTTTTCACCTTTTTCCTCGTTTCCCTGCTTGCTTTCCTTACTGTTCCCATTTCTGCAGGTCCCTGTGGTCCTTCCTCATTCCTTTGGCACCTCCCACACTCTTAGGATTTTTCCAAGGCAACTCATTTTCTTACCTTCCCCACCCCGTCTTGCTTCCACTTTAGTTTTAGTAGTTTATGGGGTTTTGCCAAGTCTTAGTTTTTCACATTGTTGTAATCATAGTAGTTTTATGATACTTCTCACTTGTGTCAGTCATTTTTTTGCTACATGGTCTTCATATACATTCTTTTTTAAGGGCTGTATAATAGCTCATTCATGTAACAAATATTTCTTGAGTGGCTGCTCTGTGCCTGGCCCTGTCCTACAAATGAGTGAGCAGGAACTCGATGCCCGCATGGAGGTTCTAATTAGTGGGAAAGTCGGCCGTTAATCTCACAATCACTTGGGCAGAATGTTCTGTTATGTTACGTGATGGTGTTGTGGGTGAGTTTTAATAACCTGTCTTGTACTCCCTAAAGCAAGTAAAGAGGGGTTTCACCTCTCCAGTGACATCTGAAAACACTTCCTGGGGTAGAGGAGGTGAGCATTCCAGGCAGAAGGCGCACTTTCACTGTTGCAGAAAATTTTTTTTAAAAGTATAAAACTGTCAGTCAAGCAAAAAGAATATTGTGCTTTGGATAATAGGCATATTTTAAGTTCTGAAACAGTGAAGATCTAATCACTTGTGAAAGACCTAACAACTCCTTTCTTTGTGTTCTTTGTCTTTTTATTATAATATGTTATCAAAGAAACTAAGTTTTACCTTGTGTTTTTTTCCACCCAGCTTTATATTTGGAGAATTTGTAGCCCTACAGAAAGTTAACAGATTTTTTTTAAACCTAGATTTTATTTGAACATTTTGCGTCATTACTGTCTGTGTGTATATGTGTACACATATGTACTTTTTTTTTCCCACTTGGAAATCCATTGCAAACTACCTCTAAATACCTTGACCTGTAACTCTTAAAATAGGGGCAGTCTTCACCCACTGTTACCCACCTCTGCAAATTAACAATAATTTTAAAGTGTCTTTTTTTTAGTGTCAATTGTTCTCTTTATTGCATATTTTTTATATATGCATAAGTTCATTCCAGTGTTTGGACTTAGTACATGATTCTAAAATAAGGAAGTGAGGATTTTTCCTGTGTCAATGGGGCAAGTCCCAATAGTTTTAAAAATTCTGTCATGAGGTTACATTAACATTGCAAACAAGAAAATAATCCTATTTCAAATACTAACTTGAAATCCAAGAAAGTGTATAAATTCCAGTAAGTGAAATCTATTCATAGGTGTTTACAAATGGCAGGAGATCCAAAGGCCGGCAGTACTTCACAAATGCATCTAATGAAGTATGTAGAAACTCAAGACAGATGATCCGCTTCCCGTCTTTTGTTCATGTGGTTCTTGTCATATAGGCAAGTGTGAGTATAGGATGTCCTTGTCCTTTCAGTGGAAAGGGTAGTGCTGTTCATGAGGTTAAGATAACCCAACCTAGGCAGTCTCTCACCTCCGGGTGAGCCGGAACACCTTTGCCCTTCTTTAGCACCGTGTCATAAAGAGACGTTGGCTTTTATCAGCTGTATTTCAGAAAAAATTTTCTTAAAAGCTGGTATGCTTCCTTCAAGGAGGTTCATCTTCAGAAGACTTGTGCACAGAACTATTTTAGGACTGAGGGAAGAGGTGGGAATAGATTTAGGGAACACAAGTCAGATGTCACTATTATCATTCAGAAATGCACTCGGTACTTCTCTTATCCTTCCAAAGACATCTCTCTCTCTCTCTTTTTAAAAATCTGTGTTCAGTATTAATTTTACTTCTTTGATTATTCTAGTCCCTTTTTATTTAGCTGAGGCCTATCACATCTTTAAATATCCAGACCATATTCAAATTTCCTTAGCTTTTTCAAAACATTTTTTATAGCTCATTCCATTTCTCCTCCTTCCCACCCCACATCCAGGCAGCATTCCTGGCTGAAGCACTGCATTTGGTTCTTAATGTCCCCTTAGTCCCCTTTAATCGTGGTGCTAGTAGTGAAGAATCCAGCTGCCAATACAGGAGACATGAGAGATGCGGATTCAATCCCTGGGTTGGAAAGATCCCCTCAAGGAGGAAATGGCAACCCACTCCAGTATTCTTGCTGGGAGAATCCCATGGACAGAGGAGTCTGGTGGGTTACAGTCCACGGGGTCACAAAGAGTCAGACACGACTGAGAATCTGAGCACAAAATCCTTTGGGAAGGTCATGTACACACTGCTATATTTAAAATGGATAACTGACAAAAACCTATTGTATAGCACATGTAACTCTACTCAATGTTATGTGCCAGCCTGGATGGGAAGGGGGTTTGGGGAACAATGGATACATGTATACGTATGGCTGAGTTGCCTCACTGTCCACCTGAAACTATCGTAACATTGGTAATTGCCTATACCCCAATACAAAATGTTTTGGTGTTAAAAAAATTTTCAGTTTGTAGGGTTGGGAAAATCCTTAAAGAGATGGGAATACCAGACCACCTGACTTGCCTCCTGAGAAATCTGTATGCAGGTCAAGAAACAACAGTTAGAACCGGACGTGGGACAACAGGCTGGTTCCAAATCGGAAAAGGAGTACGTCAAGGCTGTATATTGTCACCGTGCTTATTTAACTTCTATGCAGAGTACATCATGAGAAACATTGGGCTAGATGAAACACAAGCTGGAATCAAGATTGCTGGCAGAAATATCAGTAACCTCAGATATGCAGATGATACCACCCTTAAGGCAGAAAGAGAAGAAGAACTAAAGAGCATCTTGATGAAAGTGAAAGAGGAGAGTGAAAAAGTTGGCTTAAAAGTCAACATTCAGAGAACTAAGATCATGGCATCCAGTCCCATCACTTCATGGCAAATAGATGGGGAAACAATGGAAACAGTGTCAGACTTTATTTTGGGGAGCTCCAGAATCAGTGCAGATGGTGACTACAGCCATGAAATTAAAAGATGCTTGCTCCTTGGAAGAAAAACTATGACTAACCTAGACAGCATATTGAAAAGCAGAGACATTACTTTGCCAAGAAAAGTCTGTCTAGTCAAATCTATGGTTTTTCCAGTGGTCGTGTATGGATGTGAGAGATGGACTATAAAGAAAGCTGAGTGCTGAAGAATTGATGCTTTTGAACTATGGTGTTGGAGAAGACTCTTGAGAGTCCCTTGGACTATAAGGAGATCCAACCAGTCCATCCTAAATGAAATTGATCCTGAATATTCATTGGATGGACTGATGCTGAAGCTGAAACTTCAATACTTTGGCCACCTAATGCGAAGAGCTGACTCCTTTGAAAAGACCCTGATGCTGGGAAAGATTGAAGGCAGGAGAAGGGGACGACAGAGGATGAGATGGTTGGATGGCATCACCGACTCGATGGACATGAGTTTGAGTAAACTCCGAGAGTTGGTGATGGACAGGGAAGCCTGGCGTGCTGCAGTCCATGGGGTCTCAAAGAGTTGGACACAATTGAGTGACTGAACTGAACTGAGGGTTGGGATTGGATCTGAGGACTTAAAGAATCTGTTGTTCTACCCATTCATCCATCTATCCATAAAACCAGCATTTTTTTGTTGAACCCCTTCTGTATCTGAGAAGGGGGTGTTAAGTGTGGGGGAGACAGCAGTGAATGAAGCAGATGTGGTGATCCTTGTCTTGATGGACTTTACCTTTTGGAGAGAAAGTCTATATAAACAGACTATAAACTGACAGACGTGTGAAGCAACATTAGCTGATGACGTATTCTGTGAAGAAAAATAAAGTTAAATAAAGGGATAGAGAATAAGACAGAATTTTAGACAGGGAAACTGGGAGGGATCTTTTTTTTCAGAGGATATCATTTTAGCACAGACCTGAGTGTTGAGAGCAAGCCCCGTAGCCTTTTTAGGGAAACTCTTGGCAGGCAGAAGAGAAGCATATGCACCGGCCCAGGGGCAGGACAGGGGCTGAGCTTTGTGAGGAACAGCATACAGGTCAGTACCAGTAAATGTGTGTTGGTCAGTGTGACCAGCCTTCTTGCTGTGAGGTTGCATCTTGAAGGATGGGTCTCCTTGCTCTGAGCTGGATGGGAGAGGGACCTACTAGGCTTGGCTAGGTGACTGGAGAGTAGGCCGTCTCAGGAGGTGGGTTCCCAGTCAGCAGAGATAATAAGCAGCTTTTTGACAAGGTCCTTGTTTGGGTAGTGCTGTCTGTGTATTTCAGGCATTCCACCAAAATCCACACAAACACAGAAGGGGGACTATGACAGCTCAGAGGAAGAAATCTTTGTTAGAATAATCATTTACTTTGGCCAGATCACCATCATATTTTCTTTTTTCTTTTTTTTTTTTTTTGGTGTATAGGAAAGCAGTTGATAATAACCTCTTTTATTACTGTTGACTAATATTATGAAATAGTCCTACTTTTTAAATAGATCTTTTATAAGTTTTAATAGTTTTTCAGATCTTATTTTTTTTTTGCTGTTATTATTGGGAGGAGTTTTTCCAGACATATAATCACATTGTCTGTAACTCAATAAAATTTAGCTTCCACTTCCTTTCAAGTTGGTAATTTTTTTTGATTGTCTGACTACGTTAGCAACTGCTTCCTGAGTAATGTTAAACAGTGGTGAAACCTCAGGTCCTTCTTACCTTATACTTCAGTGGTGGAGCTCTAACCCTTCCCTCAAAATGTAATGTTGGCTTTCAGTTTGACCTGTGGTGCTCTTGAGGAAATTCCCCTCTGTTCCTATTTTATTAAGAGGTTATTTTCCCCCTTAAAAGTCAGGAATAAATGTTGAAATTTAACAAGATTGGCATTTAAGAAGACTTTTTTTTTCCTCTTGATTCTGGTAATGACATGAATTACATTGATGCAGCCCATTCCAGTATTCTTGCCTAGAGAATCCTGTGGATGGAGGAGCCTGGTGGGCTGCTGACCATAGGGTAGCACAGAGTCGGACATGACTGAGGCGACTTAGCATGCATGCATGCGCTGGAGAAGGAAATGGCAACCCACTCCAGTGTTCTTGCCTGGAGAATCCCAGGGACGGAGGAGCCTGGTGGGCTGCCGGTCTATAGTGTCGCACGGAGTCGGACACGACTGAAGTGACTTAGCAGCAGCAGCATTCCCTAATACTGACCAGTCTTTGCATTCCTTGTGTGAACCACGTGGTTGTGATCTGTGTTTCTTTTCATTAAAAAGCATTTTAAGTTACCATCATTTAAAATACTCTTCCGTGAAGATGCGGTTAGTTGATCTTGTGGCTTAGAGTCGTGCTGTCAGGCTAGCTTGATTTCAGCTTGAGAAGTTGGAGTTAGAGCCATGAGCAAATATTCATTGACCAACATACCATTGTTGAATGCTTGATGTGTGCACAATACTGCTGGGTGGCCTCCAGTGCCTTCTTGTATTAATAACGTGGAGGTCTTGTGATTCTGTGCATTTGGTCCCATTAGTCAAGATTTGTTGTCATTGCAAGTGACAGAAGCCCAGTTCGGTCTGGAGTAAGCAGCATAGGGGCTGCAATGATCATATGAATGGAAGAGCCAGGAGTATATGGCTTCAGGCATGGCTGGACCCAGGGGTTCAGTGTCAGTAGGTCTCGGTCCCTTTCTCTTCTCTTGGCTCTGCTTTTTTTCTGTATTGGCCTCCTTCCCAGGAAGCCGTCTTCCACAGGGTACCTCCCAGAAGCTCCAGGCTGACATTCTCCCACAGTGGTGGAGTGAGAGTTTATCATTCCCACTGGTTCTAACAGGACTGCCCAAGTAGCCTCATATTTGTTCAGCTTGTCGATGCTTTCTTCCGGACCATGAGGGTGGGGGGATAGGGTCAGCCTCACTTGGACCCATAAACTCAGACTGGGGAGGGGTGGTTCCCCCAGTGGAAAGGCCAAGTGCTGTTACCCACGGGCAGGGAATCAGTTGCTGGGTGAAACACCTCGTGTTCACGACTCCTGAGCCAGTGACGCCCTTTCTTCTGTGACCTCACTGTCCTTTCTCACAAGTGGGAGGGGAGGCTGCCGGTCACTGGGACTCCTCACCCAACCTGAGGCCCAGCAAGTCAGTGACCGAGTCAGGATTCTAAGGTCTTACCTGGAGTTTCAGGCCTTACTTGCTCCACTGAATTACACATAGAAGTAGGAGTGGAGAGTCAAAGCGTTAGATGGGCACCTTGCAAGTTGGTTGTCAAGGAAAAGGTTGCCCTCACCCTTGCCCCCAACCCCACAGACAAACACAGGGGTCATCTTGGTTGTTCTTTTGTTCCCTTTTCCTAAAGAACTTAGAAGGTAGACACTTTAAAAAATTTTTTTATTAGTTGAAGGCGAATTACTTTACAATGTTGTAGTGGTTTTTACCATACATTGACATGAATCAGCCATGGATTTACATGTGTTCCCCATCCCGATCCCCCTCCCGCCTCCCTCCCCATCCCATCCCTCTGGGTCATCCCAGTGCACCAGCCCTGAGCACTTGTCTCATGCATCCAACCTGGGCTGGGGATCTCTTTCACCCCTGACAGTATACTTGTTTCAATGCTGTTCTCTCAGAACATCCCATCCTCACCTTCTCCCACAGAGTCTAAAAGTCTGTTCTGTACATCTGTGTAGGTAGACACTTTTAAAGGGATATCTTTGATGGGATAAATATTTTTTGGAGTGTTTATAGTAGCAAAGTTTTAATTTGATGAATTCTTCTTGCCTCATCTGATTTGCCATCTCTTCACATACTTTTTTATTTATTCACTTTTTAATTTTTTTTCTTTTAATGTTTATTGAGTTGTGAATATATATGCAGTGTGTGTGCCAACTTACGGGCAGAGCTCAGGGAGTGTCTACATGTTTTTGCCCCTTGGATGGAGGTCCAGCACTTGTTCAATTTACTGTCCCACCCCAGCTTCTTCCTCTCTCAGCTTTCTCTTCCTTCCTCCCAGAGGAACTGTGGGCCTCTTGCCACTGCCTGGCCTCGGGCTGCACCTGGGAGCTCTGCTCAGCACACCGCCCTGAGTCCAGGGCCAGAGTGAAAAACCTGCCGCTGGAGGGTAGTGCCGGGAGCAGGGAAGTTACCCGCCCGGGAGGGGAAGCAACCAGCCCTCCAGCCCTCCCCGCCGCAGGTGACCACGTGCCCTGTCTCATCCTGGGCGGGCAGGGCCCCTTGCCGTTCCTGCTCTTCCTCCACAGACTAGGAAACTGAGGCTTGGAGAGAACAGGGATTTGCCGAAGGTCATGGTGGTGGATGGTCCACAGCTACATTTCAGCCTCCTGCTGCCGTCTCTCCCACTCACTGAGTCCAGGCAGCTTGGTTGTTGAATGTGGTCATTCTCATGCCTCATTTCATGACACTCTTGATTTTTTTTTTTCCTCTGGGAAATCTTGCCATTCTGTGAGAGATGGCATATATAATAAAGAGAATGTAGGCTTTGAAATATGACATTTTGGATTCAAATTCCCGCTCTGTGTTATGACTCTGGGCAAGGATGTGACCTCCCTGAACCTCAGTGTCTTTATTTCTGAAGGGGATAATACTAATGCCAACCTCATAGACTGGTTCTGAGAATTAAATGTGATGATATGTAGTTGATGCTCAGCACACTGATACCAGCGGTTTTTATATCTGAAAAGTCAGGTTATTAGCATTTCTTGGGGAGGAGAGTGAGAAGTGACATAAAAGTGAGTTGAAAAAATCACAACCTCCCCCAGATGTGAACACTTTGGTATAACTTGAAGTTCACAGTTCTAAATTAGTTTAGTAATTCATGATAGCATGGTGTTGAAAAACGCACGCTCTGGAGATGAACTGCCTTGGTTCCCAGCCTGACTGTGTCACCGGGTATCCTTGGGTCGATCACTTAACCTCTCTGTGATGGAGTTGCCTGGAATGTAAAATGGGGCAAATAGTGGGGCCTCCCTTCTCGGGCAGTTTCGAGGATTAAGTGAGATGAGGTGTGTCATACTTCCTTAGCCCAGGGCCTTAGTTGATGTATAATAATTGTGGCGTGTTATTGCCAACATACTGGTCGGTATTTCTCCTTGCCTTTAAATGTCTCAATGGAAGTTTGCCTTGAGTTTCAGAGTTCACACTCTCCTTGTCCTGGCGCTTCTGAAAGTTGTCTCCCACGCCCGTCTCTCTCACGTTTGTGTTGGCAGCTGATTTGGGAAGAGAAGACCGCTGGGGCAGCAGCATCCTCCAGAGACCACGGGAGGAGACTGGTTTTTGGAGAAGCGTGAATGCGCCGCTCTCCGGGATTGAGTATTTCGTCTGTTGGGGACAATACGTGGCTTTCACGGGTGACTCATCCCCAGGGCTGCGGCAACCACAGCATAGGAAAGGCAGAATGGAGTTGAAGTTCACGTTTGCCAAGTCGGTGCTTCGGTCACTGCACGGCGGCAGCTGAAGGGGCCGGGGAGGGTTGATTTCTCCAAGGACCAAGGACTCCCTTCAGCCAGCAGTGGGTCACATGGAGCAACTGAAAGGATGTGAGAAAATAAGAGGTGCCGGCTTGGCCTTTTTAGTTTGAAAAATGCTCCTTTCGGCTCTGAATTGGTCCCTTGAGCTGCAAGGAGCAGTGCCAGTTAACCCACATTTAATTAGAAACTGGGTTAGTGGACATTCAGAGCGGGTCCTAGGTATTGGACCCTTTCCAGGGGCTGGTACAGTAACGGCCATTGACACAGCCCTGGCTGTCTGTACGATGGAATCAGCTGAGTGAACGTACATTCATCTCCTCCCACCTCTGCCAACGCTTTTCCTGATTGATTTTGCCAGCTCTGCAAAGAATGTTGACATCCCCCTTGATTTTCCTCAAAACCCATCCCCTCAGCTTATCTTTGCCTACCTCTGCTGTTTGGGAAACACTTCAACACATCCTTAGGGTCAGATTTTTCTTTTCCTCTCGGTGGAAGTTTTTCCTCTCCTGAGTGAAATGATGTGGATTTCACATACTTCCCCCTGGTGTATGTGGTGGTTGGGGGCGGTGTGTGTGAGAGCTTCCCTCCCTTCCTCCCTCCCTCCCCCAGGCCTCACTGTGTCTTGTTTTTGGGGCTGGGACCCTGTGGACAGCGATACAGAGACTCCCTTGTCTGCCTGGTTCCCACCAGCTGATGAGCAAGGTCATGTTCAAACCCCTGACACCTGCTTATCAAGACCGCCAGCTGCACTCCACAGAGATGCCCCTCCCCCATGCCAGGGAGAGGGGGATAAGAATAGACCGGGGGGGACACTGTCCACCTGACCTTTGAGGCGTGGGGGGGCATTTGATTGGACAACTGGGCTCCGGAGGCTCCTGATTGATGTAAATGCCCCACTGTAACGGTTGTGCTATGCGTTGGAGAGTTCTTTTAAATAGACAGTTGTTCACTGTTTGCACGCACACTGTGTGATTTGATCCCCCCTTTCTTATTCTTTCAAGCCACATTGCTGTTTTAGAAAGCAGTTTTAGATCATCCACCTGCCACTTATTATTTGGAAGTGCTCTGATTACAGAGGCTCTGTAATCAGAGAGTACAAATTACGTGTCTCATGAAAATACATAAATTGCATTGGATGGTGGGATTTCAGTGGAGCTAAGGAATGGCTGAAGGGCAGCGTATGTGAGCAGGAGTTCCTCTTTCTTTTCTGTGGATGCAGGTGCCCTGAGGCTCCTCTCAGGACTGGTTGGCTCCAGGAGCTTCCTGGCGGATCCTGGGTGTCTCTGGAAGGGCAACTCCTTGGTCCACCAGAGTTGCCATCTCGGGATTGGAAATCAAACTGCTCGTCATGGCTAGAGCTGCTTGGGGGTTCTGGGACAATGCCCTTCTTGCCACTGAACATGATGTGGTCTTGAACGTAGAACAAGGTGGGGTAATGTCTGGGCATTATGTAGGGGCAGATCCAGTTTTGAAGAGTCTGAAAATGTATATAATTTGTGGGGGGCTTCAAATTATAAAAAAGATTTCAAATTATAAAAAGATTTCAAAAATATCCCTTTCCAAATTTTATTAAAATACCCTTTTCCAAACTTTATAAAAGTACAAAATCATATGGATGCCTCTCTAAGGAGGGGCTGTAGTTTCATGCGCTTCCTGATTCATCCATTGAGGGCTGGAGCAAAAAAGACGCATATTGTGAGGAGAAATTCAGAGGTGGGAAAGTAAGAGGTCCATCTCTAGGCTACGTTAGAAAGCAGGGTTTGGTGTTCCCATGTGCCCACATGCTGCTCAACTTGCAGGTACATCGAAAAGTGGGCATTAGACATTTACGTAAACGATGAACATGGCTGTGTTCTGATGAAACTTTATTAAATCTTTTTTAAAAAAATTGAAGTATAGTTGATGTACAATGTGTTAGCTTCAGGTGTATAGCAAAGTGATTCAGTTACGTGTGTGTGTGTGTGTGTGTGTGTGTATTCTCTTCCATTATAGGTTATTATAATATATGAAATATAGTTCCCTGGCTATAGAGTATGTCCTTGGTGTTTATTTTGTGTATCTGTTAATCCGAAACTCCCTCCTTTCCCCTTTGGTAACAGTAAGTTTTTTTTGCTATGTCTGTTAATCTGTTTCTGTTTTGTAAATAAGCTCATTTGTATCATTTTTTTTTAGATTCCACAAGTAAGTGATGTTTTTGTCTGACTTGCCTCACTTGCTGTGATCATCTCTAGGCCCATCCATGTTGTTGCAGATGGCATTGTTTCCTTCTTTTTTTGTGGCTGAATAACATTCCATTCTACTACTACTTTGCCCGTTCATCTGTCTGTGGGCATTTAAGTTGCTCCCATATCTTGCCTATTGCAAGCAGTGCTGCTATGAACATTGGGGTACATATATCTTTTCCAATTAGAGTTATCATCTTTTGTGGATATGTGCACACTCGTGGGATTGTTGGATCATATGGTAACTCTATTTTTAGTTTTTTAAGGAACCTTCATACTGTTCTCCATAGTGGCTGCACCAATTTACATTCCTGCCAACAGTGTAGGAGGTTTCCCTTTTCTTCACATCCTCTCTGGCATTTATGATTCATAGACTTTTTGACGATGGCAATTCTGACCTATATGAAATGTGAGGTGATACCTCATTATGGTTTTGATTTGCATTTCTCTAATGATTAGTGATGTGAGTATCTTTTCATGTGCCTGTTGACCATCTGTATATCTTCTTTCGAGAAATGTCTGCTTGGTCTTCTGAGCATTGTTTGATTGGGTTATTTGTTTCGGTATTGAGTTGTACGAGCTGTTTGCATACTTTGGAAGGTAAGCCCTTGCTGGGTGCATCATTGCAAATCTTTTCTCCCATTCCGTAAGTTGCCTTTGTATTTTGTTGATGGTTTCCTTTGCTGTGAAAAATCTTTTAAGTTTGATAAGGCCCTATTTATTTATTTTTGCTTTTCTTTCTTTTGTCTTCAGAGACTAATCTAAGAAAATTTATGTCAGAGAATGTCTTCCCTAAGTTCTCTTCTGGGAGTTTTATGGTGTCATATCTTGCATTTAAATCTTTAAGTACCAATAAAGCTTTATTTATACAAACAGGCAGAGGGCTGGAGTTGGCCCTTGGACTACAGTTTGCCAGTCTCTGATCTGGACAGTAATTTCAGGTTATTTAATAAATTTTCACAAAAAATTGATGTTTAAAAAATTTAAAACAAATTTTATAACATTCTGCTTTTGTAAGTTTATTTTTATTTATTATTAGCTATTACTTTTTATTTATTGCTAAAATTTTTGAGGGTTTTAGAAAAATATAAAGAGGAAATTTTAATATCACTTGTAATTCTACTATTCATCAGTAAACACTATTTAATCAGTGAATATTGCAGGAAATTTCCTTCTTGCCTTGGTATGCATATACACACACATTGATTATTTTAATTGAAATTATGCTGTCTGTGCTGCTGAGTTTCCAGGTTTCTTCTAGAATATAGGAATCCAGGTGGCGATGCAAGAGGTATAGTTTTGGAGGATGGTGCCGTCATGACTAAGGCTGTGGACTGTGGTGTCTGAGTCCTGGGTGTGAAGACCAGTTCGTTTGAGCTGTGAGGCCTTGGACAAGTGATTTTAGTTCACCTGTAGAGTGAAGATAGTCACCCTACCCACCTCCTGTGTTGGCTGTGAGGATTCAATGAGATAATCCGGGAAGAGGGCTTAGTTCTTGAGCAGTGTCAATTTTAAGCATCATCATCATCATTATTGTTGCTGTTACTGTTGTGTGGGAGGAGTGGTAGCTATCCCTGGCTTGTGAGGCAGGTCATGGAGCTGCGGGCCTGCCCTGTTGATCCCAGCCCATAACCAACCACACTCTTCCTGGCACAGCTTGAAGGGGAGCAGGGCTGTTCAGGCCGTCGGGTTCTCTCAGGATGCGTCGTCCCTCAGGGGCACTCCACGAGGGAGTCCCTGTCCTCAGTGGGAGGACACAGGACCACGCAGGACCCAGGGCCAGTCTGTGCTGGCCCCTCCTACCCAACCAGGTCCCACCGCTTCTGTCTCCCCTCAGTCAGGTCAGAGGCTCTGCAAGCAACGGGAGAGGTGATGGTGGAGGGAGACCTGTGATTCACAAAGCACTTAAAAAACCTGATTCCCAATAGAGCCCAATAGGGTTTGGGAGTAATCATCCCTGAGTGCAGGTGAAGACATGAAAATCTGTAGTCACATGACCGAGAAATAAATGACAGTGATGGGGCACCTGCCACCTTGGCTTGGTTTGGATCTGGGTTTCTCAGCCTCGGCACTACAACATTTTGGCCAGGGTCGTTCCTGGTTGTTAAGGATTGTCCTGTGCGCAGTGGGGTGTTCATCATCGTCTGTCACCTCTGCCCATGAGATGCCAGCAGCACTTCCCCCTCCAAGTTGTGACAACCAGTAACGTCTCCACACATTGCCAGGTGTCCTCTGTGGGGGACAAAGGAGGAGGCATAGACTTGCCTGCAGGTAGATAGGGTGGAGAGCGACTCAATAGCAAACTTGAAACACTGTCAGCAGTGTGTCTGAAGGAGCAATCCAGGGAGTTCCCTGTTAGAGCAGAAAACCATGAGATTCTTTGTTCAAGATCATGTGCTTAGACCCAGCCTGTTCACATCAGTTCCAGGTGGTTGAACTTTACAGCCTATTCCTAAAATGTTTTTGTTTTCATTGATGATTGCCAGTGTTTTTTTATTAGGCTTCATGCCTCCCTGCTTTATGAAATGGGATGCCCACCCCAGTTTCACCTTCCCCCCGCTTGACTTTCCACGTTGCCGCCTTATAGCTTCATCACAGAGCCTTGATACAGCCATGTGCCTTTAACCAGGGAGCGGGGCTGAGACCTTTTCCTTGGTGTTAAACCCTGCAATTTCCTTTTCGTCTCCTTTCTGGAAATCTATGTCACCCGTTACCACCTTCTTCTTTTTCTCATTCCGCTCTTTAGATTTTGCTGCTTCTAATCTGTTCTTCCTAAGTTTAATGGTGTCTGTAAGAGTAAGAGTGACAGACAGTGAGTAAGGGTCCAAATGTCTCTTCCTTGGAGCACAGTTATCAATGTATTTTGTAAAACAGCCCCGTTAACTATCTTTCAAGAGAACCCTCCCCATTATTTAGGCTTTTTCGCAAATGCTGGGCATCTTTGTTCTGGGTGATTGGGGGTGCTGGGAGTCAGATCTCTGAAGGGGCAGACCCTTCACTGTGAATAAGGCTAAAGACACACCCAGTGACTTGCACACCTAAAGCTGGCGAGTAAGGTGCAGGTTGCAAATGGTCAAAGTTCATCTTAAATGTCCTCCGTGCCATGCATAAAGAGGAGCGTGCAAGGTTCTGTGTGCAGAGTGATCTGTGCCTTCAGATATCAGTGTAAATAACATCATCATTTCACAGCGAGGAACACACATGCAAATAGATTGCACTGTGAGTTTTAGTCGCTGAATCCTGAACATCAGAGGCACAACGCTCGAGGCAGCAGAGAGCCCCGTTTTCAGGAAGCAGCTGCCGGCGGTCCGGTTCCTGCTCCACCACTTGTTGCCCCGTGATCCTGCTCAGGTCTGTGACCTTGCTGGGCCTGTTTCATCGTCTCTAAAGTGGGGGTGATGATGATAACCCCAGCGCCCGACAGAGCAAGAGCTCGCAGAGTGGTGGCTGTCCTGCTGCCGCCGGTCCTTTCACTGTCATTGTCATTACGCTGTTGTTACCAGTGCGGTGTGACTGCCCTGAGAGCTGAGTTTCCAGTCCTGCACCTCTTGGCTTGTGTGTTTCCTTGAAAGAGATGTGGATCCAGGTCCCATCTTCCTGACCCCAGCCTCTCATCCCCGACATACCTGAGTTTCTCTTCTCTGCGCCTTTCTTTCTCACGTCTGCCTGCAACGTGACTCACTTGTTGCTTCGTCTCTGCCAGCAACTTGGCAGGCCCACAGGCAGCGTTGCACACGCTGGCCTGTCCAGAAGGATGACAAAATGCAGATGTGGCCCCGACCTTCTCAGAAACCCACCCACCTCTGACCTCACTGTCCTGGCTCCCAAACTTATGTTCCTGGCTGAGGGGTAGAGGGTTGAGGAGACAGCCCATGGAGGTCAGAGAGTCCGAGAGGACTTTTAAACCACCCTGGGTCCCTGGACCGACAGTGTTAGAATTGCTGGCAGGCTGGGATATATGTCCCCTGCTTTATGGAGCCCCACTTAATAGATTCTGGTTCTTGTGAAGTATTTTGACTTCAAAGCTTATTCATGAGTGTTCTAGTTAAAGTGAAAAATGAAAAAGTTTAGCAATATGTTAAAGGAACAAAATAAGGCAGAATTATGAACCAGAGTCCCCAATTTAAATGCTCACAGGGCATCAGCTAGGGGTGGGTCATTCCCTTTTCTGGAAACTCTTTCTGTTTCCTGTTTCTGCCTCCTGTGGGTAATGTGGGTTCCCTGTGGCCAGGTCTGCTGATATCCTAAGAGAATCCAGAATTTGGGATTTTAAATAAAATCTCTAAATTCTCAAGAGCCCTCTAGATTTTGAAATGTTGGCAATTAATTAGAAAAAAAAATTAAACAGGTCTGGTGGGCTGGCATTGAAAAGCCACCAGCACTCAGGGGACTTGAGAGATGTTGGGCTGATATCTCTGAGGGGTTTACAGAGGAGGAAATCCATGTCCAGAGAGAAGTGACTCGTCCATGGTCCCAGAGCTGGATTTGAATCCAGATCTCTAGGGTCCCCATCACAGACCTTTTTCTCCCAGTGCTGTCTAGAGTCTGTTTCTGATTAGCTTCCAAGAGGGCCATTGAGTGAAGTTTTACCACAGGTGTCAGCATCATCCAGGCGCGACCAAGGAGCTAGCAGAGGAACCTCAGGGAGAAGGCGCCCCAAGAAGCATGAACCCTCTCCCCGACTCGCTTGGCGCTCACTCATTCCCAGAAGGGGCTGTTCTTGGCAGGGCCTCCTCCTCAGGTTCATCATCCTGCAAAGTGCACAGATTTAATTTTACTGAAGTTTGGTCTGTTCTCAGAAAGTACATCCAGTATGGTTCAACAGAGACTTTTCTGCCCAAGAATCTATGCAGTGTAAAATATTTTGGAGATCTCAGCCTGCACAAAGCTAGGCTAGGATAAGCCCCCAGGTCTCAGGCCAATTCCGCCTTGTCCTCTGGCCAGCAAAGACCAGGCTGCCCCTGGACCATGGCGTCCCACCCCAGCTGCCCAGCAGAGCAGCCCTGCTGGGATAAGGTGATGAGAAATTCACCGCTGCTAAATGGCTGGTGTGACCAAGTGACTCTCTGACCAAGGGACTCAGAAACGAGTGTTTCCTGTTACACAGGAGGGGAGGGGAAGTCTTGAGGCTCATGTATTCATTCATGTGCTGCTCAGTCTGCTCATGAAAAAGACATTTTATTTTTGCAAGTTATTGTGGCGTGAACCCCAAACACCAAAGCCAGTCTCTTGAAGGAAATTGATCAGGATCCAGGAGCAGCCGTCAGGCCCTGGGAGGGTGACTCATGAGCAGTGAGTTCCCGAAACACACCCATCCCTGGCCAGCTCGGAAGAGGCCGAGAGGGGGAGGTGAATGTGAAGGGTTGGGGCAGGTGCTGCCAGCATGGTCTCTGTTCTCAGAAAACAATGTGGGTTACCATCAGAGCGTCTATCCCCTGTGAGCACCCGTGATTTCACAAATAGGACGTTCTGCAGAAAACCACGCTGGCTGGCTGTTTTCTTCTAGAAGGCCAAGTGGTCACTGTGCAAGCCCCGTCATGGAGCAGACAAAATCGGTTCTGGCTCAGCGTCCGCAGGAGCCACGTGCCATGGCAGCACGTCTGTGGCCGCCTTTCCTTCTGGGCTGTTGGAAGTTTCTGAACCCAGTGTGATCTGTTGGGTCTCAACCACAGGAAGAACTGGTTTTTCAGGCTGTTGAGAAACCCTGTGACTTATGAGGATGAAATATGGTGTAATTGACCCCCAGCTCCAGCCCCTAAAGTTCTAGAACACACTGAGAATTCATGTAAATCAGCAGTTTTATTTGTGAACCTTCTGTAGATGAATCAGGTGCAGGCACAGACGCCTACAAGTAACCCATGTGCCTCTCACGTACTGAACACGCCTTTGCAGTCAGCAGCACCCAGATCGAGAAACACAGCGTGACTGGTGCCCGGCGTTCCCTGTGTTTCCTCCACAGGGGGCATCACATCCTGACTTCTTAGTATGCATGGAATCACCAGGATGTTAGGCCAGTGGTTTTGAACTTAAAGAGTCCGAAACAAGTTGACGCCGTAGAGCTGAAGGAAAAACCAGCCAGCGGGGGGTTGTTCCCTGAAGGTCAGGAGGAAGACTGTTGTGGTGTTGAGAGTCTGGGGACAGTGCTGCTTGATTGGCTGGGATGGAGATGAATGTGTGCGCCCATCTTTGAGAGGAAGGGGGCGCAGGGAAATCGAGACCATGTCAGGGGGGTTTGTCAGCAGCAGGAACACTGGCGCGGCAGTGTGTACCACGGATACAGGGCGATATCCTTAAAGGCTTGATTGTTCAGGAAGTATTAGCAGCCCTTGAGGGGAGGAGTGGTGTCTTGAATGGGAGCCAGAGAGAAGTGCCATGTGTTGGCACTGATAGAAATCTGATCATCTCCGGACGCCGCCTGTCAGCCTGTGGGCTCCTGAGAGCTGTTTGCAGATGGCCTGGAAGATGTCTGTGACGGTACAGCCCGGAGGATGCAGCTCTGCCTACCGAGTTCCTTGTCTCTTGGCCGAAGGTGTGGGGTTTCTTCGAGGGAAGCCCCGAGCCACTGTGATGGTTTGCTTAAAAACAACAGCAATCTGTCTCATCAGTGTGGAGGTTCCATGTTACTTCACGCCGCTCCTTGACACCAACAGCTGGGAGCTTCCCTGGCAGGTGGACATAGCTGGGCTTCTTCGTGATTCGCTCTCACGTTACTCGAATGCGCGGCTGGGGTGGTTTCTATATATACACTTGCTTTGTGTGGCTCAAGGAAGCAGGGAAAGTGGCAGATCCTTTTAAAAATGGTTCCTGTGCATTCTTTGTTCATTCAACATTTACTGAGCACCAACTGTGCCCCAGGGGCCGGGGATGACTTTATTTACAGTCACTGGGGTGATGGGCCGTCATGCAGGTGCAGTGTTCCAGGTAAGTTTTTTATTAGTTTGAGGGCTACATGCTGTGCATCCATCTCTCCTGACCTGTGTTTCTTTTCTCATGTCCTACCAAGAAATTAATCCCAAATGAGATGATATATGTAAAGGGCTTGGTACACTGGATAATTTTTGGTAAGTAAGTCTGAGGGGTTATTTTTATTCCAGGGCCCACAGCCTTCTGTTTACGTGTCAAGTGGAGTAGGCCTTGTGCCGGATGCACTATAACCACCACCCTTCACCTTTTATGTATTAGAGAACAGAGCATGGAGGTGGTGTGCTCACTCCTTGAAGGACCTGGTTTGCAGCTTCAGACCTTCACCCTCAGCTGCTCTACAGGGTCGAATGCAATCTGAGTACAGAGCTGGTGGGACAGGAGGGACAGGCTGTCCAGCAGTGGGAAGGCAGGTCCTGATTGCAGGACTTCCCTGGGCTCTGTGATCCATGTTGGGGTTTCCTGCGGTGCAGTGTACAGTGGACCTTGGTCACTTTCCTCTAGCCTTGTAAGCCCATTTAACTAATTGTGTGAGGGTGGGGACAGGGGACACTCAGGTGACAGGTGGGTTACGGCAAACACTTCCTGTTGAAGTTAGCATTTGCCTCCTGGGGTTCTTGTTCTGCTCTGCTGCTTCCTGGCTGTGGTTGTGGGCAAGTTACTAGACCCTCTGCCTCAATTTGCTCATCTATCAAGTAGAGTTAATGTTAGTACTTCTGATGTAGGGTTGATAGGACAATCAGGATTAAGTATTCAACAGATATTCACCTTGGGCTTCCTTGGGGGTTCAGCAGTAAAGAACCCACCTGACAATGCAGAAGATGTGAGTCTGATCCCTGGGTCAAGAAGATCCCCTGGAGACGGAAATGGCAACCCACTCCAGTACTCTTGCCTGGAGAATCCCATGGACAGAGGAGCCATGGGGTCACAAAAAGAGTGAGTGACTGTGCATGCTTAGTTGGTTCAGTTGGGTCCAACTCTTTGCAACCCAATGGACTGTAGCCCCACCAGGCTTCTCTGTCCATGGGATTCTCCAGGCAAGAATACTGGAGTGGGTTGCCATGCCCTCCTCCAGGGGATCTTTCTGACCCAGGGATCGAACCTGTGTCTCCTGCTTCTTCTGTACCAAAGGCAGATTCTTTACCCCTGAGCCACAGACTAAATAACAGCAACAAATACTCATACCATTTGTCTATAATTGTTCCTGGATATTTCCATCTCCCAAATTCTGTGTGTTTCATGTATTAGGATCAACAGAAGCTGAGTCCTTTTGCCCAGTAGTGTAGCTTAAAACTTTGGCCTTGCACATTCTGCATTTTAGGAAGGGTTGGACTTTGTGGATTTTTAAAAGAACATCGTATAAAGAAAGGGGTCTGTTCTTTTTGCACCCCCACTTATTTTAAAGATTGCTTGGACACTGCTATTATTTAGGTACATGACAAATCTCAGTTTGTTGGTCTGACTGGGGAAGACTGACGCGTGTGGAGATCAGTGCATGTGGGAGGTGTTTCCTTGAAAGGGGAGCTGGGGATTGAAGGTGAGTCTGCGTCTCTTACCTGAGAACAATCTGTTTATGGGCCTGACTTTGGCTGGGGAGAAAGGAAATGTCAAGTATTACTAGTCTGGAGGTGCAGGGGGCCCAACTGGAGGGAAGGGCAGGAAGGCCGGACTGGTAAACCCAGACAGCCACCAGAGGATTCCAGGAAGGAAGCTCTGTGAGGGTGTTGCCCTTTCCCTTGCCGAGAGTTTTGTCTCACACAAATGTGGAAACGTTATCAGGGCGGGCTCATTAGAAGATGAATTCCCTGAAAAACACCGTTAGCAAGTGGCTCCAGACCCTCGTTATCTCCCTGGACTTTGTGGGCAGTTGTGGATGACAAGGGCATTCTTCTGGGATGGCCGGGGCCCATGCGTGCGGACCAGACGCTTTCCCCCGGGACCCCCCAGCGCTTCACTGTGGGGTCCTCTGGCCCCCATGACTTCTGGTGTGAGGAGCAGGTGGTGGCTTACCTCCCCGGATGAGCGAGCTCCTGGAGGACAAGGACTCCGGAGGGTGGGGTCGGGAGTCAGAGTTACTGACTGTTCATTTCCCAGGGCTGCTGTAACATGATCACAAACATAATGGTTCAAACAACAGACATTGTTTTGCAATCCTAGAAATCTTAAGTCTAAGATCAGTCTCACTGAGCCAAGGTCAAGGTGTTGGTGGGCCTGGATGCTTTCTGAAGGTTCTAGGGGAGAACCTGTCTCTCTGCCTTTTCCAGCTTCTGCAGGCTGCCTACATTCCTTGGCCTGCAGCTCCCTTGCTCCCTCCACCCTATCATCATCACATCTCCTACTACTGCTTTGACCCTCCCTCTCCCTCTTGTAGGGCCCCTTTTGATCATCTGGAAGGTGATCGGGCCCAACCAGATAATACAGGATCATCTCCCTATCACAGGATTCTTAACTTAATCCCACCTGCAAAGTTCCTTTTGCCACATAAAGTGATGTATTCGCGGGAATTAGGAGGTGGGTGTCTTTCAAGGGTCATTATTTAGCCTGCCACACCAACACATGCCCTGAAATGCTAAACTCACAGATCCTGGCTTTATCACTCACTGTCTTGGTGATGTTGGTGTTACTTAATGTCTCGCTATGGAGGCTCCTAATCTAATTTGGGAATAATGATAGTAGTTTCCTTCTTCTGAGACTTAATTGAATACATGCGAAGTTCTTAGAACAGTGCCTGGCATGTGGTAACTGTATTTTGAGTATTATCTATTAATGCTGTCACCATCTTATTCTTAGTAAGCGCTGGAAGGGTTTGGGTAAGTGTTCCATTTTCTTGTTTGCTTATTCTGACTACTGACATTTAAGAACAAAGTTTTGTCTCTATAATATATATATTTCTAATTTAAGAATCTCACTTTGGGTTTTATGATAAAAGACTACAAGGCTAACTCACCATTTTTTGGGGAAATATATTCCATTTCTTTACAGAATGATACCTAAGTAAAGTAGTGCTAAAGGTTAGGAAGAGATTAATTTAGCACCTGAATAATACAGTTGCCTACAGTCTTTCTTTTTCTTCTCACTTTATCATGACCTTGGTGAGATTTTGTGATGTTCACATCATGGCTGCTCGTCTCCTGCCCTCAGGTCTGCGTTCCAGCAGAGGAGGAAGGAGGGCCATCACTATATCAAGGGAAGCAAAGTCTTTGGGGAATCTTCAGTAGATTTTTATCTTTGGCCAGAACTGAGGTATGTCTTCCTGTAGCTACAGGGAGGTCTGGGAAGGTGATAATGTTTAATTACAACCTAGAACACATTGAGTTCTGTTAGTAAGGACAAAAGATGCATCAGTGTCTGCCATGATTCCCTAGAGAAACTCTGGCTGATGCTGGTCCCCAGGGAGATCTGAACAGGAGTGGCTGCATACTTCCTACCATTTTGTTTGTAACAGAAACGGTAAAGACCCAAGATATCCATCAGCAGGACAATGCACAAATAAATGGCTATTATATCTGTACAATCAAGGACTCTAGAGTAGTTACAACCTGCGTATATCAATATGAATCAATCTTAAAAATATAAAATATCAAGAGAAAAGTACAAGAGATTAAGTATAACGTGATATGATTCCACTTAAAGCTTATGTATAGAAACACTGTTGTCTATAGTTACATAGTAAGGTGAAATTACAAGTGGAATGATCAGTGTCATGTTCAGAAGGGAGAAAGTGAAGGAATGGGATGGGGGCAGTGAACGTGAGCATTGCTTGTTACCTGTAATCAGGGAAGGATCCGGGTTTTGTGGGGCCTGCTGCATATATAATTTGAGGGCATCTTTTTTTAAAAAAAAAAAGGATCCTTGCTTTACTATAAATCTGCCTCTAACTGGTCATTGCAAGTATGTATGTGATGTACTGAGAGTAATTTGTAAAGTTAGGTAGGAAGCTCTTTTTTTTTTTTTGGCACCAAGGTAGGAAGCTCTTTGTAGATGAGTAATTATAACATTCATAATCATAATTATGCTAATGATTTTTGAATCTTCTCTGTGGGCCAACCACTGTGCTAAAGATTTGGTGGGATTTTTTTTCACCTACTCCTTACAACCAGCTTATGATACAGGTTGTGTTTTGAATTGGACTTTATGTTTTTTTAGTGGTGTTTCTCAAAGTAATTGACTTGATGAGTAGGTAAGAATAAGTTAAATGTTTTTGATTAAAAGATTTTTAATTAAAAAAAAACACTTCAAAATCCTTGTTGCGTTTAATATGTTGGCTGAGCTAATGCAAACTTCAGTTGTAAATAATCAAGAAGTCAGTATGCGAGACAGCAAGAGACACAGATGTAAAGAACAGTCTTTTGGATTCTGTGGGAGAAGGCGAGGGTGGGATGATTTGAGAGAATAGCACTGAAACATGTATATTATCATATGTGAAACAGATCTCCAGTCCAGGTTTAATGCGTGAGGCAGGGTGCTCAGGGCTGGTGCACTGGGATGACCCTGAGGGATGGGATGGGGAGGGAGGTGGGAAGGGGGTTCAGGATGGGGAACACATGTACACCCATGGCTGATTCATGTCAATGTATGGCAAAAACTACTACAACACTGTAATTAGCCTCCAATTAAAATAAATAAATTAAAAAAAAAAAAGTCAGACCTGATGACCTCCTAGTAATAGAATTCAGTGAGGTTCTCACTGTATGGAGGCCCCAGAACAAGGTGCTTAAATGGGCAGAGGGATCTGTTTCATGATTTCTGC